>NC_139339.1:28079758-28469758 GCF_056507025.1 Lutjanus erythropterus
TGTGTCCCTGCACATTTCCAGAGCTACCAAGTGCAACTTTGCTCTCAGCTAGCGGTACAGCTTCTGGCAGCTTTGTGTTTTTTTGTAGTGGGTAGCTTTTTGGAGATGGTGGGAGATGGATTCAGGCTGAGCAAGGCATTGGTTTCACGGAGTGTGGAGGTGGTGACCAATGTCCTTGTGCGTCATGCACAAGAGTACATTAAGATGCTTGCGGGGAGAGAGGACATCACAGGGGCACACCAAGGCTTCCACACTATGGCTGGCATTCCCCAGGTGATTGGACTGGTGGATGGGACCCTAATGCCCGTGTCCAACCCATCCATGGACGGACCAGGCCTTCATCTGCCGGAAGGGATATTCCACCATCAACACCCAAGTGGTAGTGGACCACAGAGGGCTCTTTGGGGATGTTGTTGCCAAGTGGCCCAGCAGCACGCACGACAGTTACATCTGGGCTGACTCGGCTGTGGGACAAGATGCTGCCAGAGGAGCGTTTGGCAGAGGTTTTTTCCTCGGGGATAGTGGCTACCCGCTCCGAAACTACCTTCTGACACTAGTGGTGGTTCCCATGACGCACGCCGAGCAGGAATACAACTCTGCCCACATCCTCACCAGGGGCTTGGTTGAACGCACCATTGGCCGTTGGAAGCTCCGGTTCCGATGCATCCATCAGTCGACAGGAGGACTGAAGTTCAACCCTGGAAAATTCTGTGCTGTCATCGTCGTCACACAACATTGCTGTACGTGCGCTAGAAAGTCTTCCTCTGGAGGAGAATGAAGGAGATGATGACGACAACGATAGTGTCAGTCCCCCGCCCGAACATCGTGCAGCACTGTACAACGCCGGTTTGCAAACAAGACAAAACATCATCAACATTTTTGCCTGAAATTCCCGTTTTTTTTTCTCCTCCACTTTTCCTGTGTAAATGGTCCATGTCCCACAGTCACCAAAGCATCACAGTTACTCTTTATTTCTCCCCACAATAAGCCCACTATCATAAAATGTGGCACACAAATTCATTTTTAAAAACAATTAGCCAATAAAATGTAGGGTGGCCAAGAGAGGCAAAACTTGTAGTCCACATGGAGACAGATGACATGTTGGCTAAGGAGTTAGCTTTAATAGCTGCTTTTAACACCTGCTGTGATGAACCTTTCCTTATATGGACACCTTGCCATATATGAACATGAGTGAATCTCTTGAGCGCACTTGGCGCCCTTCTATGGCTCAGCTTTGTCTCCGAGGGATACCCCCACCCCACCCCACCCCCTCGGAGATGAAGCTAAGCCGTAGAAGCGCGCTCAATAGACTCTCCATACCCTTTTGTTCCACATTCTCTAAAGTTTTAAATGAAGTTGCAAAGATGTAATCAGGAAGTGTTGGCCTTCATTTTAACAATGAAAAGCGGCATTGTTTTACTGCAACTTCAAGAGTTTGACCCTTATGGAAAGGCAGCTGGCCATCCAGGGGCCCTCCATATCGGTGACAATCATTCTGCCACCTCAAGGTAAGTGTAGCGTTTTTAAATGACTGTTCCGATTCTGTATGTGTTCCAACCATTTTAACTGACTTTTCTTCCTTTGCAGATGACGCGGATGCCCTCTGCAGCGCCAGCATCTCCCGCTGGAGGCTGTTGGAGGTTTTCAGTTGGGCCACGATTCCCCGCAGCACCTCCAGTTTCTCCCTTTCCAACTGTACAAGCTCCTCGCTGCAGTCGCAGCGCACGAGTTTGGCGTGCATCATCCTAGACATCCCATGTCTCGTGCATGGGGCTCTGCGGGCGCCTCTAAAGCAGGGTTCGTGTGGGACGGGGGGAGAGCCAGAGCACGAGGAACTTAGGGGTGGCGAGGCGGGGTTGGGACGTGCCAGTGGAGTTGATCTCTTGCCAAAGGACTGCAGAGTGAATCCCACCTCAGCAGGGGACTGGGGGGTGGAAGGTCCCTCTCCACCACGGACATCAATGCCTCCCATGATGCCTTGGCAAGCTGAAGGGCCAATGATCGAGAGGGCCCTTTCCTCCTCCGGGGTGAGGGTGGGAGAAGCGCTGGGTCCACCACTGGTTTCTGCCCCTCGCCTTTTGGCCACACTGGTGAAGTCTTGCCACTTTTTCCAGACCACGGTCCACTGTCTGGGTGGGCCAGTGCTGGAAGCAGCCATTTTTCTGGCAATGTTGGCCCAAGCAGCAGCCTTTGCTTTGTTTGAATCCGTGCTGCGAAAGCATCCAAACAAAACACTCCTGTCGCATGCCACCTCATCCAGCATCACCTCCAGTTCTTCCTTCGTGAAGGTCGCTCCACTGGTGTGCCTTGCTTTCTCAGCCATTGTGTCACAATGTTGCACATATGTGCAGCTACCCGTGAACCTATATAGGCCACATGAACCAATCCCAGTGCAAAATTGGTAATCGCATGCACCTGCAATTAATTATGGCACGCGCGCACACACACACACACACACACAATGAAAAGTGGATATGCTGCTGCTACAGGTGCCTATTGCGTGACAACAACAGATTTGCAGTCTGTACATTGACAGAACTGATGTTGGAAAACGTATATGTGAGACACAAACTGGCATTGGGACTGCAATCACGTTTGTGTGCTTCATTATTGGTATTTTTTTTGTTTATAACAGGATACACATATTTTTTTTATGTGACATGCTTCAGGCGTGTTAATATGGATGGGGATTTAGCATGAAAATGTGCCAAATCACTCGTCTGGACAGAGATTTGGTTTTAAAACGCTGTTTAAAAAAAAAAGAAAAAAAAAAGAAAAAATACCTGTGTATGTGTGGACTAGGTTTCAAATAGTTTAGCAGATGATCTCTGGGAGGCAGAGCATTTATGATATAATATTTGATGGAGGTAAAATTATTGTGGCAAGGCTTGTAATATTACAACATCATTTATTTACCTTTATAAGTGATCAATCGATGCGTGCAGCATCGATTAATACACTTTCAGCACTGTGGTGAAGGACAGCTCCAACTTACGATGTACCTTAAGAGCTCTTCGTAAGAGCACCCACTAAGGGACAGTTTGGGAAACACTCGTAGGAAAAGAAGTTCTTTTGCAAAGATATATCTTAGAGACCTTCGTAGAGCACTAAGATACATCGAAACTGGGAAACGCGGCCCAGGTTGTTGTCAGGCTTCTGCAGAGGCTTGATGGCGAGCTGATCAGTTCTAGGATTTTCCAAAGAAAATTCTCCTTAGATGTTTTTTAAACACAGCCAAGGACTGACCTGGGAGCTGATTTAAATCATTCCATGATTTGGGTCCTAAATATTTGACAGAAAAGTGACCTGATGAAGGTGGGTAGATTGTCTGGTTTTGTGGGAATGATGATCTGAATTAAAATGAAAATAGTTACTGAAAAATGCAGGTGAGCTAGTATTTTTTATAACCATTTTACAGATGACTCCAATGAATTTTGCAATTTTTTTTTAGATGCATCCAATATGTTGCTTTCATGTATGTTTTTTATGTGTTCTAGTGGATGACAAACAGACACAAGAGACTTGTGTGATCGGTACACCATCAATACTTCTTTTTGCATTGTCGCTACAGTAACACTTATTTTTTTAGTTTTTTTAATATTAAGAAACAATTTATTTAGCTTGAACCAATTTGCAACCTTTGACATCTCAGTGTTTTTACTTCTCCTGTATTCACCTCCCTGTCACTGATGTTGTCCTGTTTGTCTGTGTTCAGATCAGTATCTGCCTTTCATTGAATTTGCTCATCCTCATCCTGTGTGTTCACTTTAGAAAGCCTAGAATAATAACCTCTCCTGGTCCCTTTCACTCTGTGCAGTCTGCTTGTTGGTAACATGTCTCCTGTCTCATACTTGTCATCTGTGGGTCTGAGCTGCCTGTGCAGTGCCTCCTTATCCTCTATGAGCATTCCACCTCTGTGAATGTTTTGCTGTAATGCTGATATGTGTTCTCCTACCCTCACACTTACAGTGGTACCCTCTAGATTAGGTAACTTATCACTTAATACAGAAGGGAGGTTAGGATTCTGTCCAAATACCAGTTGATGTGGGCTGTAACCATGAACACTGAGCATATTGTTCTTAGCTATAAGGGCCCAGTCTGGGACAGTGTGCCAGCCACATCCATTTTCTCGTTTCATTTTCTGGATGATTTGTGAGTGTCTGATTGTGTCTTTCCACTAGCCCATTGCTATACTGACTGTATCCTTCTGTTGTCCTTATCTCAATATTGAAGTTCTCTCTCATGTCTCTGATCTCATTGCTGTATAGTCACCATGGGGACCATGGACAGTTACCCATGTGTGAATGATAAAAGACCTTTTTGTTTTCGCAATGTTTCCAGCACTGAAACCTATGAAATGGTCAATGATGTGGAGATACAACACACCTGGCTCCAACTTGTGCAAGTCCACTGCTACTGTCTCATTATACTCTATATATATATATATATATATATATATATATATATATATATATATATATATATATTACTCTATAGTAATACATCCTTTTTTATCGTTTTTATTTCCAGAGCTTTGGATGAGCTTCGGCAGTCGAACTGCAGACGTGTGGACAAACTGCTTATGAAGTTTCGGGAGAACTTTGGATTTCTCATCTGTGGACATGTTCTTTGTTACTTTAAGGACTTCATCTTCAGTTTCACTCGACTGAGGCATGTTTTCTGTAATCAGTTATCTTCAGTCTGGCTCTTCTCAGCATCTTTGTCTCTGTCCACACAGTAGAGGCCAGAACTAGCAAACTCACGAGGTACAGGCTGCATGAGCATCACAGCTCTGTTTATTTTTCATGTCCAAAACTGTTCTTTTCGCCCATGTAGGCCCTCATAATGAGATTAAGATTTCAGTTCTGTGTGCAAATGCCTGTTTTTGCTTTTGCTCCATGTGTCCACTTATTTCTTAATTTGCACGATTATTATTGTTATTACTATTATTATTATTATTACTTTCTTTTTTTCCTTATCGTTTTTTTTCTTTGTGTTGGCTGATTTAGTATCTTAAAGGACCAGTGTGTAATAATTACAGGAATTTATGTACATAAATGAGATATATTATATATAAGTATGTTATTTATTATTATCAATCAACATAAACTCATAATCTATATGTTCCCGTTACTTTAGAAATAGCCATTTATAGTGACATACTGTCGGGTCGACTTATGGAGATCATCATCCTGCGCCGTCTACGGCAGCGTAGAGTGGACAAACTGCACTAACAGTGAGTCCTGGGAAGCCCATGGTGACCTTACGTAGACGCCGCAGCGTAAACACGGAAGTAGACGGGGAGGATAGACGCGGGTGATTGCTGGCAGACCATTTAGCGTTGTGAACCTTAACTGGCACAGTTTTGACAAATGGAGGATCATACATACACTGTACCAGAACAAAAAGCAGCGGACAGTGAATCCCCGTCATCCAAGAAGCGGAGACGCGAAGAAAGTAAACGCAAGCATGACAGGAAACGGCAAAAACACGAATCAACATCGGCATAGCGTTTACACAAAGGAAATCGCTGATGGAGGACAAACATTTTCACAGTGACGCCGAGGTTGCCTGTTTTCTGCTGGACAGGTAATTCATCCTACACACATAATTGTAGTTTGTTGTGAGATAGCTTTCGCTCGCCATTTTGTCCGCTGACGGCCACCGTACTCTTGGTGAGAGAGGGGCGGTGTCGGGGTAAATCCTCTTAGTTGCAATCTAAGGTTTGAACGCTAAATGCCACTGGAAATCACACACTTCTCCTTTAAAATACGAATTTAATGTTTTAAGACACTAAATTATTATTCTGTGTTGTAAAATAATTTCAACTGCTGTAGTGAACTTTGAAGTTCAGCCCTTCACTCTTTGAGATACATGAGGAAGTACAACATTCATTAGCATTGTAAATGTGGCCTGCCACATACAAGTAAAGCTGACTCTCAACCAGCGTAAAAATTGTCATGTATGTGTCATCACACTTTTTCACACTTTTCAACAACAACAAATCACAGGCGTCATACAGAAGAATCACATCATATGTTCTCACATTTCTCATGCTTTACCATGTAGCCAAAATAGAAGAAACAAATTACCCTATAGTATGTATTATAGTAAGTATAAAGCATGTTTTCATCCCAACAATATACGAACACTTATAAACTGGAGTATTCTTTGATCATATCTGAAAACATTAGAAAAAAAATACAAAAACACACTTTAAGTGTGAGATAGAACATTCCTGACACACAGTGTATGTGTGTGTCACATTGTGTACTTTCAGTGTGAGACCACTGAGGGTCACTGTGGTCCTGATTTACTGTGATGCACACACTGACAGAGAATTTACAAATGGAGTTAAAAACATATTTTTATCAAATATTTAACACATTTAACCACTGATGTGACCCTGGTCGTGCATAAAGACCACATCAAAACAAAAAGTGTTCTTTTTCTCTTTTATCTGTAGTTTATTATTTATTGTTCATGGTTTTTGTGGCATGTATTTAAGCTTTCAGTTAAAGGACAATTAAGGTGTGTTTTAGATGATTTATTACACATTATGTAAAAGTATATGAAGGCACAAAACAACAAAAATCAAAAATAAATCACTAAATAACTTAATAAATCACAGTTTTCATTTAACAAAGTCACAGAACTAAAGGGCCCAAACTCTGAGCTGCTGTCTGATCTCTGATCTACTAAACTATTTAACTCATCTAGTGTTCAGCAGTTTGTGGAATATAAAGAAGTACATTTACTGTACTTAAACTGTACTGTACTGAAACACAACAATGAGGTACTTGTACTTTACATGACTATTTACAGTTTCTGATACTTTATACTTTTACTCTACACTGTGGAGTGAGATTAACAACATAAAATATAACAACATGGAACTGATGAACACATTCATGCTTTAACAACTATGATTCTCAAATGAGTTGTGCTTCATCTTGAATTGAAATAATTCATCATTATGATTACTGATGACTGATGAACGTTCATCAGTAGGGACCCTGAAGTCAGTCACAGTTGGAGGCTGCTGAGAAAGTTGTCATCGTAAAACATCCACAACATTAACTACAGATATGGTTTATGAAGCCATTCAAATTAATACAAACATATGAATAACAACAGTTTATCTTAAAAGAAATATCTGATATACTGATTTATCTCAAATTAATGATTTAGTTTTTCAAAATAAAGATTTAGTGTCTAGAAAAAATAATTCAGTATTTCAAAATATGTCTCAAAATACTGGCTTGTGTTAAGTCGGTATTTTGAGAAAATGTTTTCATTACTTTGAGTTATTAATTTAATATTTTGAAAAACTAAATCATTATTTTGTGATAAGTCATTATTTTGAGAAAAGATTCACATCACAATGACTTACAGATCTTTTCTCCCATCATACTAGCACAGATGGTCCTCTGTTAGAGACAGACAGACAGGTCTTATCGTCTCATGTCCATACATCTGCATCTACAGAGACTCCTGGGGGGTCACACAGATATAAATAAAATGTAAAATTAAATGGGAAATAAACAGTCAAATGTAATTGTACATCCTGCTGTCCACAGAGCCACTGATTTCAGTTAATTTCTGTCTGATATGACAGTTGTCTTGCAGAGACTTGAAGTCACCAATCACAGTTATTTATTTCAGTATTCATTTTCACAACACATCAGAACTTATAAACATGAGTTCAATTAAGTCTTCTAAAAAAAATGAGCAGCATTTTAGCACACTGTGTCACTGTGGACCTCAAACAACAGACAAGTCTCTGTGACATTAAAATGAATGGAAGCTGGTGTCTGTTGCTCCGTTCAGCCCTGCACAGCGCTGTGAACGTCATGAGCCTTGCAGCCTGGCCACAGACGCCGTCTGTCCACATGGCTGAAGAACTATAATAAAAAGCTTCTAAAGCACTTTGAATGGAGGAGGAGAAAAAACAGTACACCTCTCTCTGGTGGTTTGAATGGATGCTAAAAATGTCTGTGTGACTGAAAGGCAGGAATGAAGCTGATATATTTAGCACATTCATTTATTTTAATACCACTGTACCTCTCACTGCTTTATGTTGATTTTTCAGTAGTTATTACTCTTGTGTTTATTTTAAAATGAATTTCAAAAGATCATGAGTCACAGAGAAAAATTTTCACACTGTCTTAGTCCTGTTGTCTCCATCTGTGAGGTCAATATATACGACAGGGTGAGGATGTAATGCTGTTGTTGTATTTCTGGGGGTAAAAATAAACTTGATAAATGAAACGTGGACATCAGAATTATTTAATGGGCCAAGGACTGTAACACAAATTTAAACATATAGTTAAACAAAACTGACAAAGATAAAGATTATGGGGCATCCGCAGGATTCCCAGGAGAGTCTGAGGGTTAACTTACAGTATTTGTAAATAGCATTTTGCAATAATGTAACATTTTTTCTAGGATTTCGCAGGCCTTTTTTTGGGATGGTTGAAGCCTAAAATGCCTGATTTCACAGCTTTTCTAAAAAAAAATTGCAATGCATAATGTGATGCTTTTATGTATTTTTTTTTGCAAATTTCAGGACCAAGAGAAAATTGAAAAGGGTTTTTTTTTTGTATAATTCATTAAAAATCTAAGCCAACTTGTTCAAGGGAGAACAAAACTGCTCTCTGTCCTGACTGTTCTAACCTCACTAAAAATGCTCAGAGCAGAATTTTATGTTTTTATTCTATGTGTAAATGAAGAAGTGCACCTGAGAGGTATTCCACAAAGTAGTAACATTTTCAACCTCAAAAACAGCACAAAATTGTAGAATAAAAGTGCACAGAGTGTTAATCGACATCACAAATGTGTTCTTTACCTTACATGACAAAATAAAATATGTATATATGAATGCAAAAACATATTTTTGAATGCAAAAATATATTAGTAATAAAACAAAAGAGTGAGTTCACTGAGATGTACATGTTTGATGTTTGCTCAGGGGACTGCTGTGACTGATGGAACTCATGGGAAGCTACGATGCCTGGTCAGATTTGTGGAACAGTAGTGGAGTATGGACAAAATTGCAAGGTCACAGACAATTCACAGGGTTTGGTTGAATATGTGAAGTAGGGGTGTGCGATGCCACAAAATTTGGTATTGATCCGATACCAAGTATCGGGCCAGTATTGCCGATACTGATACTTTTTACTTAGAAAAGCAGCTTATCTACTTTTGTGTAGGGGAGAAAGCGTCAGTTCATGAAGTGAATACATCAATGTGCAAATTTTGAATGAAAATTGAAAATTTGAATTTTCATGATTTTTCTTTTAATTAGTTGATCATGATTATCATCATAATAACACAGGACAAAGATTTTAGGCAAATAAAAATACTTTGTACTAACTCAATATTTGCAATTTTATCAACAAACTCAATTCTTAACTTTTTCAGTTAAGAGTTTTCTTCAGTTTTTGTTCATAAACAATATAACAAGACTCAAAAGAAACAAAATCAGTCACCATCTCGGGCACACAGCCTGGCAACAAGGATCAGAGTCCATATGTTCAAGTTCATAGGCCCAGGGACTGGGCAGGGCAGAGGAAGGGACCTCAGGCAGGCGGCCTGAGGGCAGGGCAGAGCCGGAGCAGGGGACCTCAGACGGGCAGCCCAGAGGCTGGCGGTGAAGGCAGAGCCCCTCTGGAGGCCGGCGACGGCAGCGAAGGCGAAGGCAGAGCCCCTCTGGAGGCCGGCAGCGGCAGCGAAGGCGAAGGCAGAGCCCCTCGGGAGGCCGACGAAGGCGAAGGCAGAGCCCCTTCGGTCGGACGAGCTGGAGGCCGGCAAAGGCGGGACCCCTCAGCCGGACGAGCTGGAGGCCGGCAAAGGCGAAGGCGGGACCCCTCGGGCGGACGAGCTGGAGGCCGGCAAAGGCGAAGGCGGGACCCCTCGGGCGGCCGGCGGCACAGGCGGAGACAAAGGCGGGACCCCTCGGACGGCCAGCGGTGCAGGCGGAGATGAAGGCAGGTCCCTAAAGGAGGCCAGCACTGAGACGATGCATCAGCCAACAGGAGACGCAGTGATGCCTGAGTGACTGGAGGCAGCTGCAGTTCAGGATGGCCAGGAGGTGATTGTGGCCTAGTAAGAACAGGAACTGGAGGTGATGGCAGCGGCGGCGGCTGCGGCCCAGCCGGAGCAGGAACAGGAGGCGATGGCTGCGGCCCAGCCCGAGCAGGAACAGGAGGCGATGGCTGCGGCCCAGGCTTGAGGCCTGCAAGTTGACAGCTAGCCAACTCAGGTGCTGGAGAGGGGAGAAGGCTAGCAGACTGAGCAGGTGGTTGATGGTTAAGCTCAGAATCACTAAGTCAAGATCAGCCTGCAAGTCCTTCTTCATGCTCGCAATCAGAGCCAGGTTTCAGGTTATAAGGGGTAAAACTAAAATTTTGGGCCTTGACAAAAGAGCCTTTTCTATTAGGGTATAAATAAAAATCCTGCATCTAAGATCAGTGCAACCTTGGATGGCTGAGTGCAACTGATCAAATTCGGCAAATGCCTTTTTCAGCTCCTCTGCCACAGCAAAATCTGCTGGGTCCATTGTTGGTTGGTTCATTCTCTTACAGTTTAACAAGGTAGAGGACCCAAATGCAGAAAACAGGAGGCAGAGGGGAAAGTTCAAAAGAATATTTAATTAAGTGCAGACCAAAAACAAAACTTACATGAGTGACGAGGGAGAATCCAAAAACAGGCAGGGAGAAAAAACCAAAAAATCAAATGAATGAATGAATCAAAAACACAAGGAAAACACTGACCAACACGGAGACGAGACGAGAAAATGAACCAACAAAGGAAAGAGGACAAGACACAGGATTAAATACACTGGGGAAGGGGAGGAAACCAAGACACAGGTGAGGGCAGTCAAAGACAGGTGAAAATAATTACTGAACACAAAGGGCGGGAAAACAGACCAAGACAGGAAGTAAAAACAGGACACACGAGGGAGGACCAGAAACTACCAAAATAAAACAGGAAATAAACCAACAAAATCCAACACCGTGACACTGTGTCCAAGGAATTATTCCCTGAGGTCCCCTTTTGGGCCCTGTCCCCATGTTGAGAACTACAGATTCATAGGTTTTTGGTCAGAAATAAATAACATGTTTACATTTTTCCCTTTATTGCACTTCTTTTCTAACTTACTTAATGTCCTGCCTTTGAGAAAATTCTTCCAGCTTGCAGTATTTTTGTCTGCAGCTGTAAAATAACTCCAAACTGCGCTCCTCTTCCTCTCTGCCATCATACAGCCAGCAGCGCCTCTGCTGAGTCGAGTAACTGCACGACAGCAACAACTCACAGCATAGCAGGAGAGGAGGGGGAGGGGCAAAGTGAGCATGAGCGAAGTGAGAGGCGTGGTGTTTTGCACAAACACTATGATGTAACAGGAGTTGTGTACTGAACATAGAGAGAAGAAACTAAAACTTAAGTATCTATCTCATCACACAAGTATTGATCAATACCGATACCAACGTTGGTATCAATACCATCGATATTTAAGATCGATCCGCCCACCACTAATGTGAGGACATCGCAACTTTCTGGAAGGACTGCATATCCTGTGGTCTGTTCTTATGGCGCAGGGTAACAGACAAAGACAGAGTCGACGGAGGCTTTGTACTGTCTTGGCTGGTCATTAGTTTCTGAAGCTGGTAACTATGATGCCAGGGCTAGCTAGATTACTTATTGATAGCTTATCACTTTTTTCTTTTGTATTTTGCTGGCGGACTGGAGCCAACCCTAACCCTGCCTTATCTGAAGCCTCTAACTCTAACATCCTAATATTTGTCTACAGTTGGTGATGGTAATGCACTGCATTTGGCTCCAATCTGCCAATAACATACAAAAGCAGAATGTGACCATCTATTAGTAGCTAATCTAGCTAGCCTCGGCTTGCTAGTATCCAGTTCCTGAAGCTAATGTTCAGCCAAGGCAGTAGCTGAACCAGTGGGATACTCAGATAGACGTGAGTTACCACCTTGGTAGAATGAATAGTCAGCTTCCATTTCCCACCGCCGGCCTCTCTGTTAGTATTTTTCAGCATTTTTTGTTGTCATTTCAATGTGATGATGATTTGTTGTGGTATAGTTGCTTTAAGAAACACTCTAAATTGGAAACATTTCACAGACTTAACATACATTACTTTGAGAATAAAAGCATTATTACAGTTGAAGCGATGCTGCAGTTGTAGTGGTTCTGTCACGGTCAAATGGCCTATTTTGTAATGTTAACAAAAATTAAACATTTTTTGTGTATGTACTGGAAAAAATTGAAGGGGCTTTTCCCAGGCCCATGATATATCCATTTAACCTGATGCACTTAATGGTTTGTTGCACAGAATCATCCTTACAAACTGTCTAGAAAAGGGCAGACACTTTCAAAAACACATTGGATGAAGCATCTGTCTGTCACATTGCACACAGGCTAATTTCAACCAATCAGATCAAACTCTTGCCAAAGCTGGTCAGAAAAAGATCAAAACATCTTTTCCATGCAGAAAAGCCTTCAGTGTCATTCTTTGCTCTTCTATCAATGAAGAAATGCTCTCCAGTTCTGATATAACTGATGCACAGTATCAACACTAACCTCTTCAGGACGCCATTGTTTGTTCAAGACAAGGTGCTTCCATGGACACTTCTATCTTTCATCACACCTGAAACAATGCCTGCAGCTGCTGGTAGCCCTTCAAAGGACGCTGACTGAATGCACCACTTTTGGTGTGTCCACAAACGGACTACTTGAAGCCTGGCAAGATGGATGGATGGAGATTAGCCAGGAGCAGCTCTTATCTCTGCTCTCCTTCTGCCCTCCTGTGGTGGTCCGCGGTGGTGTGTTTGGCTGATCTGGCTGGGTGCTGTGTACATTGTTGATTGTCTCAGGATCCATTGCTATTTAATCCAAATTCCACACTTCCTGTTCCAGTGCCTACGAGTGTATTTCCCTCACATGTGATACATGTTTCAACAATGAAGCTGAAAAAAAAAGTTGTATTATTTAATATTTATAGGAACTTTAATAACTTACTCTATTATAGATGGGCAGTCTACATGCACTGCATTTGGACATAAAAGGATATTGTGCATGCTATGAAGAGCCTTTCAAAAGGGAAAAGATGAAACAGGTCATGTTGGATTTGCAATGAGTTCTCCTCTGTTTCTTCATGAGGTGTTCGAGTCCTGTGGGATGGACTCCAAATGGTGGAAGCATTATGAAAATATTAACATGTGAAATTAATGTAAGTAAGAAATGGTGGTCGGAAGAAAAGATCCTGTAATGTGCACAAAGCCCATATTATGTGTACAGTGAGAGTGTCTTGGTAAGCAGTGAGTGATGGACAGAGAAAAAACTAATTACACAGCAGATATGGGAGGGAGGGAAGCAGGGAAGGAAAGAGGGAGGGAGGGAGAGATTGATGTGTTATGCTCAGTCAGTGTTGCTGCAGTAGCAATTAGATAATAGGTCTGGATCAGCAGCACACAGCCTGCTCAACACCATTAGAGATTAGCCTGAGAAAGCTGTTTCTCTGCCTGCTGGATGGGAACCAGTTCATGACCACTCTGATGTTCTGGATCTCATCTGTGCACCTCTAAAACCTGTAGACCTTCAAAAGATGCATCCAAGATCAGCCAGAGGAACACATTTAACAGGTGTACTGATCAAAACAGGTGGTTCTGAAATCACACCATTAGTCATTTTATCACAGGTCATTGGTTGTTTCAGGTCTGAAACTAGGAGGTCTTTTCAAAAGAGCTGTTTTAGTTAGTTCCAGGCATGTTGCAAAAGGTTATTATCACCATGCTTCTCAACAGATGGTCATTTATTTATAATTTGCAAGTGACAAAGTCTTACAGGTCACTTGCAGTGCTCGGGTATGGGTCACGAGTTTGTCGTTTTGGTTATGAAACGTGCCAAAACTGACCCTTCACTAAGCCCCTCCCCTGGCGGGGCTTAGTGAAGGGTCACTTCAGCAACTGGCCCATCATAGCTTAGCAACAGTAACTAGGAACAGCTTTGCATTTCACTAGATGTTGAAGTGGTGTGCATGGGGCTCAAGGAGGAGCAACACTCTGTGTCTCATGAGTGGCACACCCTTAACTCTTTCCTCGACAGTGTTTTTTCAAAATGCAGACTACTGACTTACTTTTTTTTTTTTTTCAATTACTCCATATCACGTGTGTGACATCACATCACATCCCCCACCCAAAACACTATGTGCAAGAGGCCCAGAGCCTGCCATGTGAGTAGCCTTGCTGTGTCCTGGCTGCTCTGGAGGTCCAGGGACTGCAGCACGAACAGCCCCACTCTGTGTACAGTCTCTGTGCCCATATTGTGGTGCTCTCTGATCTGGATGCAGCATGACTCCACTGACTCGCTCTGTGCCTTGGTCGTGGAGCCTCCTGCCCCACAGATCTGCTGCTGAGCACTGATGTTTTCATGCTAAATAGCACCATCTTCTTCTTCTGCCACTCAATTCCAGTGGTTCTCTTCTTCTGCGAGTGACAAATTTTTGTCAGATGAGTCCCACCGTCCCCTACCACCTGGCAGTGAAAACAGCAATTGACAAGATATCTCATCATCGGCAGGGAAAGTTTTAAGTCTTAAGCCTTATAATTAGAAATGGTGTGTTGTGTAAAAATTCGGCCCCTTACTGTTGTCATGAGCTAAAGAGACCAAAACCATATTGTGGACCAGGCTGTAAACATGTTTATATGCTACTGGACATTTTAATCTGAGGCTTTTTGACGATTGGCTTGCTTTTAGTGGTCATTTCAGGAACTGCAGGTTTTGACACTTCCATGTTGACTTCACTTGGATATTGCCTCTTGGTCAGGATAGGATCAAACTTTCAGTCTTTATCTGCTCTAATTTAAGCTACAAATGTTAGCTACACCAATCAGGCATAACATTATGACCACTTGCCTAATATTGTGTTGGTCACCCATTTGCTGCCAAAACAGCCCCAGCCCGTCGAGGCATGGACTCCACTAACAAACAACAGCAACTAACTAACAACTAACAAACTGTGATGCACTGTGTATTCTGACATCTTTCTATCAGAACCAGCATTAACTCTTCTTCTTCTGCAATTTGAGCAACAGCAGCTCATCTGTTGGATTGGACCACACGGGCCAGCCTTCTCTCCCCATGTGCAACAATGAGCCTTGGCCGCCCATGACCATGTCGCCAGTTCACCACTATTCCTTCTTTGGACCATTTTTGACAGATAGTGACCACTGCAAACCTGGAACACGCCACAAGAGCTGCAGATTTGGAGATGCTCTGACCCAGTCATCTAGGCATCACAATTTGGCCCTTGTCAAAATCCAATCACCTAATAACAGGTGCCATGATGAAGACACAATCAGTGTTATTCACTTCACCTGTCAGTGGTCAGAATGTCATGCCTGATTGGTCTATGTCCAGCTAACTAGCTTATTACCTGCATTAACATCACCTCCAGCTAAACTTGTGTTAGATACCACTGCACTTGCCAATCTCATGACTTATCCCCTGGGTTTGCAATGGGTTTTGTTATGTGGCATATTTGACAGATGGATATGGGCTAATGCAGAAACAAAGGAGGCAGACAAAGATGCATTTCTCTCTGGCTCACTCTCTTAAATGTAAGATGAGTTGGTTTAGCTCTTCAATCTCAAGGTCTAGTACATGTAATCTAATCCCTGTGCTTCCTTTTCCCACATTAATGACTGTAATTCTGTTATATACATGTCGTATTTCATTGTCAATGAACTGAACAACGTTCACTGGGATGTAGCTTTAGCTTCAGTCTGTTAGCATTAAAGTTATATAATGTACATAGATGTTAAGTAAGTAACTCGACTTCATCTGGCAAGGACACGGTACTTATGTGTTGGACTGAGTGTACTGGCTGAAAGGGAAGTGATTTGCAAGCACTGCTTACATGCAGTGGCTGCATCAACTTTCAGAAATGAAAGGTGATGCTTCAGTGGTCCTGCATGGGTTGATATTTTGGCATTTGTTTTGATAAGTAAAACACATTGAACATAATCCAATATCTGATATTGCAAACCTCAAGGATTCCAAGCAGCACCACTGAAGAGATCGCTCATCATGATCTACAGCCACCCAGAGTCTCTTTCATCAGCCTCCCTTATTGCACTCCTCTTTGCTGTAAGTGCTATGCCCATCAGTGTGAAAGTGGGTGGCGAGCAAGGCCTCGACATCTTATCTCTGTGGGTATGTAGTCATCCCTGCCAATAACACTGCTATACCAGCACCTGATATTTGACTCTTTGCCTCTCTCACGGGACTCGTCGATCTGATATTCCCAGGGTGCAGTCAGCTCAAATGTGAACACCTAGTCCACGCACTTTGCTGCTTCATACTTGCAATTCTGCTGGTACACACCTCATTAATGCAGCACCGCACCTCCTTCTGGATTAGTCGGCATCTGAAACCACCCTGGGCCTTGTTGTAGCAAATGGTCAGGAAGCTGCCCCTACCTACTGCTGCCACCCTCTCTTGAACTGTATGCATCAACTGTGATTCAACAGAATTTAATTAGTGTTTTGTAATGTAATTTATGTGACTAGCTCAGACTGGTTTTGCGGTGAAAAAGTTGGTGCAGCTAAGTGCTTATTGCTAATGTAAAATAGCTTCATATCAGCATAATGTAAAGGAGACTGGCTTGATTTCCATAATCCACCTCTACAAACTTGGAAAGTGTCCTTGGTATTTTTGTGGCCAAAGATAATAACACAGCTGGTAATAGGGTGGTATTAAGGGGGATACATTAACAGTGGGTATGGCGGGGGCTGACAGCAATAATGGCCAATAAAATTAAATGTTCTAATTGCCTTTAAAAGGAGTGCACTCTGCAGTGTGGTGTATCAAGCCATAACTCATGATCTTGTGTTAGAGGGTACACATACACAGCATGTTTCTACAGAGCCTGGTCACAAAGGTTGCCACGATTTTAAAACACAATGGGGAAAATGACACAGAGTGTAATGAAGTATGTTACAGTGACATGCAGGATTGATTATTCAGCCTCTCAGTTTCAATCTTAAATTGGGCATACACTGTACGATTTTAGAAATATTGTTGTTCCAGCTCCTGCTGTATGAATGAATCGATGTAAAGCTAAAGCTCACATGTGATTTATGTACTTACACTGTATGGTCCAATCATCAAGCTACAACCTGAATGCTCACGCTCTGTGTAAAATAGAAAATAAAGCAGCCCATCAGCTCCTGTGGATGGTTCTGTCGCCTGACAGTTGTCAGTATAGATTAATTTGAAAGCTCTCTCTGCCCTGTGTGCCAAAACATGCTGAAAAGAGGTGTCATCATATATGGACTCTCAGGTGGCATGGAGGACATGTGGTCCTTTTCCATACACAAAGCTGGCCTGGCTTGACTCGGTGTGGCTAAGCTGATCAGCCCAGCATGGCAGGACTTTGCACTTCCATTACAACAAGGCTTGAAGGTGTGTCTTTTAACTGAAGACAAGCTTGACAAAGCTCAAATCAAGCGGCTGTAAAGCAGTGGATAAACTGCTCAAATACGTCTCTGGGATTAATCTGGATTATGAAGCAGCACAATCAGGAAATGTTAAATTACTGCTGATGAAACCACCAAATGAAAACATGACTCAGACACAGCTGAATGAATATGAAACAATATAATATAAACAATATATATACAATAAAGCAGATACTTGAAAGTACAAACCGTGACAACAGGAGAGAAACTAAATTTCAAAGCACAGAGATTCTGTTAGAAGCTGCAAAACAACTGAGAGCTGAAAATAAAGAGACTTTTAAAATGTCTTTCTCTCTGCTCTCCTGCACAGACATGAGCCGAGTTCCACAACACTCCTTGGTCATGCCTTGGTCAGTGAGATGTCACTGAAGCCAGCTTGGAGGTCTGGCTCGCCTTGGCCACGCTCCAAACTGAGTCCATTTCAGGCGCATTTCACACGGCATGGCCAAAAGTGCAATGGACAATATGGCATGTTGATTTTGTAAAGAGAATTGGAGGTAAGCTGGCTACATTTTACTCTTCATATCTTCTGTCCACACAAGGTGCCATGTCTCAATGGCACTTTCAGATGCTTTGTATCCCACTTCATGCAGATTCCCTGAGGACTCTGACCTCAGGGAATCAGTTGGTGTGAGAGCCTGACAACAGTTGACCAACATTTCTGACATGTCATAAATTCAAAACATCTGACGGTGGAATGGAATCTTCTTAGCACTTATTAGAAGGTGGAAATATTCTGGATAGACTCGTCAGAGCAACCATTAAACCATTGAAGGGTCCTCTGTAGAACCTTTGATAGGGTTCTGGGTGAAACCTTTCACAGATGGTTTGAGTTTTTCCATACCCTCTAGAGGGTTGACAGGACAGGACAAGAGTTGTGATTTTGGGTTATGCAAATAAAACTTGATTGATTCATTGATTGAAAGGGTTCCAAGTGGAAAAGGTTCTACTAGGAGCCAAAAAGGGTTCTCCTATGGGGACAAGCCAAAGGAGTCTTTATGGTTATAATTATCACTTTTATTCTAGAGAGTATAGAGAGCTTAAAGAGATAGTTTGGATTGTTCAAAGTGTGGCTATATGAGGTATTTGTCATGGTTTGGGATTTTGTTTGTTATTTCCTGTTTTATTTTGGTAGCTTCTGGTCCTCCCTCGTGCGTCCTGTTTTTACTTCCTGTCTTGGTCTGTTTTCCTGCCCTTTGTGTTCAGTAATTATTTTCACCTGTCTTTGACTGCCCTCACCTGTGTCTTGTTTCCCCCCCCCCTCCCTAGTGTATTTAATCCTATGTCTTGTCCTCTTTACTTTGTTGGTTCATTCTCTCATCTCGTCTCCGTGCTTGTCAGTGTTTCCCTGTGTTTTTGATTCTCCTATGTATGGATTTTTGTTTTTTTCTCCCTGTCTGGATTTTGGATTCCCCTGCACCATTCATGTAAGCTTTTGTTGGTCTTTTGTTAATTAAATTTCTTTTGGACTCTCCCCTCTGCCTGTTGTCTGCATTTGGGTCCTCCTAGTTAAACTCTTAACAGCACTTAGCCAGTCAGTGTATTAGCTATAGTAGTTGGCGGTCGACATGCTCCCAGTCTGGAGAATCAGCAGGGGTACCGGTGTAGGAAGCTAAACCATGTATTGCTGTGGACAGGGTCAGCAGCAAAATATTTTCAGATTCCAGGAAAACACCATTATATAGCTCAAATGTCACTCTCTCCAAAGCAACCACACTGCTTTGAGACAGTAATTTTACCTCAGAGAACACAGAAGTTGCTGGTCTACTTCTGCTTTGATGTGTTAGCTTGTTTGTGTTGTGGTGTTACTTTGTGTTATTGTGTGACTTCAGTGAATCTGGACCAACCCTTTAAAACACCAAAGACACTAACCGATGTACAGGTAAAACTACTTGTTTTGCCAAAGGAGTCTGGTTGGTTTGGAGAGTCATTTCTGGCTTAAATAACAGTGGTTTCCTGAAGGATTTAATAACATCTTGCAGTGAGGTTGTAGATTGCAACCAACTGAATACCACTCACCCAAACTGAAAAACCTCTGTAGCTATAAAGGGCTCATTCTTAAGGTAACAAAAACACAATTATTCCTAGTTTCAGGTGACATGAACATGAATGAAAATATATACTTGAATGTTATATTCCATTTCTGCCATATTCTGCTGGTAACTCCCTGTAAATCTGACACACTGGACCTTTAAACTGATATAATCTCATACAACCCAACTTCAAATAATCCAAACAATCTCTTTAAATTGAGATGTCATATCTTGGCCCAAGTTATTCTGTCAACCTTTTCATTTTCTACATGAAAATACTCACAAACTGCACTGTTTATGAGCTGTCATTTGTCCAATTTTGCTGATAAAAACATCCAGGCCGTTGGAGCATTTGACCTGGTCAAGAGTGGGCGATGTCTGCTGGAGCAGAACTAGAAGCAGCTGGCTGCATAACAGCTTAAGACAACAATTAACTAGCATTGTTCATGAATAAAATATTGTCAGTTTAACTAGTATTTCTGGTGCCGACTGGCTAGGGTGGCGTTGTTTAATTGTATAGTATGAATAGCATGCATTCCTAATTTAAACCGTATAACAAAGTTATTTAACAATATTGCAAATTGCAAATACAAATATCCACAGCTCTAATGAAAATTTACTAGCATGGTGGTGCGGGTACCTGCAACATTCACCAGCACTTTTTTGTAAGGTCATTCTCCCCTCATCTTTAACTATAGTGTTTACACTTTATAAACTGCCACACTGTTCAATTCAGTTTATGTGTTGATAGCAGATTGTGTGTGGGATTAAGAATGGTGATGGCATCTTCCTATACAGCCAGCTTCACCACAGTTAGGTATTATAAACATGTTGCAACAGATGGAACCACAAAAAAACATCTATACAGGATGATTAAGTCAACTCTAAATCACCATTGTTCCTTTGTGAAGAACATTACACTACAGTAATTGCTCCTAACTGCTGCTGTCTCGACTGAATGGTTGGGGCAAACAAAACAAAATAACCCCAGTTACATTGAAACCTCTTTTTCTGTGCATTGTGCACTTGTAACTTATGTTTCATCTATTTCATATTTCAGTGTGAACACAGCCAGGTTAAAGGTTTACAATATGTTAGTCAAGATCAAGATACATAAATGAAGTTTCTGCTCCACAATCAACAGATAGAGAAATGTATGGTTAGGCCATTTAGCAGATGGATGGAGTGTGTAGGAGTGTTGATGACGGTGAACAGTGTCTGCACTTTTAGGGCAGACCATATTGATTATGTAATATATAACCAGCAGTGCTGCAACGACTCCTTCTTAATTCTCTGAGAGCTGCTTGCCATTATGCTGAGACAGACACTGTAATGGAGAGAGGAGAGGGAGAGAGGGCTGGGGATAAAGAAGAAGAGGAGGACAGAATGAGATTAATTTGACAGGAGAGGAGGAACTGGCTACAAATTTGTGTGTGTGTGTGTGTGCGCTCTCACAATATTAAGTCTTCCTCCTGTTGGCTCCAGTTTTAACATAGCCTTGAAGGACTGATTATTGGAAGTGTGGTTGTATGTAGCATTTACCTACAGTAAGTGTCTAACCTACAGTTAACTGCTCACTTTACCTTTCTGGTCTTTCTGGACAGTTTCTGGCTGAAACCGCTGACATATAAGCCAAATATAACTGTCTCCAAATCAACCAGACTCTCACAAAAACACGCATTTTACATCACAGAACACCGAAGTTGCTGGTCCACTGCTGTCTCAATTTATTTATTTGTTTATTTTTGTTAGTTTATTTGTGTCCAAGCTGACCTTCTCAAACACAAAAGTCACACAATAATACCGACTAACTCACAAATGGAGGCAGCACTAGATACTAAACTCCTGTGCTCTGTGAGAATGTTTCAGAGGAAGTGATATTTGGTTTATATAACGGCAGTTTCTCATCAAAAAAGTCTATCTGACAGCAAGGTAAAGTGGTAAAAATATTCTAAATATAGTGTACACTTAAAGTGTAAAAATATTTTGTTGCTGACACACTGACTGCAGAGAAGTACATCATATATCCACACTTCAAAAACCCAAACTGCACCTTTAATTAGAGCAGAGCAGCTATTCGGTGAAATCACTGGGTCTTTATGTTCAATGTAAAAGCCAATTGGAATTTTGATGCATTCCAGTGACTATAGATGCACACACAAGGGCTTTGTGCCTTAACTCTGGGCTAAGAGTTAACCTTGGGCTAACCTTTTCACACATATATTGCTAAGTCAGGGTTAAGGTAAGCACAGGGCTATATGATTCACATTACCCTTCTACTAGCCTTGAGTTACATGACTGTTGGTACATCAACTGATTTAAACATTTTAGAATGTTCCATGACTATTCTGCTCTTTTAGCTCTGTTTCAGATTTCAAACTGGTACTTATTAAGCCTGGGTTCAGTCGATTTTTTTGGGGATAACCCCACAAACTCATGGCTAACCCTCCTCTGGAGCAGGGCCAGCAAGCCAGTAACTTTCAATATGTTACTCTATGTGGAAACAGTTTATGGAGCTCCAATGATAATGTCAACCATGAGTATTTATGAAAATGTAAAGAATATAGCTGATGTAACCTGTTTTTTCTTTTTTATGCAGTCAGCCTTCAACCAGGTGTCACATCATTCAGTGTGAAATACCAATATTTCACCCTGGTGAATTTTAATACCAATGTGGAATAATCATTGTATTATCATGTGCAATATGAATCTTTCTTCCATGCAGTTGTGTAAATTCAGCTGCTAAGTCTCCTTACATTGTACACTGTTCCTATTTTCATATTTCCCGTTTACAGTGATCCTATTTTATTTTTTATATATATTTCCTCTGTTTTAATTGTTCATATCTTTATTTCCTCTTGTTTATGTTTTTATATTTTATTTTTTATATTTTTGATTGATGCTTCTATATATTTTTGCTATCCACTTTGCTGCTGTAACACCGTAAATTTCCCCATTGTGGGACGAATAAAGGAATATCTTATCTGATTTTGCATTATTATTTGAATGCAAAATAAAAAGTGAAAAAAGCAAAGGTTACAGCAACCTTGGTCACCACTTATTAAGGCACACAAGTGTGTCATAATATACACTTTGTGAAGCTAACAGACAGATTGCTTTGAAATTTATCATGCACTTTCACACTCTATGATACTTTAATGACCTTATGACTCTCTGATTGCAAAATTGTCACTATGAAAGGTCGAGTGTGAAGGATTCAGTAGTGAGTGTAGAGATGAGCTTGCAGATTGCAAACACCTCCCCTCCCCAAAGTGTGTATGAACCTACAGTGGCTGTGAAACTCACAAAAAAACGTAAAAGATCATATCTAGAATTTTTTTGTTCTGGGCTACTGTAGAAAGATGGCACTGCAACATGGTGGCCTCTCTGGAAAAAGAGCTGCGCCATCTGTAAATATAAAGGGCAGTTTACTAAATCAATACATAAGAACCAGTAAAGAACAACGATAAAGGAAAGTGAAATAGAGAAAGAGGAAATAAAGAGTGAGAGATGTAAGACAGAATAAAGCAGTCTTCTGTTGGCGTCAGCTGGCGGTGCTCATATTTATGACTGTCTGTGCCTTGCTGATGATGTCATCAGCTTCAGACCAAAAAGAATGAAAGAGTGAGGTGGATAATTCATGTGACCATCTTCACATTTGATTCTGTACGTGACAGTGAAGGGTGCAGCTCAAGGACAGGCGCCACATGATTCTGTGCCTCATGAAGACGAGACAAAATGTTTGATGCCCTACTACTGCATGACAGCATGAGGTCTGTGTGTGTTTGTGTGTGTGTGTGTGTGTGTGTGTGTTTGTGTGTTTTAATGCACCCTGAGGAGAGGAGGGAGGTGGGACAGGTCAGATTCGAGGCACTTAAGTTGATTAAAATCTCTCTCTGCTGCAGTGGCTGCTCTCGTCCAAGCCTTCTCTCCCCTCCTCTCCTCATCTACCCTTTCCTCTCCTCCTCTCCTTCACTCGTCTCTCCTTGCCACTCTTCTTTTCAGAGAATGCTGCGATACACCAACCTTGTTAGTAACCAAAGGCAGGAGGACAGTAGCTCACAGTGAAGACCACATATAACAACTGTCAATTATTCGACCCAAAGAACTGATTTCTGTGTGCTGCTTTCAGTTGGCTTTTCTGATCAAATATTTGAACAGTTATTCCAGTTTAAAGTTTACTTATTTTTTTAGATTAACAATGGGTCTGATGACTATGTGTAATGTGAAAGGTGTCACTCATCATTTGGGATATAACAATACCAAAAACTCAAGGTATGATAATGTCACACAAAGTCCACAATATGATATTTATCAAAAAAAATCACAGGTTACAAAAGCAGGAGTACCATGTTAGTGGATAAGCTAAAACATTTTATGCTCACTTTGATCTTTTCAATAAACAGTCAGCTGTAAAGTCTACACAGCCTGCTCAACATCACAGAGAAGCTGTAATGGACATCACATTTCTCCACCCTGGTAAAGAAAGCTCACAAATGACTGTATTTCTTAAGGAAACTTAAGAAGGCAAAATTCCAGCGCCATGTTCCTGTTAACTGTCCCTGTTTACGGAGGGGCAATTGAAAGTGTCCTGACTGAAAATGTCACAAACTGGCATCATAGGCTGTGCACAGTCCAGGACAGGACACTGCATTGGGACATTAACACAGCACAGAGCATCACTGGTACCCATCTACTGAGCCTCAGTGATATCAGGGAGTCTAGAGCAGTGTTTTAGATGTTTCCTGCTCCAACACACCTGATTCAAATGATCAGCTCATCATCAAGCCTCTGCAAAAGCCTGATAACAACCTGGGCCCCGTTTCCCAGAGCCTTTGTAGCACTACGTGTGTCGTAAGTTGTGTGTGTCTTAAGGTTATGGGCTGTTTCCCAGAGTTGGGACAACTTTAAGGGAGACCTTAAAATACAACTTACGACACATGTAGCGCTACGAAGGCTCTGGGAAACGGGGCCCTGATCATTTGAATCAGGTGTGTTGGAGCAGGAAACATCTAAAACATGCAGGGCAGTGGTCCCTGAGGACCAGGATTGGGAAACACTGGTCTAGAGCAGTGGTGCCCAACCCTGGTCCTCACCACTGGTCTAGAGGATCCTAAAAGACAACAATTGTTGTAACAATAATGCTCACCAAGTTAACATGTTTGCTAAGTGAATGTTAGTAAGCTTGTTAGCTTAGTGGCTAACAGGACAGTAAGCTCACATGCAGTTTATTTTAAAGATGTGCTGTATTTGTTCCACTGACTCCTGTCTCAGAGCAACACGCAAAACACCAACAGAGGAAGTAAAATAACAGTGAGTGGTGCAACACAGCTAAAAAGCTACAACAGCTTCTTCCAGTCTGGTTCTCTGTCCTCTCAACAATCAGACAGTTTGGCCTCTTTCAGCTCATTGGTTTGGTTTTGTGGCTTTAGCCTGTTTTGGTCCAATCAGGAGCATTTACCAGAGAACCAAATATTGTCTCAAGGGTATGGAGACAAAACCAGAGCTAAAAGAAGAGTAAATATTGGACACATGGACACAAACACAACTCATACTTCTTGTTGACCAACAAGAACAAAATGCTAGTTTGTTGCTGCTGCTAGCATTAGCTCACAGTTGGTTCAACTTGAGGTGGATTCGAGCAAGGAATGACTGACAACAGTGATCTCACCAGGTGTTACACTATATTTGGTAACACATTATCCTGATGTCGATCTGACTCAGCTAAAAGTGTAAATCAGCAGCAGTTTCCTAACAAATGTGAAACCAGTTTTTCAGGTGACAATCTATCTCTAGGAATGTCCTGATCACATTTTTTTGCCCCCAAGTCTGAGTCTGAGTCATTTGATTTTGAGTATCTGCCGATACCGAGTCCCGATCCGATACTTCAGCAATGCATTAATAATAAGAAGACAAAAAGAGATCACATCCACATTTCCACCACGTGAAATGCCCATTTTGCACACATTACAAGTGGCCGTTGCACTGCCTTCGCTATCCAGTTTAAAATACCTCCAAACTGCAGACATTTTCGCTGTCCTGAGGTGACATGTTTGTCCTGAGTTAGCCTACTAACTACCACCTCACTACTATTATGTTGTTATGTTCCCCGCCATTTACTGTGTTGT
This sequence comes from Lutjanus erythropterus, assembly GCF_056507025.1. NCBI lineage: Eukaryota > Metazoa > Chordata > Actinopteri > Lutjaniformes > Lutjanidae > Lutjanus > Lutjanus erythropterus. The sequence goes on from NC_139339.1 coordinate 28,105,463, forward strand.
TTCCGTCTGTGCAACAACGAATACTGATGTTGTGGAACTTATTAAAATTAAAACTAAGCCATTGTCATTCCATTTGACAATCTCTTTGTACCTCAGGATGAATTTAAAACGTGAGCATGGCCATGCTTGTTGTTTTGTAAGGTTAAATCTGATAATTTCCACCTGATTCCGATCATTTGAAAATCACATGATCGGCCCAGATTTCTGATCACGGACATATCTATCTATCACTGTTAGCTTTTTGGTTTGTTCTAATGCCTCACAGTGGTAAAATGCCTCTTTAAAAAATAGTACAATAGGGCAAGATACACAAGAAGTCAGGCTCACACAGGCTGATTATGACCAGCTGTAATCAGTGAAAATCAATCAATGTCAGTTTAAAATTACTACTACTACTTCTACTATTACTACTCCTTTCCAACAATAATTCCAATAATTTTTAGGCAAAAATCAACAAAAAATGGGGACAATAATTGTATTATGGCTCACTGTGAACATGCCTGTGCTGCCCTACATGTCATCTCCTATTTTTATGTTTTTATCCTCACTCTATTTTCTCCTTGATAATTCACCATTTTGACCAAATATACATTTAAAATCTTAACTTACATTTTTAGGTGAAGGTTTTCTGGTGTTGTATTTTTGTGGGATATATATATTACCCTGCAAGGCAGCTGGATTTGTGAGATCACGCGAAACCATCTTGTCAGGCTCCAAGCTATCTGATTGTGCCCTCACCAGAGATGGTACAGCCAATCAGAATCCTTAGAGGGACCACTGGCAGCTATTATGGGTGTGGTTTTAGGTGTGATGACAGCAAGAGGTTATATTTTTTATTTATATATCTATTTTTGTCAAGTACACTATTTTAAATTCCCTATTTCCAGCTGATGTAACTATTTAAAGGTTCCTTTCATGTAGCTTACAACTATGTGATTGATATACATTTCTATATATTATTGTATATTATATGTACTTTGTCATTTCTGTATTGGCATCAAAGTGTCTATAAGGTTAGGTTCACTGGGTTAAAAAGAATTGGTTAGTTTGGTGCACTGATGCAAACTTTATTTTGTAACGATGGATTGTTTTTGACCCAGTATTAGTGTTATTTTTTACATTACTATTGACTTACTGGACTGAAATAATCAAAACAGTCCATGTATATATACATACAGTATATATGTAACCTGACAAACATCCAAATGGGATAGAAGTAAGGTCTACTTAAATATGTTTGTTCATATAATTAGGCTACTTATTGTACTGCAGCACTCAGATGCTTGCTTTGCCAATGCTGTAATTGGCGTTGTGAGTGCATTCATTCAAAATGGATCCAAGAGTGAATTGATTGAAACGGCTGAAGGTATAACGGAGGTTTTGGAAGTGCTTCAGCTGTCAGTCACCTTATACTGTTATGCAGATAATGAAGAGTACATTTATTTCCCTGGATAACTGAATTGATTTGTCCCACTTTGATATTTGATTTGGGATGCAGTTACACTAATGATGACTGGCATACCAGACTTCTTTTTGTTTTCTCTAACTTTTTAAACATTTGACCAGTTGTTTTTTCATTTTGTGATGGTTCTACTGTCATCTTCGAATGTCATTTGTATAGATCTACAACAGCCGTTTTTGCACTACTGCCATAGTTGGATTGGATCTCAATGCACTTCCACTGCAATTTCTCCAATGCCATCTGCATGATTATATTACATAGCTAATATACTACTTGTTGAATACGAGTTTGCACATACAGTAGGTTGCTATTTGCAGGGGTGGAAAGAGCACTGAAAATCTGTAGTCCTGTTACATTGCTAAAATAATACTGAATTACAATTAAAAGTACTTGTTAGAAAAATACGTAAGTAATAGTTGAAAATGCAACAATCAATTTATCGTTAATAATTTATAAAATAAGGTCGTTTTTTTGTCATTTTGAATCTAAGTTTACTTACACTACCAAATGTGTGCTATCACAGCATTTTATTTTGTTTTTCATATATATCCTGGTTTTCACTGTCTGCGATCAGATCACCTGATTGGCTACTAAAATGTAGATGAGAAGTTTGGATTTCAATTCAAATTGTACTCAGTACTCAACTATGATTTTAAAAGTAACTGAGTAGATTACATCTTTTAATGCATGTACAAGTAAAAGCACAGACTTGAAAATCTACTCATAAAAGTCAAAAAAGGCACCTTAATTACAGTAACTTGAGTATTTGTAATTGGTTCCTTCCATCCCTGGCTAAGCAACAGACTGTGTGTACAAATGTACACACATTCTGTTGCTTCTTTGTTTACATATGCACTTGCACATTGTGTTTAAGATCATGTAAAGCAACAATAAACATGTGTTCTGATTCTGTCACACCACAGAAACGTGACCATCCAGCCAAGTTTGAATAACTAAAAAAATCAATAAGCATATAAAATTAGGTGTCAAAATCACGCTCAGCTCTCTCAGCACCACTACGACCTGAAAACAACCTGAAACATGGATGCTCTGTGTAGCAGCTTTACTGCACATGTCCAGACATGTTTGAGCCACCAGAGCCAGAGGACAGTGACAGGATGGTATGTTTTTTTCTTCTGTGTCAGGTTGTTGGAACTGAAGTGAGCTGAAGTGAACTGCTGGGCTGATTTGGACTGAGAGAGTCGCTGAAGGTACATTTGTAACTGACCATTAGGCAACTTAATTACAGTCACTGAGCCATGTTTCAGGTCCGCCAAAAAAAATCCTGATCAGAGAAACAACAGTTTAACACTGACTCAACAGTTCAGTGCTATGTAGTTCTCAGTCCTTTCACATTTTCAGCAACTATTTTCTAACATGTAGAATGTGTTTAGAAGAAGAACTCCCTTTTTCTTTTATACAGGGTTTAAATTGAATTGAAGATTTGCTATTTGACAATGTCAGCAATCATTGCTGATGCTATTTTTAAGAAGGGCCAACAGCACATTTACTTTATTTAATGTTGATAGCAAAATACTTGCCCTGATGTACAAATCAATTAAATGATGCAGTAGCTATGGTGAGTCTGGGGAAGTACATGGACTAGGGGATGTGAGATACATTGTCACACAGGGGCTGTGCAGTATACTCACCATTTATTCTTTCACGGATGTTGTTATTGACATGCACTTGAATGCCTGCCTGGACTCTGATAACATTCATGATGAATGATTGATGCTGCTTTTGTTTATTTGATGTGCTTGTGTTTAATGTGTCTTCTGTGCTGTACCACAATTTGCCTCTCAGGGAACATTAAAGTTCTCTTAGTCGAAGTCATTATTTGTTGTGGTTATTTGAGAACTCCTTCAGCTTCAGACACATGCAGACACACACAGAAAACATCCGCACTATTCTGAGCAGGACTTCGGTCACTTAAGCTTGTGGAACAGTTGTCGTCTCCAGTGTCAATAAAAGCCAACAGCTGTCTCTTTACAAGCAGACAGAGACATTGACTTTGTGTGTGTGTTGGTGGGGGTGGGGGGGTGGGGGTGGGGGTTTGGGAGCCACCACCGCCACCCACTTTTTTTCATTATTGTCAACCTCTCAAGAAGAACCTGCCTAGCCTTTACTTCATTAAAGACTTGATAGTAATGAGTTATCTGTGGTAAACTTTTCTGTAGTGCACACTTGGTAGAAATCATACTGGATGTCCTGGATGTCCAAGTCAGAGGCCAGGGCCAGGGTTGGAGTTGGGGTATGCCAACATAACTGAAGCAGGTGGGCTACAGACAGAACCAATGGGGAGTGGGAAAAGGAGCGAGTCATCAAGAGATTTTTTCTTAAAACAATAAACACAACCAGTTAAGTTTTATTGCACTCAGGGTGGTTATATATCATCAATAATGGGTTTAACCATTGCCTTTATAGATTAGAGGAAAACACATAAAGATCCTTTCTGCTCATAGTTAGCAATATTCACCTCACTGCTGAAAACAGTTATAATGTCTTCTGTGGCTATGAGAGAGCCTTGTTAAGTGTGACTGTGTTCAGACAGAACACAAAGGAAAGGTGGAGATGAAACTGATGATTCCTAAATCCTGCTCCTTTTTGATCTATGCTCCAATTGCAGTTGAGAAAGCATGGTACCCAGCAGAATCTCAGTCAACTTTGCACATACAAACACCATAGCAGCATGTCCACAGATAGAAGTGGGACAGTACTTTGTGTACAACTGACTGAATGAGACACAAAAGACAGACGTGCTAATAAATAGTATATTACTAAGATGGCAGCATGGAAGATACAGATGTATCTACTGCCATAAACCAGACTGAAGAGCAGCTTCTTCCCTCAGACTGTGTAGAGATAAATAAAAATATAGTGCTGAGGATGAAATCTTCATTCTCAATCAGTTCTAATCAATGAATCAATCAAAGACGGAACTACAACAAAATCTCATTTTACAACCTTGTTGTAAATGACACCTTGACACACAAATCACCCTGTATCCTAATGTTAGCAAAATACTAGTTAACGAGCTAGCCAACGGTTGATGTATTTTAGCGCACTAGTTAGCTAGTGTTTTGCTATCATTAGCTATCAGATGTAGAGTGAACATCAAACTGCCAACCTTACAGATGACTCAAGACGAAATTTCGCTTTGTATTCCATCTAAACACACCTCGAGAAAATAACCCTGATAATACGTCATCAAGGTTATCTCAGCTTGGGATTGGAGATGACAGATTTATTACAGAAACAAAGAGGGTGTGTGGAGTGTGGAAGACACAGGAATACTATTTATCAATATTTAGCTGCATTATGGGAAGGATCTAGTGTTTTTGGAGTTTGGCCCATACACAGGACAAAAAGTCTGTCCAGGTCCTAACTGCTTCAGTCTTTAATCTGTCTCCTCTGAGGTCTCCAATGTGTACAGAAGTGCTATACAACATGGCTAGAGTCACCCTTTAAGCCATACTATGGCCAAATAAAGCCTGCAGGGTGATGTGCAGTTAGCCACAGACACAGTGATTAACAAACAACCTTCATTTTGTTGCAACTCAAGGGAAAGTCTGTAGATATGGACGAAAGGTGCCCACAAATCAGCAGCCAGACTTTATTAGTATGATTAAGTTTTAGGCAAGTGAACAGCTAAGCAAGAATGGTAAAGGGATCATACACATCTAATTCCCTAATTGTGAAGTCCCTGCAGAAACACCGAAAACGACAAAGTGACAAAATGAATCAAAAAGGTGCTGCTATGAATGTGCAGAGCTGTGACACGGAGGAAAAACAAAGACATTTCTTGAAAAGGGAAAGACTGTCTGAACTGACACTGATTGGGTCAATGTAGCAGACAGTCAGTGGTGTATGGACTGTGAAATGCAGCCAGATATTTAACATCCTAACAATATGGTGAACCTCAGAGTATGTCAAGGTTCTAATGTTGGCAGTATATAATTGTCTATACCTTGTGTTCATATATTAACACACCTGACTGAGTTGTGTTGTATGAGCATCTACTCACACACATTAGCCTGATTGACCCTTTTAAGTCCCAGCGATTTTTGCAGAATCCCTGTCAACTTTCTCCTTTCCTGTTTCATGTACTTAGATATGCTATGTGTTAGGATAAGATAAAAAAAAAAAATAGATGTAGCTGGAGGACCTGCAAAAGTGACATAGGCTATAGTGACATCATAAGTTACATAATGTTAGCAAAACACTACAAACTGACTAACTAATCTATCAATCGTTAGATAGCAAGCCAATAACATTAATAATAACAATATTTAAAAAAAACATTTTTATTATCATTTATCCTTATTGTTGGCCTGAAATTATTCTTACATTCCCCAATTGTAAAAATGTGTAGCGCATACCCAATTTAAAAAAAGTAAAGTAAAATGGGTGTCATTGGCTACATCTACAGCTCAGTGCCTTTTCCCCTAAATTTTTATGGGTGCTATCTTGAGTCTTCGAGGAAAATGGACAGTTTAAGTGTTGTGGTTCCAGACAGATTTTATTTTTTGTTTTAGCTGAAACTGGCTCATTAAAGAGTAAAGGTTGCAGACCCCTGAGCTGATTGGTTAGCTAGCTAACTTAAGACGTGACTACAGACTACAAAATGCTTTTAAAGGTCCTGAGCAACAAATTTTAACCATCTTTAAAATGTGATTTTCTTTTCATTATAGACAAGCCTAGGACATTAAACTTTTTATTTTCCTTGATTAAGTACAGGAAACTTAATCAAGGAAAAAAGAAATTTTTTGTTTTTGTTTTGTTTTTTGTTTTTTTTCAGCCAAGGACCCCTTGGACGCCTTGGAATAATTTCAGAAAGCTTAAATATGCGCACACACAAACACACATATATTATTGTTATTATAATATTATTATTACACTTCTACTTAGTTATATGAAAAAAACACAAACAATTGAGTAAGTTTCACACTTGGTGAATATACAATAATAGCATCGTTTTTGATTGTTTTGTCTGTTTTTGTATAATTAATAAATTATTTTGTCAACAAATTTACTAATGCCTTACTTTCGTTGCATTAATTAATTAATGGAATTCCTGTGGTCCTCTATACAGTAAAGCATTAGTTGTCAAACCTCTGGCTTTGGGGAATTTTGGCATCACAGCCATTTCCATGCTGTTTAACGGGAGAATGCTCCGCGTTCTCGCGAGAGCAGCTGTCTGCACTGGGCTCTGTTTACAAGCAGTATTTATTAGCAGCAGTCTCCCCCTACCGTCACTGCTTTACGGGCCGAGCGAATGTTCAGTGGAGCCGCTGCTGCTGGGAGGAGGGAGGCATTACCGACATTTCGTCTTTGACAGCCGGACGGAGACAGCTCTCCTTCGGGAAACATTTTCAGTCGCCCACAGACCTCAGGCTGCTGTCGGTGTTCGGAGGAAGAAATAAGCTAGCAGAGGTCGGGTTCGCTCCGCGGGGGAAGCCAGGTAAGACAGAACATTGGAACTGGTGCCGAGCCCTCACTGGCAGCTAATGTTACCCGATAATATCAACTGACATTATTAGTACACGATGAAATCCCAGCCCAACGCGTTTCACCAGCCACTCCATACGTGCTCTCATCCATTCTTTAACGTCACACCGCGAGAGCTGCAAACCCACGGAGGTCGTGCAGTTCTAACACTAACGATCTCGTGCATGACTGATGTTAATCTTTGCTACATCAACGGTAGCCATGGTTACTGCACAGAACCAGTACCAGGTCAGGTTGTGCCACTGTACGTGCGGTTCTCCACCACGGGCAGAGCGTCACGCCAAATCCCATTTAATTTTCTAGCAATTTAAGGTTCCCTCGCCTCCCTCACCAAATCTGCATGGCTCACTGAATATGGCTGTATGTCAACTCTGATAGAAGGAGTAGTGTGGCTGTCGGCATCAATATAAGCCCTGAAAAATAATTACTTTTATTGAAATTGTATTGTAACTTAATTGATACTGCCTACAGGCTTGTTAACTGAACGTCTTTTTGTAATTTAATTTAATTACACGTGCACGCGCAGGTTTACACAGTGTGTTTTCCAACAAAGGGACATTAAATTTTCAAAGTAATGACTAGAATCGTTCGAGATAGGTGTTTCCTTCGCTGTGTGTGACTGAGCACGGCAGAAGAAGTGTTCTAGCGGGAGGAGACGGTGTGGAAATCGATGCGTGACGCGCCTCGATGGCGAGACGCATGTGGCCGCTGTGTGTTGTTGGTGTCTTCTTTCGTTACACACGGCCACTCTGTCTGTCTCTGTGTCTTTCTCACACACAAAAACAGTCACAGTGTTGTGTGCACGCGTTTTGGTTTGTAGAGGCCTCACACTGAACCTTTAGTGGTTAAATGATTGGTTTAATGTTCCTACATTCACTGAGGCCTTTGTGACACATTTCTAACAGTATTATGTTTTTATAAGTGGTTATTTTTCATTAACACACATTACTGTAATTATTGGCAATATTGTTGCTTTATAATTCTATATATGGTTAGCCTATATATTGTGACATAATTATGTTATTACAGAAGCTTTGATCTCTCAAGTTGTACCTTGTGTTTAATCTGTCAGTCAAACAGCTGTGTGTGTGTGTGTGTGTGTGTGTGTGTGTGTGTGTGTGTGTGTGTGTGTGCGCGTGCGTGTGTGTGTGTGTGTGTGTGTGTATGGTGGCAAATCACATCTCCACCTGTGTTGCATGTTGCATAACAGTGCTTTCAGAGATGCTGTGTGTTGGCTGAAGTCAGTGGCTGGATGAAGCTGAAGAGAACCTAGCTGATCATATGTTGATGTCGTCCTCCTGCTTTGCTGCTGCATGGATTATTGTCTCCTCCACGCTGGAGCTCTAATCTTTCATACTACTGGATAGGACTGCACAATTTGGTTTTAATAAGTCATATTGCAATTATTTTGACTGAAATTGCAATCTGTGATACAATTAGTGGAAATGTTTTCCACTAGAATTTACAGGCCATTTTTAGGCCAGGTCATTTCTGCAGTACTGCAATACTTCATTATGATGCTGTTTACTCACACATTTTTCCTTTTTCAAAAAATTGCAATTTGGTTCTGGTTCTGTGATTTGGATATTGCACTTGGCCGTATTGTGATTTTGTTACAACTGTGATTAATTGCGCTGCCCTACTACTGGACCCATAAGCCATAGTTCTTGTGCACATTTCCGACTGTATGCTTAAGCATCTCTTGTAGTTGCAGTGATTTGCAATTTTTGAAAAATCTCAAAAAACTCATATAAAACCTATATATAAATTATACTAACTGCTGACTCCTCACTCTTCTTAACCAGCCAGTAGAGGTCACAAGTCATCAATAGCTACTAGGCTAAAAACATGGCTGACTTAGTCACATTTTGGCCTTTGTCATGTCTCAAAAACTGACGTCCATAGAAAACTTTCGTCTCATCTTAAACTGGAGCATCTGCAATGAAATCTGTACCTGATATGTTATGATTCACCAGTGTTAGGTAGGATATGAAATAGATAAATACTGCTGTGTGTTGCTGCTATGCATGTGCAGTTGCTCAAGGAGCATTCCAAGTCTGCTAGAAAAACAAATGAGAGATACCTCACTTCAAAATTGACTGTAATAAGCTTCATTCTGAACCCATTTTCATGAAATATGGTTTGTTATAAATGTGAGAAATTGAACATGATAGTGGTTATACTTAACTGAATTTAATTCAGTTACTTAGGGTGATCTGATCAGCTCAATGCCAAAACATGAACCTTCTGAACAGACACAATTTCCACCTGGACATGCAGACTCAGACCTATGAACAGTAACATCAAGTGTCAGTTATTCAGAATTTCAGCTTTTGTGAGTTTCTCCAAAAATCGTTGTTTCTAATGTTCTAAAAAAATAACAAGATAAACAATAAAATATCCTAAATAAATAGCAAAATGTTCTAAATAAATAATTCAATATCCTAAATAAATAACAAAATATTCTTATTAAATAATAATATTCTGAATAACTACCAAACTGTTCTAAATAAATAGAAAATATCCCAAATAAATAACAAAATGTTCTTATTAAATAATAATGTTCTAAATAAAAATAATCTGTTGAATAAATAATTAAATATCCTGTATAAATAACAGTCACTTCTAAATAAATAACAAAATGTTCAAAATAAATTAATATTAAACAAATAAATATTCTAAATGAATGACATAAAATTCTAAATAAATAACATGGTTAAAATGATAACAAAATGTCCTGAATAAATAGCAAAATATCCTATGTAAATAACAAAATGTTCTTAAAAAAAAAAAAACAGTGTTTAAATGGAAAAGTTAAGCCTTATCATCACATTAATTATTGGGTGAAGTTACACAAAACTCTGCAAATCCCTGCTGATTGCATCCTGCAGTTATGGTGGCATTGCAGTAGGTGCTTCACCCTCTGCTGCACTCTACTGAGTGACCTCTTCTAGTTGATGATGGTGTTAGTGTGCTTCTTCTCTCCCCCTCTCTGCTGCTGCACTTCACTGTAGTCTGAATGATTTGCTTCTGTAAGTCATAAGGGTAAATGCAGTTTTGGCAGCTGGCGGTGCACATTCCTTACTGCCAAAGTGTAATCAATGCTGCAGGTTTTACTCATTTGTTAAAAGTTGTATTTGCATGCAGTTTCTGTACAAGGGATAATATGTGTAAGTGATATCTGACTCTGCAGTTTTGATCTCTGGGGAGTAGTTCCACTCTATGCTTCTGTGTTAGGCTGCTCTGACAAGCTTAGAGGATTAACGGATAAAGCTTGAGTGATTCTATATGTTTTCTTATTGTCAACAAATCCCTCAAAAGAGCAAAGCTAACAATGTGTTAGTTCGTCTCAGTCTCTCGGTACTCTCTGACTTCCCTACCCTGTCTGTGACACTCTCTCAAGCTTTTTGGTTCCTACTGAACATGTTCTTTTTGCTGTTGAAGTAGTGACTGGTCCTGATACAGGATCACTATTATTTTATCATCCAAACCTAATCCACAGTCCTTGTTCCATGCAGAAATACATTCCAGAGTTCATCTGAAGCTTGCAAGACTACAGGCTTTAACAGTTTGAGTTAATTAAATCAAGTAGATATATTCTAAAGTTAGTCTCTTTTGAACAAAATCCACTCTGTGTCTCACTGTTGGGTTTCAGTGGAAGGATAGCAGGAATTTAAATTTTGGAAAAGTTCAAGTCTGTAGAAAGACTTGACCTGGGTTCTCAGTCAGGCTGAGTTGAAATTAGATTAATCCTCATCAGGTTTGCTCAGGTCTTGTTGTATTGCTGCAGTTCTCTGGTCAATGTGTAAATATGTGTAACAGCTGATCACATGGGTGTCCCATCATCATCGCAGGAGGAAAAAATGGACAGTACTGCTGCTCTTTTTACCACAGCTGCTTTTTAGGTGAAGCACCAAGCTGCTGCCTGTCCCACTGTTTGTTTCTATTTAGGTCTGCCATGTTTTGTATCAGATCAATTCTGTAGTCTTTGAAAATTTATTCATTGCATGGTTTGCCCCAGTGTATTCCAAACCCAGTGGCCCAGTGGGAAGAAGTGAGGCAGCTCAGTTAGAAACTTCTTGCTGTGAGGCAGCAGTTCTAACCACTGCACCACCGTGCTGCCCCCTGCAACAATTAATCAATTATTAATCAATAACTAAATTAATCACACACTATTTTGATAATCGATTAATTGGCTTGAGTAATTCTCTGTGAAAAAAAGACAAAATTCTCTGATTCCAGCTTCTTAAATCTGAATATTTTCTGTTTTCTTTATTCCTCTCTGATAGTAAATTGAATATCTTTAAGTTGTGGACACAACAACACATTTGAGGACGTCATCTTGGACTTTGGGAAATACTGTTCACCACTGTTCATCACTGTTATCGACTGATTAATCGACTATTAGTCGTTAGTTGTGGCCCTAGTTAAAGAGCTTACCAGCGACATCTGTTGATTAAAATGTGAATGCACTTTAGAGAGGGGAAGACCCTCCCCTTCCAGTGTCGCTTTATTTTGAAAAAAATATGTATGACAGTCAACAGCAAGACACAAATGTTTATTTTTTTTTAATTGTTATTTCATTTGAAATGTGCCCGAATTAACTGCAAATATGATGTTTTTCAATTGAAAATGTAATTTCAAAAGTGAAGAATGTCACAGATGAATTTCTTACGTTATTGTTGAAAATACAGTATTCCAAAATTGTACATTGTCTGAATCTTTTTTTAAAACTCTACTACATTAGTACATCTGCAGCCAACAGTAATTTTCATAGTCGATTAAAATTGGATAATATTTGTTTGTTTTAAAATGTCAGAAAAAGAAAATGACACGCATAAGAAAATGAAAAATGTCAATCAGTATTTGTCAAAGCCCAGATGACATCCTTAAATGTCTTGTTTTACTTTACTACTGCTACTTTTACTACTTTTTACCAAAAATATTCAGTTTACTATCAGAGAGGAATACAGAAACATGAAAATATTCACATTTAAGAGGCTAAAATTAGAATTTTGACTTCTTCTATTAAATAATTACTCAAACCAATTGATCGATTATCAAAATAGGGACCATTGACCCTATGAAATCTGTGTTGTGGCTTTTCTCAATTCTTGCCATGATCATGTTATGACAGAAACTACATGGCTCTGCACCGATACTGATACCAGCATTGGATATCGATCCAATACTATCGTCACATACTCGTACTTGTACTCATAAAACTACTCTGATACCCAACACCCGATGCCACGTCACGAAAAGTAGCTGCTCGATACAAGTAAACATCTAAAGAACCGCCATGATGCAGAGTTCAAGGTGTTTGCTGATGCTTACCCCCTTTTTTTGGATGCGCCGTCGTCATCAGTGAGGGACTCGCTGTCCTCAACATCATCCACTAATGACCACAGCAACTTTGGAAACTGTCTGTAAAATTCCATGTAAGTCCATGTAAAACTGAAATGAATGCACAGAGTGCAGCTGTAGACCACAGCCAGCCGCTGTCCAATAAGTCCTGGCGGGTGTAAACAAGATGAATGCATCAGCAAATTAATCCAAAGACAAAGAAAAACACAGCCATTCCTTTCTTCGTAATAAGCTGCTACAACTTCTCTTTGTGTACTTAATCTTCACCAAAATGGCCTGACAGCACAGTACACACAACTTCACAAGACAATTAAAGACGTCATCTTGGACTTTGGTTGATAAAATGTCAGAAAGATGTCACGAAATGGTGGAAAAGGTTGACTGCTGTTTCCCAAACAACTAATAGATCAATCGAGAATATAATCGACAGCTTGATTGACAGTGAAAATAATTGTTAGTTGAAGCCCTGTTGTATATCATTTGTCTTCTGACATTGAATTTTGCCGTGAATTTTACATCATGTGAGAGCGCCCCACATTTAAGATTCTAAAAAGGAAGTGTCAAAGTGAAGTTGGGGCTGTCGTTTCATCAAGATTCAAGTCACTGTTGAGTTTGTGGATAATTTTTATCCTGATCATGATAAGTGTGATAACACTGAGCATAATAAGTGAGTTATCATTCTAGCACTAGTCTTGCAGCCCTAAATCAAACATGGTCTAGTGATTTGCAGTTTCCACAGAACAGTGTAGTGCTGCAGGGGCAGCGTTTGATGTGCAGCTTGACTTGTAACCTGCGCAGCCTGTGGGTGGTTAAGTGTCAGGGCAGAAAACAGTGAACAGTTTGGTGGAGTGGGCAGGAAAAAGACACTGTTTCTACTGTAGCTGTGTGTGAGCTGATTCTCCACATTAACACTCTGCCTTCATCTGCAGCTGGAAGGCCTGCAAATCATAAAAATGTATTAGAATTCTGCTGTCAACCAGCCAAGAGTCATGATCTGATCACCATTAGATATCTACACTGTCCTGTATATCACACTTCTTAGCATAGTATAAGGATATTTGTTGTTCATTATCTACAACAAAAGTCAGGAGTATTTTGATGCTGTATATATCAGTCACTTTAATTAGACTGATACCATGTAAAATGAGCATTAACTCCTACTGTCATACCTTTTGCTGAAGGATATTTCTCCTGGCTGCAAAAAATCCACTGAGAGTACTGAACAATCTAATAATTAACACAGTGGTCAGACAATCCAGACTTGTATACGCGTTTGATTGAAGCAGCAGGCTGTGTCAGCTGTAACCTGTTGTTTGATTGAGGTGAGGATGAAATTCAGTTGGAGACAACGGTCATGGTAACTGATGCTGCTATACTGTATGACTGAACTCCAGCAGCCTCCCACTCAAGCTAACTATCCATCAGTAGTAAGTGTACTAGTAACTCCTTTATGACAGTAAATTGAATATCTTCCGGTTGTGGGCAAAACAAGACATTTGAGGACGTCATATTTGTTGTAACCATTCAATATTGGACCCAAAAACGAGCACAGCCTGGAGACAGAGAGAGGTTTAGACAGTTTATTATGTATTCCTTCTTAATGGCAGTCCGAAGGCTTGGCTGAGACAAACAAGATTCAGGCTGCAGAGGACTAAGCAGGGCAGGCAATGGAGCTGGTGGCAGAGGACTGAGACAAGGCTGGTTCTGGCAGAGCTGGCATAGAGGATCTGAAGCACAGGGAAAAGGAGTTATGGAGGTCCAGAAAAAAACATCCAAAAAACACACTTAGAAAACCTTTAGCAGGCTAGAGCCTAGATGTCTGTACCACATAGGAGACTGAACGATCTGGCAGAGTCTGGAAGTCTGAGCCAGGGTATATACTGTAGTGGCTTGATAGTGGATTGAGTGCAGGTGAGCAGGAAAGCAGCTGTGGAGGATCAGATGGATGAGCAGGAGGAGGGAACCAAGAGTCACGCCCAGCAACAGAGGCAGGAGGAGGGAACCGAGAGTCCACGCCCAGCAACAGAGGCAGGAGGAGGGAACCGAGAGTCCACGCCCAGCAACACAGACAGAGACAAACATGACACACTAGGGGGAGGGGAAATATGAAACACAAGGAAAGGGAGAGACAAAGCCCAAACTCTAACAGAAGTGGCTGCGGCCCAGCCGGAACAGGAGATAGCTGCAGTGGCCCCACTGGGACAGGAAGTGGTGGCAGCGGCAACGGCGGCCCCACCAGGACAGGAGATGGTGACGGCGGGAAATCATGATCGTCATTTTTCATTATTTCCTGGCATTTTTATAGACCAAATAACTAATTGATTACTCAAGAAAATAATCGACAGATTAATTGACCATGAAAATAATTGTTGCAGCCCTCATAATTCACATAAAAATAGTTGGATGGAAAGATGAATCATGAATTTACATTGCTACCACAATGAAAAATGTCTGTTCTCTGGAAGATGGGTGGAGGTTATTCTACATTTAAAACCTCAGAGTTCAGACTGCAACATCTTCAAGATTTGGCATTTTTTATTTTCTCATATTTTGCTGTGCTTAGGACGCTTTACCATGAGACATAACCAACAGCTACCTTTCTGGTGCGTTAACAAACAGCTCGGACAAATGCTACTGACACTATCTGTAACGTAAATTGCATAGTATAAGATGGAGGAAGACTGGACCAGACAGGATAAACATTGGATGAAACAATTTTATTTTTTATTTTTTTTGTAAATATACACTCATTCTGAATTTGATGCCTGCAGCACATTCTAAAAAAGTTGGGACAGAGGCAACAAAACACTGAGGACGCCTCTTTCATACACAATGATGATAATATCACAGGTATCACAGGTGTTTTTTGATCATTTCACAATTTTCACAAAGACTCAGTAGTTCACAAATAAAGATGGGGCAAGTTTCACCACTTTGTGAAAAATTGTGTGGGCAAAGAGTCCAACAGTTTGAGAACATTTCACAATACACAATTACAAGGAATTTAGGGATTTCACCATGTATAATCCATAGTATCATTAACAGATTTAGAGAATTCAGAGAAATCTCTGCATGTAAGGAGCAAGGTTGAAAACTAGGGGTGCGCGTGATTAGTTGACTATACAATTAAATGTCCCCGCCCTCGCTAGTCGGCACCAGAAATACGTTTAAAATATTTATCAGTGTTTCATTCATGCACAGTGCAAGTTATCTGTTGCCTCTAAGATTTTATGCAGCTGTCCGCACTGTCAGACAGCAGCCCCATCTCGCCCAGTGCATATGCCCTGATCGCCTAGGCAACACCGGATGTTTATATCAGCAAAATCAGACACATGACAGCTTGTAAAACTAGCGTGGTTTGGCAGTGTTTTAATCTAGAAAGTGTAAATAATGTTGAATGTAAACTGACAGAATAAGCTGATATATATTCACTCGACTGGAGAAACGTGCCCACATTAAGAACATAAACAGACAGCGGAGCTGCTGCTGCTGCTGTTTTTGCTACTAGCACTGGTAATGTTAGCCACACTGTGTGGCAGGCCAGCAGCTAACATCAGCTCTGTATCCTTTATCCGCAGACACTGTCATCCTCTGTGGTCAGAAAAGGTGACGCATTTAGTGAGTTGTTGTTATGTCTTGTACATTAATGTATAAGACTTGTATTGCACAGTGTAAAGTAGCTCATTTCAGCGGCATTTAAAGTATGATTTGGCGATTATAGACTGTGATTATTGGCTTCAAATGACTCTTAATACACAGGTTTTTTTTTTCAGACTGTTTAACATTATAAATTAATCAATTCTGCAAAATTTGAACAGCTTTCGGAGTGTTTTCTTAGTGTTAGACTAGTCGACTAGACTAAATTAAATCGACAGGGAAATTACTTGCAACCAACATTGAATGCCCATGACCTTTGACCCCTCTGGCAGGACTGCATTAAAATTTGACATGATTTTATAAAGGACACTTAACAGATTTTGGAGCGACATATGCTGCCATCCAGACGACCTCTTTTTCAGAGACGTCCCTGCTTATTTCAGTGATTTCAGTTGTGTCTTTGTAGTAAAAGAGTTCAGGTAGTAGACTGACCTACCTGCAGTCCAGACCTGTCTCCCTTTTAAATTTTGTGGTGCATTAAGAAGCACAAAATATGACAACAGAGACCCCGGACTGCTGAAGTCATATATCAAACAAGAATAAGAAAGAATTTCACTTTCAAAACTTCCACAGTTAGTGTCCTCAGTTCACGCATGCTGACTGAGTGTGATCATTTTTACGTCATTATTCTTATTTTGATGGAAAAACATGTTAAAATGACTATGGTGTGGTATTTTTTGCAGGAATCTGTACCAAATGAAGATGTTTTTTTTTAAAGTCTGTAGAATCTGATGTGTAGGACAGGATGTCTCTGCCTCACCACAGTCGTTCATGTAAACGTTTAAAGACACATTTTGCCTTTAACAAATAAACAGAAGGACTGTACAGTAAACCTTTGAGTGTTTGTTATCCAGGTAAATGAGTGATTGACTGAAGACTGAAATGACCGTCAGAAAGTCTGAAAGTCTGGAAACTCAGAGGTTTGTTTTGCTGGTCTATTCTCGTCTATCCCATTCTAAGCTCTACTCTGTATATTCCTATCACTGTGTGTGTTTGTGTCTGTGAGCATGCCTGTGTGTGTGAGTGTTTATGTCCTGTAATCGCAGTGTTGTGTGAAACATTAGATGGCCAAACTGCAAAATGGAAAATTCCAGTGATTCCCCTGCTGCCAGTCTGTCTGTCAGCTGAGATGCTTCACTGGTGCTAGGTACTGTACATGTTAGACTGTGTGTCTGAGCAGGTTCTGACTCTGCCAACTTCTGTGCATGACTTACTTAGAGTGAGATTATTTCTTTCTTTCTTTTAGTTACAACATATGGCCTTAATTTTTTCAGTTCCTGTCATGAATACAAATAGTCTTTGTGCATATGGTGGGCAGTATGAGTGATCAGTCCCTCCAGGATTTTGCGGGCCTTTTTTGAGATTGTTGCAGCCTAAAATGCCTGATTTCATTGCAGCTTGTCTAAGAAACTGTGATGCAAGTTGCAGTGCTTTTAGGGAGTTTTTGCAAAGAAACTGTGGGACCAAGAGAAAATTGCAAAAGAAAGTTGCGATTTATTTTGTATAATTCATTAGAAATCAAAGGCAACTTGTTCCAGGGAGAAAGCACTCCCTGTTCTGAGTGTTCTAACTAACCTAAACAAAAAGGCTCAGAATTACAAAAAATATAAATAAACCAAAAACAGCACAAAATGATAAAATAAAAGTGCACAGAGCGTCGATAAATGTCAATTACAACAACAAATGTGTTCTTTTCAGAACTTATGACAAAAAAAAAAACATAAATGCAAAATAGTGAATAATAAAATGTGTATGATGCTTACGCAGGGGCCTGCTGTGATTGGTGAAACTAAAGGGAAGCAGTGATGATTGGTCAAATTTCCAGAAAAGTGTTGGAGTTTGGAGAAAATTGCAAGGTCACACAGAATTCAATGGGATTGGCTTAAGTTGTGCGAATTGTTGCAATCACAACATTGCAACTTCCTGGAGGGAATGAATGATAAAACATTAAATCTTCTGTCTTGATATATGTATATTGATACATGTAAAAGTGGGGATGTTTTTGGCTGTTTGTGCTGTTTGCGATCAGTTTTGCAGTACAATATTCATGTTCACTGAAAAAAAAGATTAAAATCATGATGTGATGTGACATTTATTGAGGTCTGAAGCAAACAAACATTTTTCTAGAACGACATTTAGGCCAGGTGATCTCTGTTTTCTTACACATTTTTCCCATGACAATTTGGTTCTGTGATGTGAAAATGGCACTCGGCCATATTGAGTTTTAATTGTGATTGCGATTAATTGTGCAGCCTTAGTTTGTGGCTAATCAGTAGGTATTACTATTTTGATAATCGATTAATCATTTAGAGTCATTTTTTAATTAAAAAGTATCAAAATTCTCTTCAAAATTATTCAACTTCTTCAGTTTCATAATGTCAATATTTTCTCTTTTCTTGAGTTGAAAATATCTTTTGGCTGTGCACAAAACAAGGCATTTGAGAATGTAACCTTGGGCTTTTGGAACAAATGATCAACATTTTTTAACATATTTTCTTACATTCTGTGAACCAAAAAACTAATTGATTAATTGGAAAAAAATGTCTGAGTATTGGATAATGAAAATAATCATTAGTTGCAGCCCTAGAGCTAACAAGCTAACGGCAGCTACGGCACATTTAGCAGCAGTGCATCAGTGTTACAGGAGAAAAGATCTGTGTTGCAGCAGTCCCCAGGCCTAACGGTGAGGGACACCCTAGAATAGAACCTGAGTTGTTGGTTTTTTTGGTTCCTGTGACTACTGAATAATGTTTTAGTCAACCACTGGGGGCAGCCCTGTGGATGACAGACTGAACGGTCAGGAGTCAGGATGGTAACCTGATGTGATCTATGGTTACATGAGCCTGAAACACGGCAGCCTTCAGCCATTGCAAGTGTTGTAGAATATAGTTTGCTGCTCAACTGTGCCAGCTGTCTTAAACAAAATAATGGTAGAACTGCGACAATTAATGCTTAATTTTGTATTCAATCAATTATTAAATGAATTGCTATATATAACTATTTTGATAATCAACAGACGTTTGAGGACGTCATCTAAGGCTTTGTGAAGGCTTTTAAAATGTCAGAAAAGGGTGAAAAATGATGATCAAACAACTATGAACCGAGAAAATAATTGACCGATTAATCGACTGTGAAAATAATCATTAGTTGCAGCCCTAAATAATGGTAATATGTATATCAGGACAAGGATAACAAGGATATTACTTTGAATATATTGTTACTGTAATGTTAACATGGATTGAAACTCATTCTACTCACGCTAAGTTTGAAGTGTTTCCTCTTTTCGTCTAAAAAGTTTGATCACACTGTTTGCATCCTGGTTTTTGCAATTTTTTTTCCATAATTTTGGCATCAACTTGGTGGAAAGTATCAGGACTTGTGATATTCCTGTATTGGATATTGTTACATCCCTACAGTGAAATAAATACGTGACAAATCAAGGCACTTGTAACAGTCCTAGAAATGACACACTGCCATATTTGATCTGAAATATTGTGCAAAATGGTCTAATACAACCACAGGAATACATACATGTGTAAATGACATGAAAAACTCTCCGACAGGGAAAGGTGGACACATTATATTGTCTCACAGTATAAACTGTCATATCAGTCAGCCTACAGGGTACATGATATGTATTTATTTTGCTTGTAATGAGAGACAGAGAGCAAGTAAGGCCATGCTGGACTGACGCACAGTGTGGGTACACTCATTTTTGTTTGTGCATTCCAACTGATATTAAATTTACTATCGCTTAAGACAAAGAAAAGCAGCAAATCCTCACATCTGAGAAGATGACACAAGGAGAATGATTAGTCATTAATCTCCTGTTGCTCCACTAATCAACTAATGTTTTCCTCATTTTATTATATTATTTTGTGTGTAATATTATCTCTGTTGCTCAAATAGTCTTGGTAATGACCAGAATTGTTGTATTTACTATCAGCTGCTGTTTTTGGCTTTTCTCCTGCATCATCCAGTCTTTCTTCCATCTCTGTGCTGCAGAGCACCACACTCAGTAATAATTTGATCACCTGAGCCTTTTAACTCTCCCTTTTTGTCGCAGTAGTTTTGCCTTAATCATTTCCATGTGATTTTAATGTTGTTTCTATATATAGATATTATCTGACCACTGGATCACTATAATGAAGCTACACCCAGCTGATCAAACATCTGTGCTATATTTGCAGAAACACATTTTCAGAATACTTTTTGCAGAAAAGCACTGATTTTTATATTGATTGGTTGTGTCTTCAATCCACTGATGATGACTCTGTCCAGCGTTTTATCCTGAGAGACACATGACTTGCAGCCGCCCGCAGTGAAACCAATCCTCCTGTGAACTTCATACACAAATTCCTCAGTCTAATTTGAGAAGTGACACACTTTCTCCCACCCGGTCCCAGGCCCCTCCACTGTCTCCCCCCTCCCCTCCTCTCTGATTTCCTCACCCACTGGAACTCCTCCCCCCGCCTCCTCTCTGTTTTCTATTCATCTGTTTCTCTTTTCCCTCCCCTTTTCTCAGGCATCACCTCCAGAAGTTATCACGAGTTAGTTTGGCTGGTACGTTAAAGGAATAAATACCCTGATTCACTGTCTGTCCAAGAGTGACATGAACTGCACAGTGCACTATATTTACTGTCTGCCACTTCATTTGAGTGTCTAAATGTATTCGGTATATAGTGCCCTTGAAAATCAGAAGAATTGGGATGTGGCTGGCTTAGCTTAGCATAAAACCTAAAAGCAGTGGAAAACAGCCAGCCGGCCCTGTCCAAAGTTCAAAAATACACCTACCAACACTCTAAAGCTCATTAATTAATGTGTATCCAGTTTTGTACACGAATAGAAATGTGAACAGCGCAGTTTGTAATTTTAGGGGAAGTTATGGTATTTTGCCTTGAACAAAAGTCTGGTTGGTGCAGTGATTGTGCACAGTAGGGGTGGGAATCTTTGGGCACCTGCCGATTCGATTACGATTACGATTCAGGGGCTACGATTCGATTATAAAACGATTATTGATGCATCTTTATGTATATTGATGCACTTTTTCACAAACACATTTCTTTTTGTCTCACTGAATAAGCATTCGTCACTTGCAATTTTTAAAAACAGCGCATTTGTAATAAGAATTCATTTCGATTATATTTTATTAAACTATTGGAAATATGTGCAAACTGGAAAGTACCAACAGTAGCCACTAGTAGCCGCAGCAACAGCAGCCTGCCGTCTCCCCGACTCCTCCGTCGGGTGGAATCGAGTTACGGCTTCTCATGTTTGTTGTGTTGCCAAAGTATTTTATTTTAGCTCGACACAACTTACATATAACGTGGCTCTTGTCCAGTTCGCTTCCGCCGTCGACGTTGTAGAAGCCGAAGTGTTTCCACACGGCTGCTTTTAAATTAGAAGGAGCTGTTCGGACCTCATGGCGAGGTGGCTGCCGGTCGGCCATGTTTGTTTTCCGCTGTGCGCGTGTCGCTCCAGGTAAGCGTCCCAAAGTGTCCCGGCGATGACGCGTACCGCGCTTCTTAGTTCCACATTATTTAGAAGCTTCTGTATCACTTTAATTAACAGATTTAAATAATCGAAATTTGGACGTTTGTGAATCGATTCAGATTCGTCCACGTCCGAATCGCAATGCATCTAAGAATCGGAAATTTCCCCCACCCCTAGTGCACAGCGTCTTCAGGTTACCTGCACACAGACCACACACCTACGTTCAGAGGTCATCAGCCACATCTGGCAACTACGGCTGCACAATATGGAAAAAAAGTCATATTGAGATTATTTTGACTGAAATTGCAATTGTAATATGTGATACAATTTGTGGAAATGATCAGTTTTGCAGTACAATCTTTTTACTGAGAAAAAAAAAAGATTATCATGATGATGTGATGTTTGTCGGGGTCTGTACCAGACTTGTTTCCTTTCACCTGTGGAAGGGTTTTAGGTCAGGACGTCTCTGTTGCCTTTTCAAAAAATAGCTATTTGGTTCTGGTTCAGCAATTTGGACATTGCACTTGGTCATATTGCAGTTTTGATAATTTTGCAATGAATTGTGCAGCCTACTGGCAACTATAGCTGAGCCAATGAATATACTTTTGTTTAATTGTAAGAAATCATCTCAGGATTGAACTCTCCCCAGAACCATAAACTGTTGTTTTTCACATTTCTCTTTGTGTACAAATGGAATTGTATTAATGAAATGACAAACCCATCATTTTTGGATGATGCTGATTAGGGGGGTAAAAGACAAATTCCGCCATCAATATATTGGCTGATATCCTTTATACAGAATATATATACACAACACTCACAAAGATCTGTAATTGAGGCAGGATATTTTGCAGTTTAACAATAAAACTTATTGAGTTGTGGACAAAACAACATTTGAGGACATTGTCTTGGGCTCTGAGTAACACTGATCAATATTTTTCTGACATTTTTAGACCAAACAAAATTGATCAGTCGTGAAAATGACCAATATATCATCAGGCTCTGTTTACAGATCCAGCAAACACAGGACAACATAAGCATGTATGGTGCTGAGCTGGTAGTGTGCAGTGAGTTTATTACAGCTTAATACAGTTTATTCTGCTGAAACAGCTGCTGCTGCTGATGAGAGCAGAGTTTTGCAGGATGTCAAGTCTTAAAGAGACCAAAAAATAGAGCTGAGCTGGTGATGACTGTCTCTGTGTTAGGGTGAACTGAACATTTAGCAGTATTGATTAGATGTCTTAAAACCGGGGGTGGAAGTAAGTCATTACAATTACTGTAATTATATAGTTTTTTTTTTTACTTGAGTAGATTCTAGATTTATTATTTATTATTTTCTGTACTTTTACTAGCACTTAGGTATGCATTACAAGGTGTAATCTATTTATTACTTTTAAAATCCTAGTTGAGTACTGAGTACAATTTGAATTAATATCCAAACCTTTTGTCTGCATTTAAGAAGCCAATCAGGTGATCTGATCACAAACTGGACAATAAAAAAAAGACATAGAAACAAAACGCTGCAGCAGAACACATTTGGAGTAAGGATGTTAATGATTAATCATTAATCAATTAATTTCTGTTAAGAATTTAACCAAATAAAAATGTGTAAATTGATATTTCATCAGTAATACATTTTGGCAGTAACTACACCTCATTTGACATTGTTTTGTCTGACGGAGCCATTTGTTGAATAAGGAAACTTAAACTTAGACTTAAAATAAGAAAAAATTACCCAAAAAAAGGAAAAAATTGAAAATGAAGAAAAAAAAATGTGTTTTGTATCTTAGAAATTAATAATGATTAATAATCGATTTCAACTGTTGATTCAGGAAAATGGACAAAATGTGTAACCCCAGTTTGGAGAGGTGGTGGTGACATCAACAGTTAAAAGTAGCTACAGTAATTAATGAGTAAAGTAATGAGTAATATTTTAGCAGTGTAACAGTACTTGTACTTGAGTATAGATTTTCAGTATTCCACGGGTTAAAACATTTGTTAATATTAGAACAAACTTTGTGGTATTGTCACAGAAAACACACCCAGACCAGAATATAGAGTGGAAGGAAACAAGAATTCAACAAATCAACAAATCAACAAATCTGGACATGATCATCTAATCGTGTGTGTACACAGGCAGATCAGATGTTTGGTTTGAGAAATGAATCAACAGAAAAATGCAAATGAAAAAACAACATATACTTGTGAGTATCACACAGTGATTTTCTGTGGATTGTTAGTAGACTGTTGTCAAAAGGAGTTAAAAGTTTAGTTATAACACTTGAATGAAATGGCTGGAAATAACTGTTCGTCCAGACTTAAATTCTGTATTTTTAAGTAAGTTATAATAGGTATTCCAAATTTAAGAAACTGCTCACTATTAGATGTCAACATCTGTATCCTCCCATCATAAAACTTCTCACTATTTGACATAAATATCCTTAACAAGACATACTGGAGTTTTTCAAAGAAAAGGACTGAGCATCTGTGGGCACTTATTTGATACGACCTGAATGCTGCTTTTCAGTCTGTCAAACTGAAACACAGCATGAAGGTGCTCTAAATAAATGAAAGTACTGTACGAGCCCTCAGACATCATGACTTCCAGAACCCACAGGCTCCTCTCCTCTCCTTCATTCTCTGCTTCCAAGCAGCCTCACTCTCCACAGCTCTTCTCTTTTACCTTCTCACTTTTGTTCCTGCCGCACAGCTGTCACTGCTATTAATACTTGCGATTCATGCCCCCCCCTGAAAAAAAAACATCTTTCCTTCTTCCATTCCTGCATTCTCTCCCCCTTTCCTCTTACATAAGGTCCTCCCTTGATTTTCAGCTGTATTGATTTCCTCTTTTGATTAGTTATTCATTAGAAACTACACACCATTGTGTCTTACTGGAATTATGTTTTTCTTTGTCTTTATTCTTGTAATTTGTGTTTATCATACATTCCAAGTATTATTGGTTTTATTTGTTTTATCATAAAATCTAGCCAAATTATGTTATGTTGGTTTCAGCTTGCTGCCTTGTGTGAAGTACTGTGAAAGTGCTCTATAAATGAAGATTATTATCATTATTATTATTCACTTCTGAAAATTAAATGTTTACCAAAATGAATCATATAGTATTACACTATTTTTTTGCATTCCGTTAAAACTAACAGTGCTACAGTAAAATATGTTTTTTAGTAAAGTCTAGCGGCAACAATTAGCAAATGCATATTTGAGGCTGCATATCTAAGTTTCTAAGTGTTATGCTGTAGAACTTTAGGCCCAAGACCAACAAAGTTCTGCCCAAACCCATCCATCATTAGCATGTTTCAGCCCAAACCCGATGACAGTCTGACATTTTTCTTTTCTCTCTGTACCAAATAGTAGGAGTTTTCAATGACAAGCACAGTATATGTAGGGAATTGGAATTGTCAACAACTTAACTGTGGAGAAAATGAAAATAAATAAATGAAGTATAGTACAGCCTGAACCCAACAGGAGCCCATGAAATATGTGAGAAATAAGGCCCAACCTGACTTGACCCTGTCAGGTCCTGTCGGGTTCGAGCAAAGAGCTCAAGCTCTATTGCAATAGATAGTTCAATATTGTTCCGTATATTACTGTTTACCATTTGGGCAAAATTAGGGTTGGAAATTTTAACAGAAACAATCAATCAATTAATTGTTATTTAAAAAGCATCAAAATTTTGCTCAACTGAACAATGCCAAATGCAGTTTTACCACTTCACTTTATTTCCACAGAAACATGCTGCATATTCTCTGACAGCACTGCAGACTATGAAACCTAACACACATAAAGACATAAAGAGAAATAAATACTTGAATATTAGATATTATGCAGAGTATGCTCATTAGAATACTCTCTATTTGAAAGTAGGTCGATGAATTTTTACATGATCAGTCAAATTCTTCACAGCAGATTAACTGATCATTGATTAATCATCATCATCCCTGGGCAAAATCCTGATTTGCTTAGCTCTGATGCTCTTATCAAACTTTTTTTTTATCTCTCCTTGTTCTTTTTATTAGCAAGAAGAATTTACAAAACAATCCTTGCAATGGATGTAGTGACACTTTCTGATGTCTGGTTAAGGTGCGCTCTGCAAGCCAGACCTCAAGATAATCACTGCCCACGCAGTCTTCCAACCACCCAGCTGGATCAATGGCCATCACAAGTGGTGCGATCACCCCAGGAAGTGAGGGAGAGAGCCGTGATAACAGTCAGCCAGCTTGGACCAAAGGCTATTCCACTCCCCAGCCTACCTCTGAATTCTAAATAAGACTCGGGCTAACTCAGCAATGGGAAATCAGAGATTGTTGTGCCCACATGTTTACAGGGACCTGGCTCCATCACAACACCCCCGCCGGATTAAGCAATACCCTGAGCCATGTTTACCCTGAAACAGTCTGAGTGCAAAGACTGGCACATGGTTAGAGATGCTGCCACCCAGGAGAATTACATCAAGCTGGGGCAATATACATCATCAGAGACATCATCATCATCTTTAAGCAAGTAAAATCATTCCCCCACCACCAATGTTCCCACCTACTTCAAGTCAGCCACCATCATCCAGGTGCCTAGAAAGTGTGCAATGTCTAGTCTTCATTCTACAGAAGTGGATGAAACTGTTTCTCCAGCACATCAAGAACAACATCCCAGCCAGTCTGGACCCTCACAAGTTTGCATTCAGATCCACTCAGTCTTCACTTCCTTGAGGAAAACAACACCTACATCATAATCCTGTTTGTTAGTTATAACTCGACATTCAGCACAATCCATGAAGCTGATTGCCAAACGAGTGGTGGTGGTCTCACCTCTTTAGTGCTCTAAACTGGAGCCCCCCAGGGCTGTGTGCTCAGCTCCCTTCTGTCCATGGTGTGGAGAGAACTCTGTTGTGAAGTTTGTAGAGTACATCACTATCATAGGCTGGATTTCAGACAACAAAGAGATCAGTAGTCTCGCAGAGTGCTGCACAGAAAACAACCTTTTGCTCAAACTCAGCGAAACCACGGAGATGATTTTCAGAAAAAGGAGGCAAAGACACACACCTCTGTCTACATCAGTGGAGCTGAGGTGGAGCAGGTGAACTTTTCCTAGTTCCTGAGAATCAACATCACAGAGAATGTGTAATGGACATCTCATGTCTCCACCCTGGTAAAGAAGGCTCAGATTCAGTTGTATCTCTAAGGGAAACTTAAGTTGTGCCAAGTTCTTGTTAACTCCTACAGATGATAAAGCATCCATGCCCAATTAATGAGCTTTGTGTTGGACCGCTGGTGAAACATGCTAACATAAATGTTCCAGAGCTGGATCATCTCACACTTATGTTTGGACAATTCCAGCCCATATCACCACTGATGATATGAAACTGGTGTAAACATTAATGCCATTATCGATTCTGTGGTTCAGTTCTTTATCATTTATCCTATTGATTCCTTATCAGTTTTCTGTGTGGAAAGAAGGTAAGCCTACTGAGGTTTTCAGCATCAGTGCAGCTGTTTTATTATCTCACAGCTGGAAATTTTCAGCAAGAAGAGCTCATGGTTGACAGCCTTATTTCTACACTGTGGTCAGACTGTGTGGACGAGTTTGACATTACCGGAAACAGTTTTCAGCGTGACTGGCCAGCCAGCATCACATATTCAATTTCAAATTCACACGTTTGCACGATGGTCACATCATGCATGCAGCAACACAGACTGGTCACTCGCTGGTCACAGCCACACACGCTCAGACACATGCTGGCATGAAGGCAGTGTTGGCAACAGATTAAAAAAAACAGGATAAAGAGAAGACAGACAGTCTTTAAGGATGAACAACTGAGCAGCTGACAGTATTGCTAACTTTTTAGCTCTTTAGGCTAATATTATCCAGCAGCAGACTGACAGGCAAAATCTCACCTCCTGTTCTGGCTGAAGAATAAACAAACTGTTGATGCGTTTCCTCAAACATTTTCTCATTTAGACTAACAGCTATTAGCTGTTATAGCTGTTATTAGCTATACATTTGCTGGGCTACATTACGTCTCTCATGTGTCAGGATTTGACCATAAACCATCTTGCTGCGGTGAACTCTCACAAACACAGTGTCACACCTCATTTTGTGTTGCTTATAAATGTACAACAATGCCTGGAGACAGTTGTCTCCCACCTGTCAGGTTGGAGACTGCTGTTTATGTTTTGAAACGTATGGTTGTCATAGTGACAGGATTAGTTTGGAGTTGCTGTAAGGGATAGGGGGCAGCTGTGTGTGTGTGTGTGTGTGTGTGTGTGTGTGTGTGTGTGTGTGTGTGTGTGTGTGTGTGTGTGTGTGTGTGTGTGTGTGTGTGTATCGATACTATTTCTGAACCTCTCAGTTGTATAGACAATCTATTTTGGTAATGTCACCTTTCTGTGTCCCTCACACACATTGTTACGAACAACAAACAAACGATACGATATTATCAATGGACTTTGAATATTAGACTTGTTTTCCAACATTCACAGTGTGAGTGCAGTAGGGCTGCAACTAATAGTTATTTTTAATATTGATTAATCTGTTGATTCTTTTATTAATTGATCAGTAATGTGGTCTATAAAATGTCAGAAAATGGCCAAAAATATTGATCAGTGTTTCCCAAAGCTGAAGATGATGTCCTCAAAACTCTTGGTTTGTCCACAACCCAAAGATATTCAGTTTATAGAGGAATAAAGAAACCAGAAAATGTTCATATTTAAGGAGCTGAAATCAGAGTTTTTTTCCCTTTTCTTTTCCTTTCAAGAATGACTCACCCAAATTAAATGATTGTCAGAATAGGTGGTAATTAATTTACTAATTAAGAATTAATCAGTTAATCATTGCAGCTCAGAGTAAAGCCAAATAAGAGGCTGATTATCTTTCTCCTTGTCTTTACTGAGTTTCAGAGACCTCCCAAATGCTCAGGTAAGAAAATTAGGCCAGGCCACTTTGTTATACGGTCTTACCTAAACAAATATTCACTCTAACATGTCTGTGTGTATGACAAACAAACTGCAGATGGTTAGTTTCATAATATCAGGTTGTTGTCAGGCTTCTGCAGAGGCTTGATGACAAGCTGATCATGTGAATCAGGTGTGTTGGAGCAGGGAAACATCTAAAACATGCAGGGCAGTGGGCCCTGAGGACCAGGGTTGGGGAACACTGCTTTAAGGCACCCATGCTGCAGAATGTTTTGCTACCTAATCTGACTGAGGGGGCATCTTCTGGTGGGAAAGTGACGTCAGTGCACACCCTCTATTCTAAACCAGGGATATGCATCAGCCACAAATGCCAAGTCAAGTCCCTGAAATGCAATCCGATTTAAGTGTGACGTCTTCATCGATATGGCTAAATTCACTGTGCATGAATTGAATTCTCTTGAGTAACTGATTATGGAATATAGAACCCTCAGTTAGGATTAGTTGAAATCATAATGATCAAACAGCGTAGGTGTCAATCCGTGGTTGAGTCCAGGAGACAGCTGGAGCCCACGGCTGTTTCTTTAATTACTTTCTGTTGGGTGCAAGGACAGCAGAGTGCTGCAGCTCCCTCCTGGGTCCAACTACCCATGGACTGACGTCTACATTGATTTGTCCTTCTCCTGAGAGTAGTGCTGAAACAACTGGTTCAACCAGTCAGCTGACAGAAAAATAACACCAGTCATTCTCTGTTTGCAGTTTCCCCAGTGGGACAATTTGCTGCTTCTCTCTTTCTGTTTTATAAATTGTCTAAACTGAATATCTTTCAGCTTTCTGACATTTTATTGACAAAAATAAACTATTGATGGATCATTTGAGAAAGTAATTAAATTAGTAGTGAGGCTAAAGCATCAATCCCACAATCAGCGATATTCTGAAACAATTAATGTTTGTTGTGGAAATTTTTTAATTGGTGAGATACTGAAATAAGACATGAAAAAGATTGTCTTTCAGTAGTTAATTCCTGCTAGAAGGTTGACAGTTATACAGAGTGCAAGCAGTCTGCAGAAGTGTGACAAAGACAGGATGTGATCGAGCTTTCTTTATAATAAAAGCTACCAGTTCTCTGGTTAGGCATAGTTAGGCAGTCGAACCGTTACATTCAGGTCAGTTTACCAGACTGCACTTTGCATGAATGGTTAGATATAGGTACAGAGACAAAAGGTTACTTTTAGTCAAGCTGCACTTTGCATGAACAGTTGGACATAGATAAAAAAAAAAGACAAACGGTTGCCTTTAGGTCAGGGTGCCAAGCTGTACTTTGCATAAACAATCAGATATAGGTAAACAGTCAAAGGGTTACACACGGGTCAGACGAACAGAACTTCCATTACAAATTACAGCTAAATGTGGAATCCAAATCAAAAAGATGTATATATGGAACACACTCCAAGCCAGCAAAAGGCTAGAAGCAAAATTCAACCTGTTTTAGACCTATTGTATATGTTGCGTATGTGTCATGCCTCCACTGACCCACCCATTCTTAGATGATTTTTTTGTGTATTGAGGCCCCTTCACACATATGTACTTACTTTTCATCATTTTCTACACAGTTTTTCTGTATTTTGTGAATCACATCATCTACATCACTTCACATATCCCTGAGGGTACATGTTCCCAGCTTGAGAATAGGGTTTGTTTGGTAATAACTACTACGGTGATGTACTGTTCTACCATGTTTGTCTGGCTACCCTCACCAATAAACAAAAAGACATGAACTTACTTTTATTCCACGTTCACTGAGATTGATTTACAAATGGCTTCTTTATTTTAGGGATATGCTTTTGATTTTATGTTGCATTTCATAATTCTGTTACGAGTTCAACTAGGAGAACCCAAATGCAGACAACAGGAGGCAGAGGGGAGAGTTCAAAAGAAATGTAATTAACTGAAGACCAACAAAAGCTTACATGAACGGTGCAGGGGAATCCACAATCCAGGCAGGGAGAAAAAACCAAAAATCCATATACAGGAGAAGCAAAAACACAAGGAAACACTGACAAGCACGGAGACAAGACAAGAGAATAAACCAACAAAGTAAAGAGGACAAGATACAGGATTAAATACACTGGGGAGGGGGGGGAAAAGACACAGGTGAGGGCAGTCAAAGACAGGTGAAAATAATTACTGAACACAAAGGGCGGGAAAACAGACAAAGACAGGAAGTAAAAACAGGACACACGAGGGAGGACCAGAAACTACCAAAATAAAACAGGAAATAACCAAAATCCCAAACCATGACAAATTCACTGCTTAAAAAATCTGCACCCCACCTTTTCAAACTTAATTAAAAGAAAAATAAATAGAAATTTAAAAAGTTGATCACAAGCATTAATATCCATTCAAACTATAATTGTCATACAGTGTCTTAGAGTTATTTCTTACTACAAGGGGATATATATCTGGCACAGTGTGGCATTTACTCAGGTTTTACTCTGCCTTTTTATAGAACCCCTCATGACCACACAGCTGTCCCAGCCTTTGTTGCAGAATACTGAGGGGCTTTACACACATGCAGGATTGTCAAGAATCTTGACAATAGAAATCTCACCAATTGTGGTGGGGTTATTACTACATAAGGGAGTTGCTCCAAATTGTTCCAATTGAGAACTGGTTCCAAACTGTGATCCATTGATTATCAATAACTGTATGTGTTTTTTCTGACAGTTGCACATTGCAAAACGATGAAATCTTACAACAAAAAGGAGTCATGGTGAAGAGGAACAAAATGGTCTAAAGTGTGTCTTCATTTCTGAAAGAAAAATGACAGCAGCCTTGCTCTAATGTTTGTATAATGATCATTTGAAGTGAGGGTGGAAACACCAGCAAAAGGCTGGAACATCTTTCTGAACAACATGTCATTTCCTGAATTGCCATGTATTTGACACCACTTCCCAACGGAGCAGCATGTCCATTACCTAGGGATTAATATCCTCTTTATAATAACATCAGCACCACACAAGCAAGCTCAGCAGAGTTTTCTGCTGCAAATATTCTCTCTTTTTAAAATTCAGCATACATGAAAGCCTTTTTTAACCTAGAGATAATAAAACAGTTGTGTTGACATTGAACGCTGTATAGGCCTACTTTGACTTCACACAAAAACTTGATCAGGAGTCAGTAAGGGAATTGATAAAGAATCGTGCTGGTGAGTAGAATCAATGCTGGTATTAGTATCAATTTAATCTGTATGATTTTGAAAAAATATCTAATTGCCCTTACTTTGACTGATATTGCAATTGCGATATTGTGATAAAATTGTGATAATATATTTGTGATATTAGAGGTAACAATAATTTTTACACAGTTATCCTTATTTTGATTGAAAAACATGTTAAAATGACTTTGGTGTGATATTTTTGTAGGAATCTGTACCAAATGAAGAATCTGATGTGTAGGACAAGACATCTCTGCCTCATTCAATTCAGTCATTCAATTAAATAGTTTTTTGACACATTTTGTCTTTAACAAATATCACACACGAGCTGAAAATTGTAGAAAGCCATATTGTCATGTTGATTCAGTTTTGATTATTGGTGCAGCCCTAAATTGATAATTATTCTCAGTAAATGCTTAGGATGGGAGTTGATTAAACTCAGTGTGTGTGTGTGTGTACATGATACACTGTCTAGGAACACAGTTCTGCCTTTTCTGTGCAAACCATGAAGTCATTAAAGGTATAGTTCACCCAAAACTGAAAATGTAGTCATTATCTACTTACCCTCATGCTGATTGAAGGTCAGGTTTAGTTTTTTTAGTCCACAAAACACTGCTGGAGTTTCACAGGAAAACAGCGTTGCAGAATCTCCCACAATGGAAGTGAATGGTGAACAGTTTTCAAATGTAAAAAACAACAGGATAAAAACATGGAATGGCTCCATACTGCTCGTCTGGTGTAATAAAGCCCCCAGACATGCCAGGTTTACACCATGTTTTTAGCCTGAAAAATTTTTGGAATCTGTGAAACAGTTCAGAATAGAAGAAGCTTGAATTGCAATTCTTGTGTGCATCTGTTTTTCCCCACCCCAAGCCTGCAGCTTCTCTTTATTCTCAGTTGATATGAGACAGATAACATGTATGTGTACTGGTGGTGTAACAATATAGCAAATGAGAGTCTCAACACTGGTGCTCTTGAAAGTAGTCCTCCGTTCCACTGAGCAGACTGTATTCAGACACAACAGGAAATGATTTTGGCTCATTTTAACTGTTGAGGTGGTTTCTCAGTCTGTGTTTTGTGACAGTGAACTGCCACAAACAGGAAAGCTCTGAACTGGTTCCCATGGAGTGAAAGGACTTTCTATCTCCACCTCAGTTAGGACAGATTCTACTGACATGTTCATCTGTGCTGTAGAGCAGCAGGACTCTGTCAGACTGCTGTTGTCCTGGTGTTGTGTTGAATATTTAATAAGTCTTTTCTGGGAAGCTGCAGGCCGCTCGCCTACACATGTCTATTCACTGTACTGTCCGCTGCTAACCTGCACCAGGGTGTGTACACATCTGTTTAACTGGCAGCCTGAAGACAAGACATGAAGAAAGTGCTTTAATCCAGTTTTACAATATTATGCTGATCAAATGCCTGATTCCAAGCAAATTATGATTAAATACCATCTAAATGAATTACAATTAGATAAACTTTGGGCTGCAACTAACGCTTGCTACTGCATGCATACAGACATATGGTGCCACACCTTTTTAAATTTTCACATCTGATCTATCGAATCTATCTCAATTACTCTGAGCTTTCATTTCCAACTATATCTTGTGTGACACACCCAAAGAGATCTGCAGCTGCTGAAAAAAAAAGTCAAACTGACATTTCATTTAGTCTTGACTAAAACACATACATTGTTATATTATTGTAAGTTTAAATAGAAGTAGTTTTGGTCATTCTTAAGGTAATGAAGACAATGTAAGTCAGCCTTACTGACTTACAACAAGCTGTATTAAAAAGCATATTTTTGAGCATGAAAGTTCCCTCTTGAACTTGAAATAGTTGCCTAACAAAATAATCTAGACCTCATGGTCCTCATGACCAAACTTTTTCAGCTTGAGACTCAAAAGAGAAATTTGGTGTCACCCCAGGAACCAAACTTCCAAAACTACACCATGAATTGCCATAACATCTGCATATTAGGGATGTGCACCATTAGTCGACTATAAGACCCTCACCCTCAATAGTCAGCACCAGAAATACTAGTCAGTTAAACTATTTATCAATATTTTATTCATGTACAATGCCAGTTAACTGTTGCCTCTAAGATGTTATGCAGCCGCCCGCCACTAGTTGGGCTTGCGGCCCCATCAGACAACAGCCCCTCTTGCCCAGTGCGTATGCTCCGATGGCTCACCCTGCCACAGGTGTTGTTATCAGCAAAGTTGGACAGATGACAGCTTGTAGACGAGCATGGTTTGGCAGTGTTTTGATATAGAAAATGAAAATAAGGATGAATGTTGGCTGTGACAGAATAAACTGGTATATAACCACTCAACTGGAGCAACATGTGACAACATTAAGCACATACATGGACATTAACCTGCAAGCAGAGCAGCAGCTGCTGCTAGCACTGCTAACGTTAGCCAACTCCTGGGAAAACAATGTCATTTATCCTCACTGTTCACATCTACATACCAATCAGGAGTCATAGTCTTAGTGCCACCTAGTTTATGAGCTGGAGCGTATTCATTATGTGATTTCATGCTGGTTTGCATTTAATGCATTTAAGAGAAACTATCAAACATTTAATCAGACATTTTCTTATTGCTACTGATGACGTGTCTAGCTACACTGTACTTGCAACACTCACCAACTCCACTAAATAATGTCCAAGGAAAAACCCCAACTAATGGCCAGATGGACATGAAGTCTGCTGCAGATTTTCATAAACTCTGGAGGATGATTTTGTCCTGTTAGCACCACTGTCAGGTAAATTTCCACTAACAGAAGGAATAAGACAATGAATACTTTTCAGTGAGCCCAAGACAAACCCCATATAGAATCAAATTCATACCAGTGTTTGACCAATATTACACGTTGTCTGTCTGAACAAATCTTTGCATATACCTTGATGACACATCCAGACTTCCTACTTCCTCCGTCCTCTCATCTCTTTCTTCATCTGATTTCTCTCCCTCTTCAGTCTGTTCTCTGTCACTCTCCTTCACAGTAATCACATTACTCTCTCTCTTTCTCTCTTTGTGTCTGTAGAGCTGAGGGGAAGCTGAGCAGACGCTGCCCTCCCTGATTGGAGAGGGAATCACGACCACTGCTCCAGCCGCACACACCATCTTTGCCTCCATGATGCAGACCGCCGTCGTTCTCCTCCTCTCCCCAATCCTCTTGCTGTCTCTCCTCATCCCCACCTGCTCCTCCCAAAGCGACGCAGACCTCATTGTTCAGACCCGCACCGGCCGAATCCGCGGTACCCGCCTGCCGGTACCTGACCGCAGCTACGTCACCGCTTTCCTGGGCATCCCCTTTGCCGAGCCACCGGTAGGAAAGCGGCGTTTCCGTCGCGCTGAGCCCAAGCGTCCATGGACAGGGGTGTACGAAGCCGTTGCCTACCCCAACGCCTGCTACCAGCTTGTGGACACGACATACCCTGGCTTCCAGGGCAGTGAGATGTGGAACCCAAACAGAGACATGAGTGAAGACTGCCTGTACCTCAACGTGTGGGTGCCCTCCTCAGCCAGACCACACAATCTCACCGTCATGGTGTGGATCTACGGCGGAGGTACGTGGTCACGACTACTCCGAATAACTCAAAATATAAATAGGTTAGACATGACTCATTCTTCAGTGAGGACATTAAGTCGGCACGGCAGCAAACAACAGAAACAAAGCCTCTTTTAAGAGCAGTATCCAGCTGATAACAGGAGGTAGGAAGAATTGTACAAAATTACACTACGGTATGCTGGGTAAATGATCATCAGAAATGTGTAAGTATATGTTGTAGGCCTGTACCAGTGGAACTGCCACACTTTAAACGCAATTCATGTTCACTATCTTTTGAACATAAAAAACAAATAAGTGTAAGATCTTTAGTTATCTATTTTAATTGACTACAGGTGCACCAGGTCATGACTTATACTCCAGCATGTGGTGAAAACATTGTCAGTTCTTTTTTCATTTTCACCATGTCCAATTTGAAAGTTTCCACTTTATGCAGAGACGGCATTGGATTGACTGATGTCACAGTGCCTTATACAGCTTCAAAATCATATCACAACTCATCTGCAAGAACTGGTTTAGGTGTGTTCTTCAGCCCTTTTTTTTTGTTTTCATTGAGTCCAGCCTCTGGCCAGGGCAATAAGCAGTGAGCTGCATCTGAAGGAAATAACAAAATGTAGGGCTGCCCCGACTAAAGATTTTCCCAGTCGATTAGTTGTTGTATGTCTTAATTTAAAGACGTACTGTACACTTAAATGCACCCCAGAAACGTGTTATTTACCATCCATTCAAATTTGAATGCTAAGAAAATAAAATTAGGTCGCAAAATCATGAAAAAAGCAGTATTCTCTCCTCTGAAATGCTGTGGGTGTGTCCACTGTGCTGTCTCAGTATCAAACACCACTATGCCCCTAAAATGACCTTGATTAGCAGCTTTTTTTGGACATGTCCAGACATGTTTGAGCCCCCAGAGCCAAGGGACAGAGACGGGATGGTATGTGTTTTTTTCTTCTGTGTCAGGTTTTTGGAACTGAAGTGAGCTGAAGTGAACTGCTGGGCTGATTTGGACTGAGAGAGTTGCTGAGTGTTAGGGAGGGTGAGGGATGGGGGAAACTGTTGTTTATGAGACAGATCCTGGGGCTTATGTAGTGTTGGGGGACCATGACTCAGCCACATTACCAAGCCACACTTTGGGTCTGCCCAAAAAATCCTGAGCACAGAAATTGCAACAACAGTTTAATGGTTTAACTCCACAGTACTACATGGTTGTCAGTGCTTTCAGCAATGATTTTCTGGCATGTATAATGTGATAAGAAAATTTCCCTTTTTCCTTTACAAGGACTTTAATATTGACATTTCTTAATAAAGGTATAAAACTCATTTCATGGATAGAAAATGGCTCAAAACAGCACCTTCTGTTTTATATCATCCCAAGCCTTGCAAGGCCAATGTTGAAATACAGCCAATTATTTGGGACTGGTCTATGTCATCTAATTTATAATTTAAAAAAGTAGGTTAATGCCCTCCAAGCAGAGTTGTTCTGACACCCCCCACCCCCTCTTGCAGTGGGTAGGCTCAGACCTCAGTGGAGTTATGCTTAAATTATTTTAATATATATTTCTGGGGCATCAGAAAATCATTTGAGTTTACGAGGGAGGTAGCATGGTGAAATTCCTTGCGGATTTCTTCCCCACGGTGCTCAGAGCTGAACACTTCGACTCTCCCGTGATGATAGACAGAGCACATCGCGCACCTGTACCGAGGCCACCCAAAGAGGATCGACCCCATACCATCCTTGTCCGCCTCCATTACTACGCGGACAAACAAAAGATACTGGATCTTGGTAAAGGGAAAGGCCGACTCACATACAAAGGAAACCAAGTACACATTTTTCCAGACATGAGCCCGGAGGTTAGCAGACAGCGTGCCGCATTCAACCGGCTGAAAAGAAAACTCCGTGATGCCAACGTTACCTACAGCCTGTTCTACCCAGCCAGACTCTCCATGACAGTGGACGGGATTAGACATTCCTTTGATTCCCCACAGGCTGCCGAGGATTTCTTCAATCAGAAAATTGCAAAAGTGAATTGATTCCACACACAACGCAAGTATCAATAACGGATACAGTTTGATATAAACTCTGATGAATAACTCAATGAGGGGATGATAACATATTTGGGAGGGTGAACGCTCAGTATATAGAGTTTGGGATTTAGGACGCAGACACGTGAGAAAGACTTAATGTTAACGTATATACCCTCTTTTTGTTGCCAATACTGGCCCCTGTATTATTAACACAGTGTTTAGGTATGAATGAGAGGTTCAAAGGTGCTGAGAAAATTATATATGAGAAAGGAGCTTAAGCACCAAGTTATTGTATTTCTCTTCTTCTCAAGCTGAGAACAGCAGCAGTGTGTTTTTGGGAAAGTTTTTTTTTCCCCTACTGCTTGTTTGGGAAGTGGTGTGGGGTGGGGAGGGTAGATACGAAAATTGAATGGTTCAGTGTTAAATGTTGGTTAGATACAATATTTGTTTTGTATGTGTTCTTTTCTTTTTCCTTTCTTTCCCCCTTATCCTTTTTTCCCTCTATATTTTGGGGATGCAGAGATGGTTGTATACTAACATTTTATCTCTAACTAAACTAGATCACAGACAGAAACATGAAGGGATCCTTTAAGACTGGTGAAGAAAGTGTGGTGAGGTTTGTCACCTGGAATTGTAAAGGCTTGAACGGGACTGCTAAGCGAGGTAACATACTGGCTCATCTTAAAGGGT
Source organism: Lutjanus erythropterus (assembly GCF_056507025.1). Classification (NCBI taxonomy): domain Eukaryota; kingdom Metazoa; phylum Chordata; class Actinopteri; order Lutjaniformes; family Lutjanidae; genus Lutjanus; species Lutjanus erythropterus. The sequence goes on from NC_139339.1 coordinate 28,143,375, forward strand.
TGGGGGCAGATGTTGCTTTTCTGCAAGAAACACAATCTTAAAAACTGTGCACATAAATTACTGCAAAAAAACTGGGTTGGATATGTGTTCCATTCCAATTTTAATTCTAAATCAAGGGGAATGGCGATCATAATCAATAAAAGTATCCGTTTTACCCCATCTGATATAATCTCAGACTCAAATGGTAGGTATATTATAGTAACTGGAGTAATTTATAATACTCCGGTCACTCTAGCAAACGTCTATGCCCCCAACTTTGATGATGAGAATTTCATAAGTTCAGTGCTGACTGCCTTACCCAACCTTCACTCTCATAGCCTAATTCTGACTGGTGACTTTAACCTTGTAACGGATCCAGTACTGGATAGATCATCAAACAAACAGCAGTCTCTGTTCAAATCAGCCAAATTGATCCAGAACTTTTTAAGTACAACAAATATATTAGACATATGGAGACATGTGCACCCAACTCAATGGAAATACTCTTTTTTTTCTCAGCCCCACAATTCATTCTCCAGAATTGACTATTTTTTTATAGACTCAAAACTACTCTCAGCAGTAAAATACATTGATTATGAGGCCATGGTCTTATCAGACCACGCCCCACTAAAACTAGAACTAAATTTCCCCCATACACATACATCTAGAACTTGGCGGATGAACAATAGTTTACTAGCGGATGAAACACATACAGAATTTATAAGATCCCAAATAGCTTTTCATTTGCAAACTAATGAAACGCCATGTGTTTCTAAAAGTATATTATGGGATGCACTAAAGGCCTATATCTGGGGCCAAATCATCTCTCACTCTGCACAATTGACCAGAGCACAAAAAGAGAAAAGACAAAAGTTAATTGAACAGATAGTAGAACTAGATCGTCAGAATGCAGAATCTCCATCTCCATCTTCTTACGAAGAGGATATCTATACAGGCTGAGTTTAACTTACTTTCCACAACAGAGACTACTAAATTGATAAATCGTTCCAGACACAAACATTACGAATATGGAGAGAAAATGGGAAAATATCTAGCTCATCAGATAAGAGTATCAGAAGCATCAAAGTTAATAACTGAAATTCGCATGGGTTCAGGCTGTATAACAAAAGATCAGTTAGAAATTAATCAAGAATTTAAACAATTTTATGTCAAGTTATACACAACAGAATCAATAAAGGATATCAAGCTTTTGCAAGACTTTTTTTGACAACCTGGACATACCCTCCATCAGCAAGGAGGATAATAAGTGGTTGGAGGAACCTATTACTTTGGAGGAGGTTACTCTTGCAATACGTAGTTTACAGAGCTCAAAATCACCTGGCCCTGATGGGATGAGTTTTATAAGATGTTTGCTGGAGAACTTGCCCCCCTCCTTCTAAAGGTTTTTAACGAATCAGTTGAAAGGGGCCTCCTCCCGGCAACATTTTATCAGGCATCAATTTCCTTATTACATAAAAAAGGTAAGGACCCACTCGATCCGGCATCATATAGACCAGTGAGTCTACTAAATGTAGACACAAAAATTTTAGCTAAAATAATGGCCATTAGATTAGAAAATGTGCTTCCAACAACAATTCACGAAGATCAGACGGGATTTATTAAAAACAGACAAATGGTTCATAATATTCACAGATTATTTGATATTATTTACTCATCTGGCTCTAGTTCCCACTCAGAAATCCCCTGGATGCTGAAAAGGCTTTTGACAGGGTCGAGTGGGATTATCTCTTCTCGGCCCTGTCAAGGTTTGGTTTTGGCTCCAAATTTATTTCATGGATCAAACTTCTCTATGCCCTCTCCAGTGGCATCAGTACAGACAAATAGGCTAAGGTCTGATTACTTCCATTTAACACGGTCTGCTAGGCAGGACTGTCCGCTGTCGCCACTGCTTTTTGCAATAGCAATAGAACCACTCGCAATCTCTTTACGATCTTCACCTGAATTCAGCGGGATTGTTAGAGGGGGTGGAGAGCATAAAATTTCGCTGTACGCGGATGATTTATTATTGTATATTTCCAGCCCCTCCAAATCAATTCCCGCAATACTGTCTATTTTAAATACATTTGGTCAAATATCTGGATATAAACTCAATATTAGTAAAAGCATATTGTCCCCGATAAAGATCTTAGCTGATGAGCGCTCTTTTGGAACTTTCCCCTTTAGGGTTTCTACTCAGTTTAAATACTTAGGAGTTAACGTTACCAAGGCATTCGCAGATCTTTACAAGGAGAACTTTTTAAAATTACTGGATCAAACAACACAAGATCTGGAAAGATGGTCCCTGACCCCCATATCATTAGCTGGACGAATAAATATAATTAAGATGACCATCCTCCCCAGGTTTCTATTTTTATATCAGTGTATTCCAATATGTATCAAAAACAGTTTTTTTTTTTCGCAGTATAGATAAAATTATCTCAGAGTTTATTTGGAATAATAAAAAACCTAGAATAAGGAAAGAATTCTTGCAGAGGCCCAAATCAGCAGGAGGGATGGGATTGCCAAATCTTCAGCTTTATTATTGGGCAAGTAATATAAAGATGATGGCCTATTGGCTTCAAAAACAACCTTCGTTGTGGATTAACATAGAAAGGTCATGTTGCTCCCCCTCCTCTCTGTCAGCCCTGTTATTCTCTGCTCACCCACTGTACGCCCCGAATCATTATACAACCCAGTAGTTTCTCATACACTCAAGATTTGGTCTCAGGTAAGAAAATTTTATGGATGGCAGGCTGGATCTCTTCAAAGCCCTTTAGTTAAAAATCATTCTTTTGCACCCTCATTTAATAATACAATGTTTGACGATTAGTTTGGAAAAGGAATCTGTAGCTTCATAGATATATTTGTTGATGATGTATTTCCATCATTTGAGCAGGTACAAAAAAAATACAACATACCTCGATCACAATTTTCGGTCCGGAACTTTGTAAAGCAAAATAATCCATCTTATCCTAACTCCCCTCAATGGAACTGATACTAACGCAAGACCCTCACAAGAAAGGAGGTATATCAAATATATACGAAAAGCTCTCTCAGTGGATGTGTACGTCTATGGAACATCTGAAATCAGCTTGGCAGCAGGACCTAGGTGAAGAGATTGCAGAGAAGCAATGGCACACAGCCCTAAATCAGACCCATAATTCCTCAATCTGTGCAAGACATGGCCTCCTACAATTTAAGATAATTCATCGGTTACACTGGTCTAAACAAAAGTTAAGTAAGATATTTCCAGGGATAGATGTGACCGTTGTGGGCTTTCACCGGCATCATTGGGTCATATGTTCTGGAATTGCTCAAGGATATCAAAGTATTGGAGTGATATTTTCCAGACTTTATCAAGAATTTTGCACAGACCTGTTGATTTAGACCCCCTGATGGCGATTCTAGGAATTATAGACTCTAACATAATGAAAAACAAATCGGAATATAATGTGATATAATTTGTCTGTTTACTCGCATGGCGACTGATCTTGCTCAATTGGAAACAGAGGACTGCACCGTCACATTTAAATCTTCTAAGAGATGTAATGAAGCACTTGGAGCTTGAGAAAATTAAATTCTCTTTGAAAAACCAAGAAGGGAAATTTTACAAAATCTGGCAACCTTTTATTAACCATTTCAATTATGTGATTCAACCTTTTACCAAGAGTTAGAGCGGTCTCTTGGACCCAGGAAATACAGAGAAGGAACACCCTGTTGCTATGTCCTTCATTCAAGTCCTTTCTTAAAGCTCATGTAGCATCCCCCCCCCCCTTTTTTATTTTCTTTTTCTTTTCTTCTTTTCTATTTACTATTTTTGCTTCTGTGTTTAACATGGTACTTTGTCCGTATACATATGTGTATATATAGCAGAAGGCATATGTATGTATGGCAATATGTTATATATTTGTTCAAAAGAACAATAAATACAGTTTCAAAAAAAAAAAAAGAAAATCATTTGAGTTTCATGGCTGCGAGAGAATATTCTTTTTAAAATCATTACCACCATCAAAACTTTAAAAATTATCTAAGCTAGCATTTTGTTAAATGCTAACAGCAATAACTGTTCAAGTCTTGTTGTTAAAAACAAGTGGGCTTATTAACACTATGGATGATGTATACTTGCAAATGAACTTTCTACAAACTTGCTCCTCAACAGCTTCATGCCTTTCTGGTCACAGTGGATGGCTGCCCAGTATAGAACCTGCTTCTGCCTGTTAGAAGAGTTCTGGTCAGAGCCACTGTAAATCACCTCAGTACTATATCCCTTGTCATCAAACTGGTCTCTGTTGGTCTCTGAGGCTGTGTCCCAGTGCAGGTACAGTTAGCTGATAGGATCACTAACAAGCTAATGGCAGCTACAGCACCGTTAGCAGCAGTTTGAGGTTGTTGGGTTTTCTTTTTGGTTGACTAAGACTCACAGACTAATGGTGTAATCAGCTATTAGGGCGCAGCCCTAATAAAAATAGGTGGTGCACAGCACAAATGTTTATTTTATGTAAATGCGTGCTTACTTATAGTGCATATTGGAACCTGCATCATCATGGCCAACAAAATTGCTACTACTGGAGAGATTTGGCCATATTTCAGTTTATAAAGTTAACATATAGAAAATTATGAAAATGAAACCCATACTTCGACAGTGTCTCTTAGCCTGATGCCTTTTCAATATTTAAAGATATTGGTGCAATGATAACTCCTCACATTGATTCTTGACATTAAACATCTCAAACTTTATCCTTCAAAATGTTTATCCTTGAATTAAAGCTTCGGCCTGTTGTTGGAGATTGTGATGGTTGATATTATACTGTGATGTTTAACCTGTCCAGGGTTCTACAGTGGTTCTTCTTCTCTGGACGTGTACGATGGCCGTTACCTGGCTCATACTGAGACAGTCATTGTGGTTTCCATGAACTACCGGATCGGTGCCTTTGGCTTCCTCGCTCTACATGGCTCCTCTGAGGCTCCTGGCAACGTGGGTCTGCTGGACCAGAGGATGGCGCTGCAGTGGGTGCAAGACAACATTCATTTCTTTGGTGGAAACCCCAAACAGGTTAGATCCTCACAGTTTGATTTGTTTGTTCTTTTGTTCGTATGCAAAGCATCAAGTGCAGGCTAATTGTGATCCTGGTATTTGTTCTCTTTTGAAACAGGTGACTATCTTTGGTGAGAGTGCTGGTGGTGCTTCAGTAGGATTCCACCTCTTGTCTCCAGACAGCCGTCCTACCTTCACCAGGGCCATCCTTCAGAGCGGGGTCCCCAACTGCCCCTGGGCCTCAGTCAGCCCTGCTGAGGCCCGCAGGCGGGCCACGCTGCTGGGAAAGCTGGTTGGCTGCAATGGAGGCAATGACACTGAGCTGGTGGACTGTCTGCGCAGCAAAAGTCCACAGGAGCTCATTGATCAGGAGTGGCAGGTAATGCAGACTGTCACACATGGCAGGCTCTTCCTAAAATTATTTAATGAAAATGTTTTTTTTAATACTCTCTTCTGCAGACCCAATTATTAGGTCTATTGTCAGTGGTATTCCATTTATGACCCTTGTAGATTCCTGCAGGTGTAGACTTGCCAACATTGCTGTAGGTTCTGCAGTTGTGGGCAGTTTTGTGAAGCTATACGTAGGGCTGGGCGGTATGACAAAATTTTCATATCACGTGTTTTTTAAAAATCATATCGGTTTCACGGTATTTGACGGTATTTTATTTTTTTTCATGCAACAGTGTTCTTACCCACATTTTCTTCTACTGAGAACAGAACTACTGCAGTTGATTGTCTTTAAATATCCCATTTTACTGTCATAAGGATTGTATCATGTTTTTTTCATGTCCACACACAGGTAAAAGCATGACCCCTTCAAAGTATGGTTACCATCACATGGACGACTGTACAATTAAACGTCCCCACCCACGCTAGTCGGCACCAGAAATACTAGTCATTTAAAATATTTAAAAATGAAATATTTGTCAATTTTTAATTCATGCATGATGCCAGTTATCTGTTGCCGCACAGCACTAGTCAGGGCTGCGGCTCTGTCAGACGGCAGCTCCTCTCACCCAGCGTGTATGAACTGATCGCCGTGGCAACACCGGATGTTTACATCAGCGAAGTCGGACAGATGAATGTAGACTGTGACAGAATAAGCTGATATATATTCACTCGACTGGAGAAACGTGACCACATTAAGCACATACACAGACATAAACCTGCAGGCGGAGCTGCTGCTGCTACTACTAGCTGCTAACGTTAGCCACACTGTGTGTCAGGCTGGCAGCTAACGTTAGCTCTGGGTCCTTTACCTGCAGACACTGTGACCCTCTTCAGTCTGAAAAGGTGAAGCGTAAGCGTGTAAGGTTTGTATTGCACAGCGCGAAGTAGCGCGCATTTCAGCGGCATTTAAAGTACGATTTGGCGATTGTAGACTGTGACTAACATCTTCAAATGGCTCTTAATACACAGTATTTTTTTCGGACAGTGTTTAACATTATAAATTAATAAATTCTGCCTTGTGTTTTCTTAGTGACTATTCTAAATTAAATTTTGTGTCTAATCAACAAAGAAAGTAGTTGCCAGGAACATCCGTAGTGCACACGCTCAAGCAAGCATGCCTGTGGTGTTGGTGTGCAGCAGTGAAATGGGTCCCCGCTGAAACACTTTCCGGCCGCGCACATTCCGGACATTGTTTGGGCTATTCACCGGTATGGCGGTATATGAAAAATTCATATCATAACGAAAATAAAGACCAGTTTTTGGTACGAACCGGTATACCGCCCAGCCCTAGCTATACGTTAACAAGACTAGGTCAAAACCTAGAGTAAGGCTGGACTGTTTATGAAATACTCAGTCTGACTCACCAGATGCACGCTGCAGCTATAAGTCCTGCCACTGGCTGCGGTATTACAGCGTCTGCTGTCTGTGTTTACCCATCCAACCATTAACCATGCCCAGCCCTGCTTGGGTTCCGAGATCAGATGAGATCAGGCATGCTCAGAGTGGTATGGCCATAAGCCTACTACGCTATCTGCATTTTCAGATTCCCTGGGAAAAAAAGAGTAACCTCTGAACTGCAACCTAAACACTGAAAATGGCAAATTAGCACCTGTGACACGAATGGCATGAACACAGACATGCTAACAGCTGGTACCTTTTCTTCTGCAGTGATGTAGTCATTTTAATACCAGCCTCTTGATGCGCAAATGTTCCACCAAAACAAGTTCCCCCTCGACACTATTTTGCAGCATCACCTTTGCAGCATCCTGGGCTTAGTGCTGCCAAGACGTCTGAGATTAATTTAAAGGAAAGCAAACAAGGCAGGGTGTTTTTTCCCTTGAAGCAGAATGTGTATATGTGGAGCCAGACCTCTCTCCAGCACTGAGTGATGCAGACATGCGAGACCATGAAACACTAGAGTGCTTTTCATTTGAATCAAATGCTTTTAGTTTGAAACACATACAGGAAGTTGCAGTATCCATGATCTGGACTGTGCATGCTGTAAAGCTTTGTCTGTTGTGAAGGTGTGCATGTCAAAAGTGGCATCTTTATGTGGAGTGTTACTGCCCGAAGATGTAATACAAGACTGTACACACCCAGAGCCATAGAGGAGGAGTTGTTGCATTGCTGGTTATCAGCAGACGAGGCAAATTTGTATCCTGCTCCTCGATCCATATGGGAAAGGTTGGATCAGAAAGCTCAGCATCAATCCTTCTATATAGTTAGATCAGTTTTATTTATATTGCATGAAAACATAGTAGTTGTCTTAGGGCACTAATCTATCTAAAAAAATACTGTCACACATTGTACTAATGCAGTCACCCACACATTTTCTCATTCAAACTTTGATCTCCAGCTTGAAGAAAGAACAACAGCCAATGGAAAAAGTCCAACATTTGACCGACCAATGCTGTAACTTTATCACTCACTCAGTAACTCAGTCACAGACTGTCTCTTTTATAGTGGTTGCCCCCAGCCTCAGTTTTATTGTAAGAGTATGTTAAAATCTCTGACGGTTGACAAATTTATGTAATAAAAAAACAAGGAACTGTGGAAATCTGATCTGGTACATTTGAGCTTGTCATCCTGTTGTGAGCAGGTCCTGCCGTGGTCAGCCCTCTTCCGCTTTTCCTTCGTCCCTGTTGTGGATGGCGAGGTCCTGCCCGACACCCCTGAGGCCATGCTCAACTCAGGCAACTTCAAAGACACTCAGATCCTGCTTGGGGTCAACCAGGATGAAGGCTCCTACTTCCTGCTGTACGGAGCACCGGGCTTCAGCAAGGACAACGAGAGCCTCATCTCCAGAGAGGACTTCCTGGAAGGTGAAGCTCAGCTCAGATCAGAAGAAATACTTCAAATGTCTCTTTAAGAGAAGGCTCTGCTAAGGCTCATGTTGAAGTAGAGTGGTGTGCTCTGAAAAAAAATTCTTCTGTTCATAAGACTAATTTTGCAAATTGTAAAAATATCCACTATCACAAATTACAGCAAGGATTCTACATTAAAACTCTTAAACATTTAGAAATGCAGCTAAAAACTTAAAACTGGACTCTTGCAGGCGTCAAGCTGAGTGTACCTCATGCTAATGATATTGGCCTGGAGGCAGTGGTGCTGCAGTACACTGACTGGATGGATGAGAATAACGGGGTAAAGAACCGCGACGCCATGGATGACATCGTGGGCGACCATAACGTCATCTGCCCGCTGGCTCACTTTGCTCGCTCTTATGCCCAGCACAACACCCTCAAAGCTAACATGGGAGGTGGCTCCGAGGTGACAAACAGTGGAGGAAACTCACAAGGTAACACAGCTGTCACCAGTAGAGGAGTGTTGTTCTCGATAAGTCATCAAGAAATGATATGTAGAGACAGTGATTTATCCACCATCTACTTTAGCAGCATCTGCAGAGAGTGGTGCTGTAGATCAAGAATAACCACTCCTCTTTCTCTCCTGCTGCTCCTCCAGGAGGCATCTACCTCTACCTGTTTGACCACAGAGCGTCCAACCTGGCCTGGCCAGAGTGGATGGGTGTGATCCATGGCTACGAGATCGAGTTTGTCTTCGGCCTGCCACTGGAGAAGAGACTCAACTACACCTTCGATGAGGAGAAACTGAGCCGACGCATGATGAAATACTGGGCCAACTTTGCACGAACTGGGTGAGGCATCACACGCTGTAATGAGCAAGAGATAACTGATGATTAGGTTGCTTAGCAAGAGTAGATGAGGTGGTTGCAGAAGTTACTGCAAAGCAAACCTTCATCTATGCAAGCATTTCCCATTCCTCATCTAAGTTGTGGAAGCTGCAACTCAAGTCAACTACTTCAAATGATTTTTTGTTTTCCTCAGTCAAACAAAGCAATTCTAGGGAATCCTGTAGCATTCCCAGCTGTGATGGGAACACGACAGCATCAATTGGTTGGTCTGTCCACCACTTTGGTCCAGACTGAAATATCTCAAAAATGATGATGGTTGGATATCTGTGAAATTGGTGCCGAAACAATAAGTTCTAATGTTCCCCCCAGTTTTCCTCGAGCACCAACACCAGGTGAAAGTTTTCACTTTTCACTTTTGCACAGAAATTCCTGTTTCCCAGATGACATATCCCAATCCTTTGATGGTCTGACTTTTCATCTGGTGCCATCAGAAGGTCTGAATTTTTTCATTCCACAGTGTACATTAACAGTACTCACTACTCTCTGCTTCCTGTTCAGGGAATGTCATTTAAAGGAAATTCCCTCAAATTAATTCCTCCATTCAGAATACAGTTCATCACATATCTAAAATGTACTGGAATCAGAGTGTGCAGAATGCAAACAGGCCTCATATTTGCTTGTAGCCTACGGCTGCGGTATTACAGCAGGTATTACAGCCTTGTAGCCTGAGTGAAGTCAACTAAGATAATGTGAGTGCTGGTGGAAACACACAAAATTACCTCTAATTCTTTGCATTCAGTTCACTGATAAGATCACACAATATGAAACAAATGTCTTTCCATATTCCATATTCCATATTATTCTGATTGTCTGGGGACACATAATGGACGTCGTTTCTGGGGTGAAATTTTAAATGAATTAAACTGGATTAGGATGCATCAGCCATTCATAAGTTCAGTTTGAACCTAAAGTCCTTCCTATATTCTTTGTAACTACTGCTTAGTTCCAAGTGATTTACAGAATCTGATTGCACCATTAAAAAATAAATTATTTAGCAATCTGGGAGCCCACTGGCTATCATCTGATGACGATTTAATCTCTTGGGGCAATGGGAAATGTTTTGGGGCTGCATGCTGCAGACCATTACATCAGCAAAGTAAAATTACAAATATTGCTTGAAAAATTGGCCCAAACAAAACAACTGACAATGGATTCAGCCCATCATCGATATATTCATCCAGTCACCCAACCCTAACCTTAACTAAAGCCAGCTAAAACATGATTGGTCATTACTACTCTGACTCCAAACAGGAACCAAAGCACTTACAATACCAAATTTTTGTCCCTTATGTACAGATTCTGCATATTCATGTGCAGATATCTGTTTATAGAGATTAAGACTTTAGTAACGTGTAAATCAATTGCGAGGAAACAAATGCAGGGCTGTCCAATCAAGAACTATGAACTATATAATAGGGCTGGGCAGTATGACAAAATTTTCAAATCACGTTTTTTAAAAAAAAATCATATTGGTTTCACAGTATTTGACGGTATTTTTTTTTTATGCAAGTGTTCTTACCCACATTTTCTTCTAATGAGAAAAGAAGTACTGCAGTTGATTGGCTTTAAATAGCCCATTTTACTGTCATAAGGATTGTATCATGTTTTTTTTTTCATGTCCAGACACAGGTAAAAGCATGACCCCTTCAAAGTATGGTTACCATCACATAGCGGGGACGACTATATGATTAAACGTCCCCACACACATTAGTCGGCACCAGAAATACTAGCAGTTTAAGATTTTTAAAAATAAAATATTTTAAATAATTATCAATCTTTCATTCATGCATGATGCCAGTTATCTGTTGCCTCTAAGATTTTATGCAACTGCACGCGACTAGTCAGGGCTGCGGCTCTGTCAGACGCCAGCATGTACGAACCGACCGCCGTGGCAACACTGGATGTTTATATCAGCAAAGTCGGACAGATGAATGTAGACTGACAGAATAAACTGATATATATTCACTCGACTGGAGAAACATACACATACACAGACATAAACCTGCAAGCGGAGCTGCTGCTGCTGCTGCTGCTACTAGCACTGCTAACGTTAGCCACACTGTGTGTCAGGCTGGCAGCTAACGTTAGCTCTGGGTCCTTTACCCGCAGACACTGTGACCCTCTTCAGTCTGGAAAGGTGAAGCATTTATTGAGTTGTTGTCATGTTTTGTACATTAATGAGGCTTGTATTGCACAGTGCAAAGTAGCGCACATCTCAGCGGCATTTAAAGTACGATTTGGCGATTGTAGACTGTGGCTAACGGCTTCAAATGGCTCTTAATACACTATTTTTTTTCGGACAGTGTTTAACATCATAGATTAATAAATTCTGCTAAATTTAATGGCTTTGTGAGTGTTTTCTTAGTGTTAGGCTAGTCTAAATTAAATTTTGCGTTTAATCAACAGGGAATTTAGTCACCAGGATCATCTTTAGTGCACACGCTCAAGCAAGCACGCCTGTGGTGTTGGTGTGTAGCAGTGAAATGGGTCCCTGGGGAAACACTTTCCCGCTGCGCATGTTCCGGACGTTTTTTGGGCTATTCACTGGTATGGCGGTATATGAAAAATTAATATCATAACGAAAATAAAGACCGGTATACTGCACAGGCCTACTATATAAACAGGAAGTTACAGTAGCATCCCAAAGTTTTAGAGGTTAGAGGCAAAGAAGTCTTAGAGATATATAGGCATCAGTTTTATTCATGTGTATGACATGGAGAAATCTGTTTCAGAGTAAGCCGTAGAATAAGTGGGACATAAAGCATTAGGCTAACCTAACTGAGGCTATTTACTCATTTAGTCAAAGGTACGAGGTATGTTGTGTTTATTACCTCAATATTTTACTTTTTTTTTACTCCAAACAGGTTGTTAGCTTTGTCAGTTGGCTCAGTTAGCCACACATCAGTTAGTCAGTATGTGTAAATATTCAATAACTGACTTTACATAAGAACTAGTTTGTGTGGTTCAACCTGTTTTAATTTAGTCGTGTTAAACTCTACAGGCTAAGTATGAACTTCCAGCTGAACAGTTAGCTGGGGTAACAGTATGGGTTTGCTTTGTGCCATGTCATGCTTGCAAGTTGGCAACTTTGTAGTACAAGAGATAATTTTTAAAATCAAATTTTATTCAATTTTATCTATTTTTAAATGTAGTATCCCTCCTTATTCTAACAGTTTCTCTTTTTATCTTCCCCTCGTTGTCGTCCCTTTCAGAAATCCCAATGTGAACCATGACGGGATGGTTGACAAGAGGCGCTGGCCCATGTTCACTGTCAGCGACCAGAAACATGTTGGACTCAACACTGAGCCACTGAAGATCTACAAAGGTCTGAGGATCCAGATGTGTGCTTTCTGGAACCGCTTCTTGCCACGCCTCCTCAACATAACTGGTAAACACGGCGTCTGCTCAATGCATGACATCTTTAGTGAATACAGGTCTTCACTGGTCATCATTCTCCTAGTTAAACGTACGACACAGTCACACCAGAAAGCAACTCATTTTATTTTACACAACATCCTGCTTGCATCTCATAAGACTGAGATCCTTGTCATCCCAACCTCTATACAACAAGAAATGAGTCTCCAACTCAAATGCACCCAGCTGACACCTACAAGGTCTGTCTGAAACTTGGGCGTCATGATTGACAACCAACTAACCTTTGTGGTCGACGGGGACAGAAGGAAGTGCAGTGTCAAATGTGGTGCAATTTGGACACACAACACATTCTATATGAATAAATTTAGAATAGACAGGTGAACAGTGGCTCTGTAGCAGTGGGGGATGGGACTCATCAAAGTTTTTTACGTCACTGATTACAACATGGGAACGTCTTGATTCCCCAGAGAACAAGCTGCAGTTAACAGCCACTACTCACTCTCATGTGAAGTGTGGGAGTATTTTACACAAAGACCCAACAGTGTGGTGGTCTGTGAGCTCTGCACAGTGGAAATATTGTCATTTAAGTTTATGAACGCTACCTCACAGAAATTAATATCAGTTCAACTGATATACTTATCAAGTGTATGCTATATTCAGAACAGAAAACAGTCATTTTACCTCACAGGACGCAGGAGTTGCTGGGCTGTCACTGCCTCGTCCCACAGCAGGTTACGTGTTAAAATGTGTCAAAATACTGAAGTCACACAACAACACAAATTAACAGGTGGAGGCAGCGGCAGACCAGCTGCTTCTGTGTCCTGCCATGTTAAATGTTTTTGTCCAAGACGTCTTGATGGCTGTGGCATCAGAACAGTTTGCCTGACAGCAATGTAAAGTGGAGAAAATGTTCTAAAAATGTTCGCACACACAAATTTTTTTTAGGTGGTAGTACATTGCTTAGCTTCCATGTTGGGACTCCTGAAGGAACTGTCAGACGTGAGCTGCTTCAACATTTTATGGTGGCTGGCAGTGTACATTACCATGCATTATGGCACCAACTGGTATGGAGTGCGGATTGGGAAACTAACTTACATTTACTAATGTTGATAATAGAAAAGTAAAGTAGAAAAGTAAAATAATTCATAAGTAAATAAAGGTAGACTATATTCTATCAGTTTGTTCTTCTGAGGTACTGTAACAAGGCTGGATAATATTTCTCACATGAACCCCTTTGCAAAGTATCTCTTAAATCAACACTTCATTTCTTGTGGATCCTTAATGATAAACTTTAAAGCCTCATTTCCAGAGGCATTAATATAGTTTTCTAAATGTTTCTTCATTGTCGTCATGTTTGAAGTCATTTCTGCACCACAGCTGTTATGGTAACCTGATCTTACACATGCGCAAACATTGTTATTTTGTTGTTTTATATTTTTCTGTTAAATTTAACGGGCATGTACGAGTGGAGGTGCTTTAAACTAACATTAAGCTGTATGTAACTTATTTAATATTACTCCAGTGAGGAAATAAATCCATGTCATGACAAATGACAAATACTTCAGTAAAAACACTGATTGTCCGGTTCAGGAAAAAGTTCTCTATGTGACTCAGTAGAGCAGTTTTTTCATTCTCTCCCTCTCCACTTCCCTGTCTACCTTCTGCACTACACTCTACTGCTCCACAAAAAGTGAAAACATATAATGATACAAAGATTCAGCCATGTGTCACAGCAACTCTTTTGAATTTGAGGTGCAATATTTTCCTGACCAGGCATCTGACAGAAAAGGTAAGTTATTAATAATATCATAACACAGCAGTGATGTGGGAATCAAATGATGAAGAATTAATATAATATTGAAATATTCATGTATATATAAATAAATATATATATATATATTTATTTATTTATATATACATACATGTCTCCCATTGCTTTGCCAGCCTGAGTCCTATTTCATCATTTTTTCTGACTGGACATTAGCCAGGAGCATCTCTCTTGGGGTGGTCTGTGGCGGTGCGCTTAGCTTCGAAAGATGCCATGTGCATTATTGATCCTCTCAAGATTCGCTGCTCTTTAATCCAAAACCTTTGCCACAAAAAATAACAGATTAACACAAAAATGTAGCAAAGTTCAAAGGAGTTTATAATCAATAATACATCCATCCATTTTCTGTAACTGCCTATTCCCAGAGGGCCACGGGGGGCTGGAGTCTATCCCAGCTGACATTGGACGAGAGGCAGGATTCACCCTGGACAAGTCGCCAGTTCACCGCAGGGCTGAAACATAGAGACAGACACCGTGCCGCCCTATAATCAATAATGTACAAGAACATGTATAAATAATTCCAACAGAGAAACAATCATGAGGGAGAATACTGTGAGTGTGCTATATACTAGAGAAAATAGGTGTGTGTTGTAGTGTTTGTGGTTTGGGGAGTGAGCAAAGTTGACCAGTTGAAGTGATCAGGATAGTGTCTCCACTGCTGTTGTAACGTCTGGTGGCAGTGGGCACAAATGAGCGCCTGAAGCGCTGTTTTGCATTTGAGTGGGATGATCTGGTGGCTGAATGAGCTGCCCATTTGCCACAGAGCGTTGTGGAGAGAGAAGCGGGTTATCCAGGACGGCTCTGTTCTTGTCCTTCATCGTCCTCTCTGCCACTGACTTAGGTTGTCCAGTTCCAGCCCTGATCTTCCAGCCAACCAGCTTGTCGAGTCTGCTGACATAGAACTTCAGGTGATAGTTTGTACCATGTGACGTAGCTTTCTATTAATGCTCTGTACTCCTCCTCGATGTGTTTTGGATGGCAGTAATCTGAATTGAAGTCTGAGGTGTAGAGTTTGAAGAGGAATCGTGCCAGTACAGTTTCTTTAGGTGCATCAGCGTTGCTTATCACAACCTCAGAGGCACTGCCTTTCACTCTGACATACGGTGGCCAGCTAATGAGGTAGTCCATGATCCAGGATTCAGTTGCATCACCAGAAGCATATCCCTGAGACGGTGGGTCAAGATGGTGGTGAAAAGCAGAAGGGAAGTCAAAGACTCTCACAGTGCTTCCCTGCTTCTCCAGATGTGACAGGGCCTTGAGAGTCAGGAAGATGCAGGCATCCTCCACTCTGAAGTTTGATTGGTAGATAGGTTTGGTTGATGCAAAACCAGCCTCTCAACAGCGACATGTGACATAAGTGTGCACCTTCCTCAAAGTCAAGGAAAGATTGATGAGGTCCTGGATATCTGTTGCGTTAAGTAATCTGAGGTTAATGTTGTCTAGGGGCTGGAGGGCTGGGGGTAAGGGCAGGTCAGGGCAGGGCAACGCTGTGGGGTGCAGTGAGCTGACATATCATTGATGTGGGTGGGGGAATCATGGAAATGTTGGGTCGGGGACAGCTGGAGTGTGAGTTAGGGGCTGTCATCTGAATTTGCGAGAGGGGGAGGTGGCCATGTTTTTGGACTGTTTTGTCTCATCTTGGCCTCAGTTTTCTCCTTGCTGGTGTTTTTGGCCTCTCTCAGTTTCCTCTTGAACTCCTTTTGGATATCCCATTGGAGTTCCTTAAGATCCGTTGCCGTGAAGGCCTTTAATCTCCTTATTAATCCATGGTTTATTGTTTGGAAAGCAGCAAGCCTTTTTGGAAGGTACAGTGTTTCCTCACAGCAGGTGTTGTTGTCCTGTTATGCAGTGAGAGAGACCCTCAATGTCACCCCCGCAGTCCTCCTGGAACAGTTTCCAGTGCGTGTCATGGAAACACTCCTGGAGGGTTACCCTCAGTGTACAGACTTTGTGGTTGCCATCAGTTATCTCATCAACTGTTTGTATGTGGCCTCAGGTTGTGGCCTAATTCTCAAAGGGGGGGAGGGAAGAGGAGCGGTGCACTTCCCACACTGGCATATATAAGGTCCTGGATTGTGTTGGAGGTGGATGACTCACTTTTGAATTCCTTCAGAATTACACATCCAGGATTACAGCTGGAGTTGAACTCAGTCCCAAATCAAGACAGGCAAATCGCTAGTCATAAACCTTGACTTTTGAGTCCTTAACAAGTCATAATGTGCTCGTCACCAAATGTAATGCCATTTTAACAACAGAGCCTTGATTTACTGTCCTTTGGGTAACTTCAAATGTTGAGTGAGGTTAGAAGTTGTTGCCTCTCTATCACTGTGTTGTGTGAATTCACCAGATCCACTTTGTATGAACCAATCAGACAGCAGAAAACCATGACGAGTTAAGTGTTGACTTGCTGAGAATGAATAATGTTAACTTAAGGTGATTCAGGAAAGGACAGTGAGTGAGTGGATTTTTGGATTCACACTTTTTAAAAATAACAGACATTTTCATGTTTGTATTTAGGGGAGGGTGCCAAAGCATTTTCAGGTCAAAAGTCCAAGTGAAGTCACGAGTCACTGGTGTTAGAGTCCAAGTCCGGTTGCAAGTCCTTTTTGATTGTGTCGAGTCTAAAGTCATAAAATTTATAACACTTCTGGTGCAAACATGCTTGGTTAGTAGTAAAATTCTGGGTGTCCCGCTAAGCAGCCTTACTGACCTGTACAATAGACAGGTGTTGAGGAAGGCCAAAACAATATTAGCAGTTGGTCCCCACCCCCTTCACTCTGAGTTCCAGATTCTTCCCTCTGGGTCTTGGTTTAGATTTCCTGCTGTAAAGAGCAACAGATTTAGGAGATCATTCATTCCCGCTGCCATTTCCCTCCTAAACTCAGGTCCAGGAGGTAGATAGCAGCGCTGGAATCCTGTTGTGACTAATGTGACTACTGTTGATAATGAGGATGATAATGGTCATCTAGGGTTTTTGGTGTGCCGGTGATTATGATGATGGTGATATCGGTGTTGATAGTGTCTTTCATGGTTCTGCCTATTGTACTGATTTTGGTTATTTCATGTATTGTCTGATGTTATTTTTCCTATTACCACGGTTGTTGAACTGTATAGGTAAATGTGTATTGGGGTTGTAATATCAACCTGCCACTCCATATTCTCCCAAGCCATAACATTCAGTGCCCCCCCGCCATACCGTCTGTAAGTTCTGGTGTGTGTTTTTGTCTGTCTTGCTGCAAAACCAATTGCCCTTTGGGGACAAATATAGTTGAAAGTTGAAGTTGATAAAATGCTAGAGATGCATGATTTGCAACACGAGTAGTGGAAATTATCAATTTTGCATTAAAACTTTCATGTTCACTGAAAGACAAATGATTAAAATCATGATGATGTGATATGTATTGAGGTCTGAACCAAGCAAACATGTTTTTCTTTCATTCGGAGAACAAGATTTTTAGATCAGCTCACCTCTGCAGCTCTAAACTACCTTATTATAATTTACTTTTTCAAAAACTTTGCAATTTGGTCCTGTGATTTGGATATTGTACTTGGCCATATTGCAATTTTATTGCAGCTGTGATTAATTGTGCAGCCCAGTGAAGTGCTCATGATTCACAATGTGTAAAGCGGACAAA
The DNA here is from genome assembly GCF_056507025.1 of Lutjanus erythropterus. Classification (NCBI taxonomy): domain Eukaryota; kingdom Metazoa; phylum Chordata; class Actinopteri; order Lutjaniformes; family Lutjanidae; genus Lutjanus; species Lutjanus erythropterus. The sequence goes on from NC_139339.1 coordinate 28,161,389, forward strand.
AGTCCAAAAAGACAAAATAAATGGAAAGTAAGGAAAGAGCTAAGAGCCACCTCCTGCTCAATGCTCAGAAGTAGGATAAAATAAAAGTAAAATATGACAGGGAAGAGGGAAATCACTCAATGTTCATCTCTCTCCTCCCTGGTGTCTTCCCTCAGACATCCTGGGATCATGACATCAGCAACAGGACAAATGGCACAAAGCTCAACTGTTGACCTGTCTTTCCACTGTGTGTCTGTGTCCCTTCTCTCAGACAACATAGACGAGGCAGAGCGTCAGTGGAAGGTGGAGTTCCACCGCTGGTCCTCCTACATGATGCACTGGAAGAGCCAGTTCGACCACTACAGCAAGCAGGAGCGCTGCACCGACCTCTGAGAGCCTCAGCAGAGAGATGAGAGAATGATGGGAAGGGGGGAGGCAGAGAGAAGAAGCTGTGGCCATTTCCCTCCATAGCCCCCTGATGAAGTCTAACTTCAATCTTCAAACTTTTTTTATGTTTTCTCTGTCACTACACACAAACACTGGCACTGTTGATCTTTATTTATATTATTTATACTATTTATTTATGTGTTGTTTTTCTCAATTTGTGTGTGTCTCTGTGGAAAATGAGGGCTATGGAGGGAAGTCGTCATCAGTATGGAGGAATATTAGAAATGTCAAAGATGTGTCATTACCTCGAGTGCATGTGCGCGCATGTGTGTGTGAGTGTGTGTGTGTGTGTGTGTGGCTTGAGAGCCCCCTGTTTAAGTGTAATCTGGACAGGCCCGTAACACTGCACCACTAGCACTGCTGGTTTAATATTGACTCATTCGTCTTTGTGTTGATCTCATCTGCTGTTTTCTGACAATTCCTTCTTTCCAACATATCAGGGTTTTGTTTTTTGGACTCAACAACACTGTTTATTTCTGTCGAAGCCTTTTAGTCTTGTTCTTGTTCATTTCTACTATTATGACCACTATTCCCATTACCTGACATGTTCTGCTTGTGTATTTCTCCTGTGTTACAGCCATAAGCTGGGTTATATCCAAGTATTTTTGTGTGAAAAGGCTCCTCTGTATCAGGAAGCCCACTTTATGCTAGTTTGGTGTGACATGTAGGTTTGTGAGTTTGAGCCTGTAGATGGTGCATGACATTCAGCCCAACTGATTGGTGCCACATTTCAAATGTTCACTTTAAATCAGCTTGACAGTTAGAGGTGAAAATATCTACTGTAAAAAAAAATGTGATCAAATCCCCCTGCAAATGCATGACAAGTGCAAAGACAAAGTGACTGAATGAGTTTAAAAAGATTGTAAAAATCCTGGAGAGCAGTAGTACAACTGAGAAGTTTTATAAATCAGTAAACTGATAATGCCTATTTTTAGATGTTTTTGATTCACTAATGAATCAGAAAACAATACAGGGTGACATCAGCAGATGTCCAAAACCCCCAAATATTCAGTTTACTAAGCAGAAAACATTTGATGATGTTGAACTATCATGTTTTGGCATTTTAGCTTGAAAGTTTACTTAATTTAGTAATTGATTAATTTTCACTCAACTGACTAATCAATAATGCAACTGATTTGAAATCTGCTGTCACTAACTACCATAAGCAAGGGGCAGGACAGCCATGACTACTATAACAGCTGAGTGTGTTGAATGAAATGATCAGGTCCAATGATACTTCAGTCACAATACGATATTTTGATTTTGATTTTAAACATTTTGCATCATCTGAGTATTGTCACAACATATATTGCGATTATTACAGTTTTTTCAACTGTGAATTATTTTATCAAATCAAAGTTTTCAGTCCGTTCATCTCACTCCAGTCTTTTTTTTTTCCACAGTGAAGTCTGATTATCTGACCATCACTGTCATAAAAATCTACAGAGTGTAACCTCTGCTGACCTCACCAAAACTCAGCACCATCTAGTGGCAACTCATTTTAATATTCTAGTGTCAGAAACTTTAAATAGGAGAATGAAACTAAGCCAATATCACGATACTAAACTGTAGCAATCTCCTGACCCTGGTCTGATTTACTGCTTATAAACTTCTCATTTGTAAGAGGATGATTATTTTCTATCAGAAGTTACATGGTCTCACTTTAATGCTACTATATAGGATCGATACAGGAGGATATATAGGATATCCACCTTTGTGCTACTATACTATAAAATAGTAAATACCATACTATTTCTTTTGTTGCATCATCAGTAAATAAATAATTCAAGGTTTAGTATATATTTGTATTACATTTGACAGATTCCATTGCAGTGAGAGTGAATCAGTTGCTACACTCTTGTCATCCTTCACTTGGCTTCTCTAGTACAACACACAACATCGACATAATCGAGGTAATCCTTTAAATACAGTGTAATGTCTGTGTGTGTTCATGTCTATGTGCGTCTTTCAGTGGTGGGATGTGAGGAAGCAGGGCTGTAGCTCACACTGAGGTCACTGAGGTCATGTCAGTTGTAGCTTTTTTTTACTGGGAATTTGGGTGATGCAGCAACCAGGAAAGAACTTGAATTCTTCACTTGAAATGTCAACAATTAGTGTGGATTTTATTTGCTGAATGCAGTATTTTTAGACTCAGTGTTTTTAGCTTTGAGACCAACAAACAAACAAAGAAATAGAAGAAAAATTCAGTATTTCAGCAACAGAATTTTAATGATTATTTAATATCCCGAGCTCTGCTACAGTAAACAGCATTAAGACACCATCTTTCACAATAAAACATGACCTTTAATCCCTTAAAATCTTGGATTGAACAACTGCACTGTATTCTGTGTGTGTGTGTGTGTGTGTGTATGTGAGGTCCACTCAGTGTCATGCACAGCTGCGATGTATTTTCATTATCATTTCTGTGACACACCTCCCTCTCTGTTCATTCCACTCTTCTCTGCTTCATTTGTTTGTTTTTGTTTTTTTTTCTTTTTTCTTTTCTTTTTCCATCTCGTCCGTCCTCTTCTCCTCTCCTGCGTCTGTTCTTTTCTCTCCATGGCGTCCAGCCCCTCGTCCTGCTTTCTGCCTCTCTGTCCTCCTCTCCTTTAATCTTCTTCTCCACTCTGCCTGTCATCTTCATCTCCATCTCTAATCAACCTCCACCCACCCTCCTGTCATTCCTACTCTCTCGCTTTCATCCTTCACTCCCTCCTCTCGCTCTCGTGTCAGACCTCCTTTTTCCTGCTCCTCTGTCCTGTCTTCAGTCATTTCTCTTCCACCTCATCTAACTTTTCTCCTCTTCGTCATCTCTTCCCTTCCTCATTCGTCTCTCAGCTGCATCACTCCTCCCCTTCGTGCTCTCCTCTGTCCCTGCCCCCTCCCCCATCTCTCTCCATCCTCCTGCTTTCTCGTTAGTCTAATGGAGGCAGAGTAATTCACTCAGCAGCGGGGTAATGTGACAGAGCGCTGGCTCAGCCCCGGGCCTGCCAGCCCACAGGACACCATGGATGGATGGATGGATGGATGGATGGATGGATGGATGGAGGAAGAAAGGTAATGATGAGGCAAGGAGAAAGGGACAGGGAGGAGAGAGAAGGGGCAGAAGGAGAGGTGGAGATGTGATGGAGAGATGAAAAGACAGTCGGAGAAATACATCATTACATAACTGTAGTCCACTGTGTATGTTTCAGTTTACACATGTGACACTGAGATGTAACAAATTATTCAAATGTCATCAAAAGTTGGAAACTTCAAATGACAGACTACCAGCTGGTTTCATAATACTGACTGTAAGATCCTGCTCAGAGTCAGGTTTCAGGGTCAGACCAGGATTTCCCAGGGCCCCATCCAGGATCAGACTGCCCCTACCTATACCTGCTAACTAGCTATCTAATCTACATGTCAATAAGGTCCCCTAGCAACATCTTTTAACCATTGTCGAAATGTCGTTTTCTTCTCAACATAGACGAGCCAAGCACAGAGTGTATCTAAGTTTTTGGGGTTTTTTGGTTTTTTACTATGGTCGTGTCGAGAAGGGAACTCCAGACATATGAAAGAGAGCGATCATTTTAACCCAAGCTATGATCTCTGTTTTTGTCCCGAAGCAGATTTTAACCACAGCATTGTGATATGACAAAACAGTCAAGTGTTTTTGCAAATCAAGAGTTCCTCTTTTAGACATGATCTTTTCCCAGGATGGCAAAGGAATGACCCAGCCTACTCTGATTGGCTTACCCTGATTCTCTGACCCTTACCCCACCCAGTTTCATTCCTCATGCCTAACCCTAACCAATACAAACAAATGCAGCTACTACAAGTCATTCCTTCACCATCCTAGGAAAAAGAAAAATGGCATACAGGAATCGGGAAAGGAGAAAGTTGACTAGGCTTGGTCAGCTGTTATTGGAGCACAGAGCAAAAAGGTTCCGCCTTTGCTCTGTGTCAGCTTATTTATTTTTATTTTGCTGTTTGAAACTGTGATTCAACAGCATTCGGTTGCAGTAGCAAATAGAAAACTGTAGAAAAAATGCAGGAAAAAAACACCTAATTTGTGCCAAAAGTTTAACAAAATATTCAAATGAACCCTTCATTCATTCGTGGCCCTCAGGCGGCCTCAGCAGCCTGTTACTTTACTGATACTTGAAGTTGATTTTGATAAGTGCAGAACCCTGAAAGTCCTGAAGGATGAAATCTTATGTTCTTATCTTATGTGCACTGGATAGTTACATACTGCAAGTTCGATACATGGTTTACACGTAAGTTTTTAACCACAGCTAAAAGGTGTATTTCCTAAGGTATAAGATGCATCTTGTGTTATAACAACTGTGCAAAACTTTAGGATATTATAGGATATTATCATGGTATTTATCAAAAATCTGAAAAAAGAATGCTATCACTCAAGTTCATATTTAACTGTCTGCATTTTGTCCCTTTTTTGGCAAATGAATTACACTCAAAATATGAGTGTAGGGAGGTGGAGAGATAGTTTGTAACCACAACTGTGGTAATGTACAAAAAGTGCAATTACATTATTTACATTACACAGTATTAGAGTATTATTATCATAATATAGATATTTCATTTAAACAAATAAATCGTGGTTATTATTAATACCAATGTATTCTCTTATGAGAGCAAAATCCATGTTGTATGCACTAAAAAAGTATTTCATCATAATTAATTTATAATCCTTGTGCCCTCATATGATCATCTAGTGCTTCAAAGATAAGTAATCTTTCAGGACGGGAGAGAAATTCTTTGAAGAGTTGAATTTGCTGAACAGACTTTGGACTGTGGCTGCCTTCTCACTCCTCAGTGTGTATCATCGGTCTGTCTGTACCTACCGCCCTTAATATCAGCATGTGTGTGTCTGAGTATGTGTGTGTGTGTGTGTGGTGTAACCACTGTACCAGACTGTCAACCATTGTGATTTGACTGGCGGAAGGGAGGTGACTGAGCGCTGTGATTGGCTGCTGGCTGTCTCTGTTGGCATGTGAAGCTCTATTTGTGGACTGGATTAGTTTGTAGCGTAGCTTTAAAAAAAAAAAAAAAAAGAACTCAGTCTGAATAAAGGGATTGTACCTGATGTGAGGAATGCATGTGTGACTGGCTGTGTGAGTGACAGCTCCTCCAGCTCCTCTCATCCAATGGGAGACCCCCGCTTAAGCCCCACCTCCCCTCCTTCCCTCCTATCAGATCCTTTATGCATGTCCTGAAGTCGACCCCGTCCCCAGTATATCCTCCCAAACTCGGACTGTTATTTTCTGTAAAATTTGTACTTTTGAACAAAACTATTATGATATATCTCTAATGTTAGGTACGTTTGATGTTAGCAATAACGTAAATACATCAGTAAAGGAATATATTTGATATTTAAATACAGTGAAAATATAAAGTGATAAAACAACAATGATGACGGATAGAGGTTGTGTTTTCAAAGCAATATTATTCTGAGTATCCACTAAAACTGAGTGCCATAAATCTTCTTTCTTGTCTGTTTCTGTTTGTTTGACTTTGTTTCAGTCCTCTGCCTCATCGTTGTCTGTTCCACTCACTAGTACTGTATGTGTTCGAGGCTTCTGTAGCTGCCCAGTATGTCTCTGTGTATCATGAATGCTGACTTGGTTAAGCTATAGCAACAGAAATAAAGACATCCTGCTGCTTCTGTCCACCGCGAGCTTCTGTTCATCCTCACCACGGCGCACCATCAGCTGTGTCAGAGGTTTTTAACTCATGAATCCAGTCAAAAAGGTTCAATTTTCAGATATTCTCCCACACTGCAAATTACAGTTTTATCAAGATCGCAACAACAGCAATGACCTCAAATGCAAAATATACAGTCATCAATATTTAAAGTTAAAAGTAGTTGTGACTTTTAAACTTTTAAACATTGCATCTACTGAATAAACTGTGGTCCTCTTACTAATCTTGACATTAGAGTAGAGATGATAACAATTAATCGATGATTGATTAATTGGTTGTTAGGAATTATAATGATTAAGTAAAATTTAATCAATCTTCCTATCAAACAAAGATATGAAAAAAGTGATTATTTTTATGACCATGTTAAAGTATATGTGTTTAATACATAGACTGACATTTTCAAATGTCTTCTTTTCTCAAGATTTAATAATTTATTACCATCTTAATGAAGTATTAATTGGGATTAGTCTTGGTGTGTCTTCAAACAACCATACAAAGACATATCAACAAAACCAAACCAAACAAATTGGAAAATGGAAAATGTCCAAAAAAAATTACATGTCAAGATAAGATAAATATTCACCTTTAAAATAATCAATAAGAATAAATAAAAGCAGATGCATTCTGTCCATTCAGTAAAAACCCACTCGGGGACACAGTTAAGTAGAGTTGATGAACAGACCTGAAGGTGAGGAGTTCAGGGTCCTCACTGCCTCAGGATATATGCTGTTACAGAATCAAGTGGTACTGCTCTGAATACTGTGTAAGCTTTTTCCTGAAGGAGGTGGAACAAAGAGTGTATTGGCAGGGTAAGAGGGCTCTCTAACCATTTTCAGACCCAGTATAAGCATGCTTGTCAAATCTTGGCCAGTGATTTTTGATGCTATTTTCACCACCTTGTTAGGCTCCGTCCTATCATGAGCTGAGCAGTTACCACACCACAATGTGACAGAGAATGTAAGTGCACTCTATCACACCTCTGTAAAAGTCAGGCATCCCAGCCTCTGATACATTAAACCTCCTGAGCTGCTGCAGAAAGAAGTATCTCTGATGAGCTTTCTGTATATTTCTGTAATATGATCTGTACTCATCATTGATAACCAAGGTCTGAAGCTCACAATCTTTGTTTTTGTGGAAGTCCACAATCATCTTCTTGGTTTTGGAGATGTTTGAGGTGAAATTGTTAAGGACACACCACTCCTCTAGTGAGGAAACTTCTGCTCTGTATGTAGATTCATCAGTACAAGAGATCAGACCCGTCACATCCACAAATGAATAAATGATTAAAGAATAAAGAATGAACGAATGAATAAAGAAGAGGGGACAAAACACAACCTAGGGGAGCACCAACACTAATGGGTGGTGACTGAAAATGAGATCTGTTGGTCAAAAAGTCAAAGGTGAGTTCAGACGGGCAACTAACACCAATCTTTAGGAGTTTGTCATGCAGCCTAGCTGGAATAAAGCAGAACTAAAATCAATAAAAAGGACACGAGCATAAGTAGCAGTGGCTTCAAGGTGCTGCAGGATGGAGTGACTGCAAAGGGATGCTACATCTTCTACAGATCTACTCTCCCTGTACGCAAATTGAAACAAATCAAGTGACACCCTGGAAAGATAACTAGTTTTTCAAACACTTTCATAATAACAGAAGTCAAAGCTACAGGTCTATAATCATTTAAACAGCTCACATTTGTCTTAGGCACTGGGACAATTATGGAGGATTTTAAAACAAGCTGGAACCTTACATGAACTCAGAGCGTAATTAAAAATATCCAACCAACAATCCAAAACCCAACAAGGCTTCCTTTACTGTCATAAATGACAAAGAAAAACAGAAAATCCTCACATTTAAGAAGCTGGAACCAGCAAATGTTCGCTTGTAAAATAGCTGAAACAATTTATCAATCATGAAAACAATATTTATTTTGATCGATTAAACAGCTAATCGTTGCAGCTCTGATGTGACTAAGGTTTTCACAGTTGAGTTAGTGCCATTCGCTGTTGAAAACCATTTGTTGCCGTTGAAAGGTCTGAAAAATCAAGTAAGTGAGCCTGAGTTGAAATATTTTATCACTCATGCTGTTCGCAAGGACGAGATTAAACTTTCACGATCAAAACTTAACTTCCACCTTATATGATTATTAGTTCAGATTTATTGAGGGTGAAAATGCTTTTGGTATAAGCAAAATTTTATTTTTTTTTAATAATAATGATTAATTGATTGATTGATCGTTAATTTTTACTAATGATAGATTACAATTGTAAATATGTTACAGTCATTCCTACTTTTATACAAGACAAAATGATGAAGCTAATTCTCCTCAGGACTGATAAAGAAACTGATAAAGAAGATGTAATCAGATTTTAGATACATTTGGTAAAAAATTGTGATTACTAGTAGGATTACAGTTTTAAAATAAAGAACTACAGTATATCCTACCATGCACAGTACACACACAGCTGCTAATTCATTATCATGGTCTGTAGTGAAACAGCTGGACAAACTAACAAACATGAAACACTTAGAGCTGCAACCATAAATCTATTATTGATTGACTATTAAATTAATCTCCATCTATTTTGATCATTGATTCACTAACAAAGACCACGCCAACATAGATATGCTTTTGAACAGTTTATTGGTTATTAAGGATGGAGGAGAGCTTGGTTGATGAAGTGGAGGTCTGAAGGGGGGGTGCGGGATGAAGGGAGAGGGATGTACGGGATGGGAGGAAATGGGGAGGGGATGTAGGGTTTAAGGTGTTGGATGGATGGATTGGTATGGTGGAGTCGGCTGGTGGCTGGAGGACCATTTGGACCCGGGCGAGGTTGAGACTCTGGGTGGGGGTACAGTCTCTTGTAGTCTCCTGGTATTTGGAGCCTCTATGGTTCCTATATTCAAGCATAGGAAAAAAAAAAAGAGGTGGTCAGGGGAGGGAGGGATGTGGAAACAGAGTCAAAGGGTAAGGAAACGATGAGGTGTGTTTTGTTCCAGAATGTTGTTATAAAACTTGTCATTTTTTAATGAAAAAAATGTCCAAATTCCCTGATTTCAGCTTCTTAAATGTGAGTATTTTCTTTATTCTTCTCTGAATATAAACTGAATATTTTTTTAGTTGTGAACAAAACAAGATATTTGAGGATGTCATTTTTCACCATTTTCTGGCTTTTAATGGACCAAACAACTAATTAATATAATAATAATAATAATAATAATAATAATAATAATAATAATAATGATGATGAAAATAGAGAAAAAAATTGACCCACTAATCAATGATGAATATAATCATTAGTTGCAGCCCTATAAACACTATATAAGGCTAAACAATTTCATCATATTTTATATTGAGGCAATCCAAATGTAACTGAAAGTGATCAAGTTTCATTACTTTAATATTGTGATACTTGGATAACATTAGCAGGTAATTAGTAACTGTATCAGAATACATTTTTGAAGTAACCCTCCCAACCTGGTCAGGATGATATTGATATCTTGATATGAGACTTTTAAAGGTTGTATTACAGTAAAGTGATGCCATTTTCTATTATTTGCCTTTATGCACTTTGTCATTAAATCCATATTACTGATGATTATTGATCAAAAATCTTTATCATCACGCAGCCTGAACTGCTTCATATACTGTTGGCTAGTTTAACTTACAGCAAAGCATCATTTTCTGTAAGATCATCATGTGTCTGCATTATCTGAGAAACTACTTTACATTATTTTAGAGAAAACATGTATATCATATATTACAGAATAGCCTAAATATATCAAGTTATTGTTTATAAGCCATGTTGCCCAGCCCTAATTCACACTATGGAGGAAGAAGAGTAAAGCAGATGCAAAACTGACAAATTTAAAATACTAAAAATAAAAATGAGATACCATGTCAGCATTATGACAGAGAAAGAGCAAGAGAAGGTAGAGAAACAAACTCGTTTCCAGAGCTGATATAAGAAGTGGTTACATGCTGCCACCTAGTGTCCTTTTAATGTACCTACAGCAGCTGAAGAGCCTCATACCAACTGTATTTCTAAGTCCTGTCAATTTTTTTTTAATTATACATGATTCAAGACTCAGAAGTGACATTTTAAATTTCAGTTAATTTGCTAAAGATAATGAATGGACAGATCATGTTAACAATTTTATGTTCAGAGCACTGTCTTTAAAAACAGTTAAATTTGCTGAAGCTGCCACACACATTTACCTCAATCCAAGTTGTTCTACCTTCTGATTGGTTAGTTCAGTTACATGTGAGTCATAACCAGGAAGTGTTATTGTGAAGCTGCTGAAGTGTGTAGAACTGTAAATAAAAGTTAGGTTGTATTTCTGCTGTTTCTTCTTAAGAGTAATCCAACCAGCATGCATCAAACCCTCACGTCACAACTGTAAGGAATGTTTAGTGTTAATTACCATGTTACCGTGGTAACAGTCAGAGCTGCCAACAGATCAGCAACACACAACAACAAAAAAAAGAGGAAGACACCTTTGGTGCTCCTCTACACAGTGCGATTAACTCTGTTTACTGTCACTGACACTTTTTTCCATATCAAGTGAAATGTCCCTGTAACTGTTGAATTCCTCCAAAAGACCAAAGATTTTCTGACAGGGTAAAAGGAGCTAAGCACTTAGTTGCGTCCACTTTTCTTTTTTTTCAAGTGTGACTACCTGTTATATCTAAACTACAGTCAGAGACTGTCTTTGTGGAACCGGCCCCTGGTTCAACATATCTCTCTATTAGCAAACACAGCAACAGAGCAGAACAGGAAGTTATCAAGTGACATTTATGATAGTTATAAGATGACAAAGCATCAGCTTTCACCATGTGCTCTGTGGTGTTTGATGAAAACAGACAAAACCAACAATATATATATTTTTTTTTTTCATTTTCATCAGAATGTGTCAATGACCAATTGAAAGTGACAGCAGAGTTGCTGAGTTTGTGTCCAACACACAGCTAACTAATATAGTATATATGAAAATGTATAGAAGCTGCTGTTTGTATTTATTTGTTAAGTATAATGAGAATGTACATTTTCAGAAATATTGCACCTTCTTGCAGCCAGTTTGAGAACTTTGAACTTTTAAAGTGACAAAATCACTTGTGTGTGTCTGTGTGTATTCCTGAATGTGCATGTGTCACATTATGGTTCAATCACTGTCATGGTTGCAGCAGGTGTAGCTGCAGCCTGTGTGGGACCAGAGCTGACCATGTCCAGACCAGACCTTCGTCTAGATACTCCCGACTGCTTTGGGCCTACAAACCCAATGTTTAGGTTCTCTTCACTTAAGAACAACCTTCCTCAGTCAGTGATGTGGTTTCTCCAGTTCAGTCATTAAATGAGGACAGGTTCTGTCTCCCATCCTGTCTCATCTGGTCCCATCCTGCTCTCAGAGTATGAAAAATGACACTATGATGAGATTTTCAATGACAGCAGGATGTCTTTAAAATCACAGTTGTTTCACAGTGTTTCGATGTGTGATGGAGGATCTGAGAGGCATCACACTTTAAAAAGACTTTATACTCTCATGCAGAGTGAGGATGGGAACATGATATCAGCACATCTGCATCTGAATAGACAGCAGTGATCAGGAAGTCAGCTCAGAGTGACATGTGTGACACACAAAATGATCTAGCAGCAGACTGGAGCTCACAGAGGAACATGATCTGATCTCCTCCGCTGTTCTCACATTTTCAGGTTGTGTCAGAGATAACATCCCTGATGTCTTTCCTCCTGTGTGTCCCACAGTGGACCTGCTCTCATCATACTGCTGTGACTGATAATAAACTGATAATAGACTCTGGACTGCTTTTCATGTAAAGATGCAGTGTGTCAGATTTACAGATTGTCAGAAAAGGAAAATAATATGTAATATGTTTTTTATTATTGTATAATCATCTGCAGAGGTGGGAAGTAACTAATACAAATACTTTGTTACTGTAGTTAAGTGGTTTTCTCAGATATCTAGTATTCATTTTGCTTAAAACTTTTACTTTTTACCCACCTACATTTGAGCACAAAGATCTGTATTTTCTGCTCCTTTGATCATTTTTATTCTTTACAGAACATGCATTTAAAGAGCAAACACAAAAGCAGACAAATATAAAAACAATAGCTACAGATTATCCTAAAAATATGTAACGTATCCACTTCACTGGTAGGCTGCAGTAAACAGTAATGTTTTAAGCCCTGATTTAAATGAGCTGACAGTTTCAGCTGACCTCAGGTGTTCTGGAAGTTTGTTCCACAGGTGGGGAGCAGAGAAACTAAAGGCTGCTTCACCTTGTTTGGTTCTGATCCTGGGAACACTGAGTAAACCTGTTCCAGATGATCTGAGGGGTCTTAATGATGTAACAAGATGAAAAAAAAGACAACACGAAGAATTAGAATCTGCATTTTCTGAAGATGTGTATTTGCTGTATCTGCCACTATTGCTGCCACTCGACAGCCCAAGTTCATGTCTGAAGATACCACTCAAAATTAAAGTGACATAATGATATTTCATTAATAGCCACAAGGTGGCACTATCGATGCCAGGCTTCAATATCTTATGGACATGCTTATGCAGGAGCCACGTATCAAGTATCATCTCATTTAAGGAAACAGAAATGGAGAAACATCGAGTATTAATGTTACTGTAGCACCCCCTGTGGGGACGATTATTTGAAACATGACAGGTTTTAATGTGGCTGCACGTACAATATTCACAAATTTGGTTAAAATCTAAAGGCATCAGGCCACACCTCCAAAAGTCTGATATCCAATTACAGACAAACGTGATATCAGAAAGCAAGCTTCTGGTGCTCTAAATATGGTATGTAACAAATTTAGTGAGGATTGGATGGAAATGTGCCAAGTATTTACCTGTTAGGCACCCATACAAAGCTCTGTTGTACAAAGTTACTGAATGTGGTGAAGGGCTGCTCAAAAGCATTGAGTGAGACAGGGCTGTTGTTGAGTCCCACTCTATTCAACATCTCCAGTATGACACACAAGCGAGTACACCCCTACAGCTTGTATAGCAGTATAGATTTACTGTCCTCTGAAAATAACTCTAACACCATTATTGTCTAAATAGCTGGCAACTGTCCAAATTTTGCCCAAAGTGTCAATATTTTGTGTGGCCACCATTATTTTCCAGCACTGCCTTAATCCTCTTGGGCATGGAGTTCACCAGAGCTTCACAGGTTGTTACTGGAATCCTCTTCCACTCCTCCATGATGACATCACGGAGCTGGTGGATGTTAGAGACCTTGCGCTCCTCCACCTTCTGCTTGAGGATGCCCCACAGATGCTCAATTAGGTTCAGGTCTGGAGACATGCTTGGCCAGTCCATCACCTTCACCTTCAGCTTCCTCAGCAAGGCAGTTGTCATCTTGGAGGTGTGTTTGGGGTCATTATCATGTTGGGAAACTGCCATGCGGCCCAGTTTTCGAAGGGAGGGGAACATGCTCTGCTTCAGAATGTCACAGTACATGTTGGAATTCATGTTTCCCTCAATGAACCGCAGCTCCCCAGTGCCGGCAGCATTCATGCAGCCCCAGACCATGATGCTACCACCACCATGCTTGACTATAGGCAAGACACAATTATCTCGGTACTCCTCACGAGGGTGCCGCCACACCTGCTGGACGCCATCTGTGCCAAACAAGTTTATCTTAGTCTCATCAGACTTGGACTGTTTGTCTTCAGCAAACTGTTTGTGGGCTTTCTTGTGAGCCAGCTTCAGAAGAGGCTTCCTTCTGGGACGACAGCCAAGCAGACTGACTTGATGCAGTGTGCATATGGTCTGAGCACTGACAGGCTGACCTCCCGCTTCTTCAACCTCTGCAGCAATGCGTGCAGCACTCAGGCGTCTGTTTTTTGAAGCCAACTTCTGGATATGATGCAGAGCATGAGGACTCGACTTCTTTGGTCGAGCCTGGCGAGGCCTGTTCAGAGTGGAACCTGTCCTGTTAAACCGCTGTATGGCCTTGGCCACCGTGCTGCAGCTCAGTTTCAGGGTGTTGGCAATCTTCTTATAGCCTAGGCCATCGTGGAGAGCAACAATTCTATTCCTCACATCCTCAGAGAGTTCTTTGCCATGAGGTGCCATGTTGAACATCCAGTGGCCAGAATTGTACCCAAAGCACCAAATTTAGCAGCTCTAATCCATGACACACAAATTTGTATGGTTCAGTCAAGCAGGCAAAAACATGAACATGATGAATAGGACAGGTGCCTTTGCATGTTTGAACGACATGTACAGGTATCACTAAGGGTGTACTCACTTGTGTTGCCAGCTATTTAGACATTAATGGCTGTGTGTTTTGTAGAATTTGTAGAACAATGACAATTACACTTAGACTAAAAATGAGAACAAAATGACCAAAATAAAAAATGAACATGAAGAAAAAATGTTTTGTATCTTATAAATAATTCCTGGTGAATCGATTGTTGCATTTAAAAATATTGGTAATTTGCAACCCTAATTTGGAGTGGTGACTGTGACATCAACGGTTAAAAGTAACTAATACCCCAAGTAGTTTTTATTTAAGTTTATTTCGAACACTAGTACTTTTACTTGTAATTGAGTATTATTTTAGTAATGCAACTGTACTTGTACTTGGTCACAGATTTTCAGTCGTCTGATTATAACAGAAACAAAACTACTCCACACTGCAAATTGGAACACAAAGACAAAAGCACAGATGAAAATTCAGACAGACAGTAAAGTGTGGCAGATTACCTGAGCACAGTGACTCACTGTAAACAAGGAGCTACGCTGACAAAGTACAGACTCACAGCCCAGAAAAATCATGGCTGCCCAAAGAGGAGTGCTTCTGCCAGCTGTGCAAAGAAGAAAAAGTAGAAACAGAGCTGTGTTTTCTGACAAAATTCACAAAACTCCAGCCCGTCTGAACCGAATGTTTCCCTAAGTTTAAACAGATCCTGAGGACATACAGAGAGCTGTAATGTAGCAGCAGAATATGTCTCCAACTGCAACACTGTGAGTTAGCGACAACCCCCAACACCTCTACACACACACACACACACACATACACACACGCATGTGATTTATTGTCAGTGTTATTACTGTTATTACTTTATTATTCCGATTATTATTCCTATCCCTGCTTGTGCTTTAATGCTACTGTAAAAGTATGTTTCATTACTTATAGCCTGTGTTTTATTTGTGTATTTTGTATTGTGAATATACTTTTGCAACACTGTATTTTGTCATGGTCAGATCAGAGCATGGCTCATAGAAATTAACTGAAAAGACAGCTCTGAAAAAACAGACGTTTGATGATGATGATGATGTAAATTTTTTGTTTGTAGTGTTAAAAATGTGGCCACACTGGCGATGTAGTGTTATGACCCAGGTCGTTACATCAATGTTTTTCCCCTCCTTGCCGGAGGGTGGTGTTATGTTACTATTTGTGCTCTTTCCTCAGCATGGGCGTCGGATGATGATTGGCTCTGAGGCTGAGGCTGCCTACTTGAAAATGGCACCTGCCGGCGTCGAAGCATCTCTCCTCTGTCTCCCGACTCCCAACCTGACCGTGCCACGCCGTCCTTTTGTGCCGTGCGGCCTGGAGAAGGCTGACGCTGTGGTTTATGTGTTGCCTGATGCAGATGTGAAAATACTGAACAGAGAGCAGTCCTGGTAGCAGTAGGGGTGAGAAGCCCGTTTATTTTGTAAATACCTTTTTTCTCCTGTTTATGTTAGGGAGGCAGGTAAGATACTTGTATTTCGGTTATTTTACTTTGAGATCTGTGTGGTATTGGTGTTTTTACTGAAGTAAAGGATGTGAATACTTTATCCAGTACAGCTAACCTGTCTGAAGATTTATCATCTTCCTCTGATTGTTGTTGCTTTATAATGTCAGCTGATCAGGTTCTCTTCTCAAAGTTGTTTATGGTGACTTCCCAGATTTTCCTCCAAGACTCCATTTTATCAGCTAATGCACTAAACTCTTCCAACTATCAACACATCTCAATCTGCTGTATTAATTATCAGCTGTACATTGAGCCAGTCACTCTCTGCTGAGGTTGACGATGTGTAAACCAGCAGCATTCAGATGAATGCTGAGGGCGCAGGTTCTGTGGCCCCACCAAGATTCTATCTCTTGTATGGAGAGGATCCAACTGCGCATGTACTTGTAGTGAGAGGAAATGGGCCAGAAACACGTGACCTATCTGTGACTTTGGATATTGTAAGATATTTTTTACAACACATTTTAGTACAGATTCTATGTTGTTGCTCATTTAAAGAAATATACAGTATATATTTTAAAGTAATTAAGTAAATAATTCTTCACTGAAGTTTTAGGATGTGGGGAGATGTGGGGCGGCACCCTAGTGCCCTCTATTGACCAGCCACCACTGGTCAGATGGAAACATTAAAATGTGAGTTGGAGCATCACACTGGGACTGGCTATGAAGTGGAGGCTTACCTTGGGCAGGGAGGCTTTGGTTTTGTATCCCAGTGCCGCAACACTCAAACAGGTGAGAGGGTGGCCATCAAGGTTAACAAAAGTCACCCCGATGTTCTTCGTATGGTAAAAACAGAAATTGCCATGCTGTCAGGGACCAAGCAGTGAGGCAATGAGGAGAACAGGAATTTGCTGAAAAGAGGGTTTTTATTTACCCAAAAAATAATGCCAGACAATATAAATCAAGAACTTAATAATTAGGTCTATAAAAGAGGTCAACAAAATATAACTATACTCAAAAATGACAGCAACAAAACTGTGTTAACTGAACAAACTGACCTAACAAAATGAAATGTGAGGGAACATATATACCGGCTTGGCCAAACCAACTAACACAAAAAGGGGAAAACAAAATGGTATCTACTAAAACTAATACACAGAAAAAACAAACTAAACCCAAAAACCCCCTCTGACACGGCTGCAGATGGTACGGCCTGATGAGCTGGCCACAGGATTTAACAGGTTCCACTCCTGTGCCACACCTTTTGCCCGTCCAGGAGGAAACCACCCCCACCAGCATGGTAACTCAAAAAGAAGAAAAAGAAAAATGATTAATACAACAGAAAATTACTAAATCTAACCTTACAGTGTGAAAATGTGTGCACTCCATTTAAACAGTGTAAAGCTAAAGGAAAATAAAGAAATTATAACTCAAATAAACTGTAGTGTGGACCTGAATTGTTTGGGGTGTGGTTGACTGCAAATTAAACTAACCTGTGCATTGAACAAAGAAGTGAGGTGAGTGTGCATGGTTTTACCCTCAACTGTCCATTTGTGTGGCCTTGGCCATCACACATGCTGAGTCGTCTGCACGGTTTGGATCTAGACACTTGTAACATCATCAAGTGGAAGGGATTTTTCTTTGACAAGGAGCAAATTTATCTCAACTTGGAACTCCTTGATCAAAGCCTGTGTGATTACTTACACCTTACATCATACATGTCTCAAAATAAACTTATTGGGGCAAAACACTGACAACAGCTCTCACTTAGAAAACACACATTGTCACTCATAACACACTGACCTAAAATCACTAACAGCAGGGAGCATTAAATGATAAGAATAATAACACATTTTCACTTCATTTGTTGTAATAAAGTATATGTGACAAGAATGAATCAGAAATGCTGTTTCCTCGTTTAATCTTTGCATATAGTAATTTACTAGTGAAAAATAAAAGCTTTGTCTCTTTGGTAATGAGACTAAAAGCAGGACAAGTTGCAGTATATAATAATATTCTGGTAAGATTTTCTACATAACGTCACTGTTGGGCAGAAACTTTGTATTTCCAAAACTGTTACTTTTCAGGAAATGAACAGTGAAAACTGTGTTTTTACCGAAAGCTGCTTAGTCAAAGTCAGTAGCTCTTTAGAAAATGTTTCAACAGTTATATATTTGTAAAAAACTCACACACAGACATAAAGGGTGACCAATAGCAATGATTTTCTGCAGATAAAAAGTGGTTTGCAGGTGGTGGACTATGATCGCAAAAAGAGTTTGGATTTTGGAAACATGGTCACCGACTGCATTTAGTGTGAAAACAACGATAAATGATCCACAGTTTGGTCCATGTAGACTTCTGTTTCACTGACTGTGTGGCAGAGATGGGAAGTAATGAAGTACAAATACTTCATTACTGTACATAAGTAGATTTTTCAGGTATCTGTACTTTACTTGAGTATTTATTTTTCTGACGACTTTTTACTTTTACTCCCTACATTTCAACACAAATACCTGTACTTTGTACTCCTTACATTCTCAAAACTGGCTCGTTACTTGTTTCAACCAGTGCAGATGACGACATGACGTAAAAGACGTAACAACACAGAGAGGGAAAATCAACCGCGGAGAGAAGGCGAGGCGAGTTGAGTGAGTGTACAGTTTGTGACAGAGAAAAACACCAGGAGCATCATGGACGAAGAAAGTGAAGCAGGAAACATTGCTGACAACAACGGAAATTTTAATTAATTTAGCACTTTCTGTAGGTCAGTTTACAATATTAGCAATGCTATGGGAACACGTTTTGATAGCATTAGCAGCACGCAGGCCTGAGCTAACACTAGCTAGCTAGCATCTAAAAAAAAAACCCAGATAACCCTCAATTCATTGCCATCGTGCCACTGTTGGGAGACGTTACTCTGCAGGGCTATCTGCCAGAGGTCCCTCTTGGGAAGGTTTAGGGTGAAATGGTGGTTTGGGTTATAAGAAATATGTTTTCTGGCAGAAAAGGCTAACGTCCCCTGTGTGCCACTAGTAGTCTATCTACGGCAACTCCTCCCAAAGAAAACATATATATAACAGTTGTAATTCTGTCCACTGAATTACTTTTCTCTTCTCTTTGTGTATATGTCACTCCTAGAGAAAGCACCTGAAAAGGTATAAGACCTCACTTCACCTACTTTGAAGAGGAACTCAACCTCAGATGAAGGCCCATCCAAACAACTTAAACTGTGGGAAACCAAAAGAGTGTCACAAAAAAGTGTGGATGATGCCATTATAAACTTTGTTGTTCAAGATCTGCACCCTCTCAGTATTGTCCAACAGCAGGGGTTTAAAACTCTAGTGCATCACCTACAACCAGATGTGGTTGTAATGTCCCGAGGTACCATGAAAGGCTGCCATGAGTGAGGTGGAGTTCATTGCTACCACTACTGATTGCTGGACAGCACACAGATGAAGTTTCATTGGTGTCACAGCACACTGGATAGAGCCTGAAACAATGGATAGATGCTCTGCTGCTCTAGCATGCAAAAAGCTTAAAGGATCACATACTTTTTCTGCACTTGCTGGTGCCCTTAATGACATACACACAGAGTACAACATCTGTGACAAGATTGTGCACACAACTACTAATTTTATTAAAGCTTTTTGAGTCTACTGAGAGCTGGATGAAAATAATACCACTTGAGGGGGCAAGGCCGAGTGAAACAGCAGAAAGAGAGAACAGTGAAGAAGAGGAAGAGGGGGAAAACGTTGCGGATCTTGAGTTTGTTGAAGCTGGAACCATGTTGGATGAAGATGATGGCCTGGAGTACCAACTGCCAAAGCATCACCGCTGTGCCTGCCACCTTCTGAACCTGGTGTGAACAGTTGATGCTTCAGAAGCAAATGCCAACACCATCTACAAGAGACTCTCTCGTTCAGCATTTTCAAAGTGCTGGAGTCTATGGAACAAAAGCGGTAGATCCACTGCAGCTTCAGAGATAATTGAAGAAAAATGCAAACTCCAGCTCTTGAGGCCAAATGAGACGAGATGGAATTCTCTCTTCCTGGCCGTGGAGAGGATTGTAAGGATCATGAGAGAAAAAGGAGAAGGAGCCATTATAGCTGTGTGCAGTGCGTTAAAAATTCCCATGTAAGTACCTGTCAAGTTCTTCTCTAAGCCTTTGTGCACTTCCCCACTTGAAAGGGTGAAGACCCCAACTCAGAGTTTTTAAACTGGATTTCACTCGAATGATGAAACAGTTTTTCCTTTTTTCTTCCTTTTATTTGAAGATAGTTCAGGTAGTTCGCTTAGTTCAGTTAATTCAGTTCATTCAGCATTTAGCTCATTCAGTTCATCATTTAGCAGTTCAGTTCAGGTGAAAAAGCCTCTAACAGAAAAAGAAAATGCAGAAAAAAGACAAATATTAAATACTGCATGTAAACATTTAAATCAGAGTAATGCAACCAAGTGCCACAGGTAAATAAACAAATAGATACATTCAAATATTCTTTCTATATACACAAGTGATTAAATTATATCAAATGCAAATGAACTTAAATGGTTCACAACAACCCATGTTTTAACACTGCATTTTAGCAGTTATTATAATTAATTATTTTAAATCAAAGTTATATTTCTCAAGTTTCTATTAAACAAATTAAAACTTCTCATATTTCAAATCATGCAACCATGCAGTGGTTTAAATTATGTAAACACCCATGAAATGTTTTAAATACAAAATGTTTTTAACTCTGAAATGTTTTTAACACCCATGAGTTGAAAAATGTACGATTTTGGTCAATCTATCAATTAGCAATTAAATGCATTCAATAACATTCATTCTTATCACAAGTAGCCCCTAAAGTGCCATGAAGAAAAAAAAAACTATATCGTGCGCACGAGATACTAAAACGTGCGCACGAGATATTAAAACGTGCACACGTTTAAGCTAAATCTTGTGCACGAGATAATAAAACATGCGCACGAGATCATAAAGGTCCCTTTGAAAAGTACTGTCTTCTGTGAAGTCTCCGTCGCTGTCTGAATGCAGACCCCTCTGGATCCAGCTCGGACAATATGACTCTTACTTCTTCTTTTTTAACTTTTAGGCCATTTTCTTGGCACTTGGTAAACATCCATTGATATCCATGTGTGATGCCCACTTAATGAATGTTGTTCATTTTGTTGTTGTGTATTATTTGTTTTGTTTGGGAAATGCTATGTTCATGTTGGGTCAAAGTAGATAACTGCAGTGTCGGCTTTGCGTCAGTGGGTGGCAGTGTGAGACCGTTGTTTGCACTGGTCTGTGGCCAGGACCGTTGCTCTGCTGGTTTCCTCTCATAGCAACAGAGGATCCAGTTGAGTCCAGTCGCGTCTTCCTGCCTCATCATTGTTCCTTGCATTACAGGACACACACATATAACTGTTCATGGGTGCCGCAGCCCGGTACCTGTAACACATGCATCTTCCCCAGATGCAGGACCTTCCTGGATGAAGTCAATAACACGGCCTAAATCTACATAGTCCTTCTGTCGGCTGAGCCTATTGTTCTTCAGTATGCGCAGCAAAGTACTCCTGGTGATGATTATCCTATGTCTCCTGGCAAGAGCAACAAGAATGTCATTATATGACATTCCTGTGAACATCTGAAGGGGTTACTACCGAGAGCCGTATGCATGGACAAGTCAAAGCTGGGAAATAATTGTATCTCGAGCGCACGTTTTAGAATCTCGTGTGCTTGATATAGTATCTCAAACGCATGTTTTAGTATCTCATGCGCACGATTTAGCTTAAACGTGTGCACGTTTTATTATCTCGTGCGCACATTTAAGTATCTCGTGCGCATGATTTACTATCTCATGCACACGTTTTCATATCTCGTGCGCTCATTTTACTATCTCGTGCGCACGATATATATTTTTTTTTCTGCAAGACACTTTAGGGGCTCCGTATCATTTCAAGCATTTTACACGGCAGGTAAATTATAGACACGCTCCCAAAGGGTCAGCACAATAGCCACGTGTTGCCGAGCAACCGACTCTGTGGCTAAGCTAGTGGTAGCAAACAATCGCTGTGATAGAGTCTGGCACAGTCTAGGCTTTTAGCCCTGCTAGTTTACCGGCTGCCTCTCTGATGTTTGTTGGCGTCTTCAGTGCACAAGGTTTGAGTAAGTTCTAACAGGCCATGCCAGCTCCTCGTTCACAATATGTGAAGACGGTGAGCCCATTTGCAAAGGCAGTTGATGTTCTTCAGGGACAGGCCAGTGTGGTACCCACAATAACACTACTCAAGACTAAACTCCAGCACCTTCGACTTTCCTCCAAGTTCTGTGGGCCTTTGGTAGATGCTCTTCAAGCAGGATTTGAAAGGCGTTTCAGGCAGATGCTCACGGATCCAGAGTTTTTGCTGCTGCCATTTTTGTCCCCAAGTTCAGGACGTGTTGGACAAGTGACGATGACATCCTAAAACTTGGTAAGTGCTAAAACATTTGCTTAATGCTTATTGAATATAATAGAGGAACGTTTTGAATCTGAACTATCCATAACATACTGGGTAGTTGTTTGTCATACAATAATGTAAAGTGAAAGTCACATTCATTTTTGCAAACAAAATCACAATCCTATGCTAATCATGTTTTGTGTTTCAAAAAATCATTTTACAAAACATGTTGGCATAAAAATATTGGGAGCACTTCACAATAAAGGTCAAATCATACACTTAAGTATGGCTAACTAATGCATGATTCATGAGTATGTAATGTCTGAATTAATGGTAGGACGTATCATGAATTAAATTCAATTAATGATCAAGTCACTATGACTTCATGTAATTAGTTCACACTCTCAATAGTTAACAAATATGTCACTTAGTTGGCACCTAGTAGTGAAGCACGATGGCAGTTGTGATTCAAACTGTGGTTGTACCTGAAACTTGTCCGCAGCCAGTCTTGCATACTCAGCCTATTTTATTTTATTTTATTTTTTTGTGTACATCCATGATGTACTTTTTTTTTGTTTCCATGCCAGCAACATGGCCAGAAGCATGATGTCATCCCATTTTATTGTTTCTGTAGCATAATACTACTTCTTCAGATCTTTATATATTATAATTTACATTACATAGT
Source organism: Lutjanus erythropterus (assembly GCF_056507025.1). Lineage (NCBI taxonomy): Eukaryota > Metazoa > Chordata > Actinopteri > Lutjaniformes > Lutjanidae > Lutjanus > Lutjanus erythropterus. The sequence goes on from NC_139339.1 coordinate 28,184,340, forward strand.
ACATTGCATTTTACATTTACATTTTAACTGACCTGTTTTTCTTTAATAATGAACTCTAATTCCTGGTACTGTAAAGAATCAAAACCAGACATGAGCTTTAAACTGAAATGAATTAAACTTTTACATGATAATACTTGACCATAATTTGAGATATTTTATTGAAGGAAAAGAAGCAGAAATATGCATGAATTAGCTTTAAAATTAAGTGGACAAGAGTACATGACTAAGAGAAATTGTGTGAGACTTAGTTGGAGACTTATCCAGTGAAAAAATATGGTCCAACAGCAGTTTCACAAGGCTGACCAGTGACTTCCACCTCACACAGTGTGAGGTATTCTCGCCTTCCAGGAATCACAATGTTTATATAACGGCCTTCCATTCCATTACACACATAGGTTTTGGAGGTCCCATGTGAGGTAGACGTGATCACAGCACATCTGATGAAAAGAATTATGAGAAAGACAATGTTAACATAGATCATAGATCACACCAGATCCCTCCAGAAATTTCATGATACTGTTGACCCTTCCTAAGTCATGCCCCTTTTGACTCTGCTCCAATGAAATTGAGCCATCTTTGTATCTCAGCAACTTTCTCCTTTCCTATCTACGATATTTACATAAGCTATATGTTAGGTTTGTCTGTTTTGAAAAGGAAAGAAAAGTTTGAAGACATATGTGACCATATGTTGTTTGTACAGGAGAAGAAGAAAGATAACAAAGGTACCAAACTGGCTAAAAGGGTCATATGTTTGATGGTGCTGTTACCTGGGATTAGCATTGCCATTGTTATTGAGGGAATTTCCAATGCGTATCTCAGCACCATTGATCCTTCCTTCACAACAATCTCCTCTGTTGGTGATGGTCACAGTGTTGATTTTGTACGTCTTCAGGATGTCCAATCTCCACCATGGATCTTTATCACCCTGTGTGTGGCTGCAGGATCCCTGGCGCCAGTTGCTATCACGGTTTCCATCGACAGCTTTTTCAGGGACAGAATTCTTATACAAGGAGGACTGAATCACCTTTCCACCTTTAGCAATGTTTTTATCATCTGAACAAAGTCCTAAAATTAATAATTAAAGTTAGTTGAGGAAGGCACAGTATTATTACATGTCTTGATCTGATCAAAGTCGCTAAAGAACAGGCAGTCACATTTGATCGAACATTTACTGTGATGATCTGCTCAAAGACATCTAGTGGGTATTTAATATAGTGCAACTCACCAGTTGGAGTAGTCTTTTCACAAGGCTGACCAGTGACTTCCACCTCACACAGTGTGAGGTATTCTCGCCTTCCAGGAATCACAATGTTTATATAACGGCCTTCCATTCCATTACACACATAGGTTTTGGAGGTCCCATGTGCGGTAGGCTTGATCACAGCACATCTGATGAAAAGAATTATGAGAAAGACGATGTTAACGTACGAACACTGTGGATAGATCTCACCAAAAGTTTCATGATACTGTTGACCCTTCCTAAGTCATGCCCCTTTTGACTCTGCTCCAATGAAATTGAGCCATCTTTGTAACTCAGCAACTTTCTCCTTTCCTATCTACGATATTTACATAAGCTATATGTTAGGTTTGTCTGTTTTGAAAAGGAAAGAAAAGTTTGAAGACATATGTGACCATATGAAGTTTTTACAGGAGAAGAAGAAAGATAACAAAGGTACCAAATTGGCTAAAAGGGTCATATGTTTGATGGTGCTGTTACCTGGGATTAGCATTGCCATTGTTATTGAGGGAATTTCCAATGCGTATCTCAGCACCATTGATCCTTCCTTCACAACAATCTCCTCTGTTGGTGATGGTCACAGTGTTGATTTTATACGTCTTCAGGAGGTCCAGTCTCCACCATGGATCTTTATCATCCTGTGTGTGGCTGCAGGATCCCTGGCGCCAGTTGCTATCACGGTTTCCATCAACAGCTTTTTCAGGGACAGAATTCTTATACAAGGAGGACTGAATCACTTTTCCACCTTTAGCAATGTTTTTATCATCTGAACAAAGTCCTAAAATTAATAATTAAAGTTAGTTGAGGAAGGCACAGTATTATCACGTCTTGATCTGATCAAAGTCGCTAAAGAACAGGCAGTCACATTTGATCGAACATTTACTGTGATGATCTGCTCAAAGACATCTAGTGGGTATTTAATATAGTGCAACTCACCAGTTGGAGTAGTCTTTTCACAAGGCTGACCAGTGACTGCCACCTCACACAGTGTGAGGTATTCTCGCCTTCCAGGAATCACAATGTTTATATAACGGCCTTCCATTCCATTACACACATAGGTTTTGGAGGTCCCATGTGTGGTAGACGTGATCACAGCACATCTGATGAAAAGAATTATGAGAAAGACAATGTTAACGTACGAACACTGTGGATAGATCTCACCAAAAGTTTCATGATACTGTTGACCCTTCCTAAGTCACGCCCCTTTTGACTCTGCTCCAATGAAATTGAGCCATCTTTGTATCTTAGCAACTTTCTCCTTTCCTATCTACGATATTTATATAAGCTATATGTTAAGTTTGTCTGTTTTGAAAAGGAAAGAAAAGTTTGAAGACATATGTGACCATATGTTGTTTTTACAGGAGAAGAAGAAAGATAACAAAGGTACCAAACTGGCTAAAAGGGTCATATGTTTGATGGTGCTGTTACCTGGGATTAGCATTGCCATTGTTATTGAGGGAATTTCCAATGCGTATCTCAGCACCATTGATCCTTCCTTCACAACAATCTCCTCTGTTGGTGATGGTCACAGTGTTGATTTTGTACGTCTTCAGGAGGTCCAGTCTCCACCATGGATCTTTATCATCCTGTGTGTGGCTGCAGGATCCCTGGCGCCAGTTGCTATCACGGTTTCCATCAACAGCTTTTTCAGGGACAGAATTCTTATACAGGGAGGACTGAGTCACCTTTCCACCTTTAGCAATGTTTTTATCATCTGAACAAAGTCCTAAAATTCATAATAAAAGTTAGCTGAGGAAGGCACAATATTATTACATGTCTTGATCTGATCAAAGTCGCTAAAGAACAGGCAGTCACATTTGATCGAACATTTACTGTGATGATCTGCTCAAAGACATCTAGTGGGTATTTAATATAGTGCAACTCACCAGTTGGAGTAGTCTTTTCACAAGGCTGACCAGTGACTTCCACCTCACACAGTGTGAGGTATTCTCGCCTTCCAGGAATCACAATGTTTATATAACGGCCTTCCATTCCATTACACACATAGGTTTTGGAGGTCCCATGTGTGGTAGACGTGATCACAGCACATCTGATGAAAAGAATTATGAGAAAGACAATGTTAACATAGATCATAGATCACACCAGATCCCTCCAGAAATTTCATGACACTGTTGACCCTTCCTAAGTCACGCCCCTTTTGACTCTGCTCCAATGAAATTGAGCCATCTTTGTAACTCAGCAACTTTCTCCTTTCCTATTTTCCGATATTTTGATATACTATATGTTAGATTTGTCTGTTTTAAAAAGGAAAGAAAAGTTTGAAGACATATGTGACCATATGTTGTTTTTACAGGAGAAGAAGAAAGATAACAAAGGTACCAAACTGGCTAAAAGGGTCATATGTTTGATGGTGCTGTTACCTGGGATTAGCATTGCCATTGTTATTGAGGGAATTTCCAATGCGTATCTCAGCACCATTGATCCTTCCTTCACAACAATCTCCTCTGTTGGTGATGGTCACAGTGTTGATTTTGTACGTCTTCAGGAGGTCCAGTCTCCACCATGGATCTTTATCATCCTGTGTGTGGCTGCAGGATCCCTGGCGCCAGTTGCTATCACGGTTTCCATCAACAGCTTTTTCAGGGACAGAATTCTTATACAAGGAGGACTGAGTCACCTTTCCACCTTTAGCAATGTTTTTATCATCTGAACAAAGTCCTAAAATTAATAATTAAAGTTAGTTGAGGAAGGCACAATTTATTACATGTCTTGATCTGATCAAAGTCGCTAAAGAACAGGCAGTCACATTTGATCGAACATTTACTGTGATGATCTGCTCAAAGACATCTAGTGGGTATTTAATATAGTGCAACTCACCAGTTGGAGTAGTCTTTTCACAAGGCTGACCAGTGACTTCCACCTCACACAGTGTGAGGTATTCTCGCCTTCCAGGAATCACAATGTTTATATAACGGCCTTCCATTCCATTACACACATAGGTTTTGGAGGTCCCATGTGTGGTAGACGTGATCACAGCACATCTGATGAAAAGAATTATGAGAAAGACAATGTTAACATAGATCATAGATCACACCAGATCCCTCCAGAAATTTCATGACACTGTTGACCCTTCCTAAGTCACGCCCCTTTTGACTCTGCTCCAATGAAATTGAGCCATCTTTGTAACTCAGCAACTTTCTCCTTTCCTATTTTCCGATATTTAGATATACTATATGTTAGATTTGTCTGTTTTAAAAAGGAAAGAAAAGTTTGAAGACATATGTGACCATATTTTGTTTTTACAGGAGAAGAAGAAAGATAACAAAGGTACCAAACTGGCTAAAAGGGTCATATGTTTGATGGTGCTGTTACCTGGGATTAGCATTGCCATTGTTATTGAGGGAATTTCCAATGCGTATCTCAGCACCATTGATCCTTCCTTCACAACAATCTCCTCTGTTGGTGATGGTCACAGTGTTGATTTTATACGTCTTCAGGATGTCCAGTCTCCACCATGGATCTTTATCATCCTGTGTGTGACTGCAGGATCTGTGGCGCCAGTTGCTATCACGGTTTCCATCAACAGCTTTTTCAGGGACAGAATTCTTATACAGGGAGGACTGAGTCACCTTTCCACCTTTAGCAATATTCTTAGAAACTAGACAAAGTTATAAAATTGTTAATAAAGATAGAATGAAAGAGGATTTATTTACTGATTTTATCAAAAGTACTCTCTACAGCAGGGGTGTCAAACTCATTTTGGTTCAGGGGCCACATACAGCCCAATTTGATCTCAAGTGGGCCAGACCAGTAAAATTGTGAAAGTAAAAGTGTCTGTACTGTACGTGTGTGTATGGAGGAGCTGCATTGACGCAGAGAGGAGAGATGCTGCAGCCATGTGATAATAAATTACATCAAAATTTAAATGTTGCTGCTCATCAATACTCTGGTCTTTAATAACCCCCACATGTGAAACACAGTGTGCTGTACAGTTGTTTGGATTTAAACGGATTTTTGTAATTAAAATACTCGAATTATTCTAGGAAGCTTTTCGACCCTAAAATGAATGTATTCTCTGTAATTTTCACACTTTGCAAAGTCATCCCGCAGGCCAGACTGGACCCTCTGGCGGCCGGTTTTGGCCCGTGGGCCATACGTTTGACACCCCTGCTCTACAGTAAAAAAAATAATAATAATTGGAGGTGCAAAAATATTCTGCTTGTCTATATGATACAGATTTGTGTGTGTGTGTGTGTGTGTGTGTGTGTGTGTTTCTTTGCCTATTTTTGTTAGAGTGAACCGAGCCCTTAAAGATGCATCTCATTTGTTTACGATTTGATTAAACCAGTTTAAAGAATAATCTCACCAACAAGGCCATTTGTCTGTCCTAGAACAGCCAAAACGACAAAGACCAGAGTCAGAGTCATCATCCTGTGGAGAAAGTCACATTTCTACAGACCACTGATGTTATTAAACCTTAATTTAAACATCTATGCATTTATACATATACACAGTACACAAGTACATTTCAAAAATTGTTACTTCACAAGTTTCATAATTTGAACATCAGAGAGGAAGCCCTGCCTTTACATCCCATTTTCATCTTTACGCTGAAATCTAGCAAGTGTGGACTTTTCTTGCCCCACACCATCATCCCCCTCCATAGATCATGAAGCGCTTCAAACATTAAGTGCCTGGTAAATTTCTGGACAAAGGGTGTAACACAAAGCTTCCATCTTTTTAAGTGTTAGTTTATGTTTTCTGTTTGGATTACACCAGAAGTGGGTCACATTTTCTGCATTTAATAGTTTTTTCTAAATGTACTGCCTCCTCAGTTTATTGTATGTGTGGAAACAGTGAATACAGAACAGAAGTTAGTAGAAAAATGCAAGTCGGAACTGAATTGGACCATTATAAGCAAGAGTTCCTTTAAAAAAGTCTAAAATGAAAACTTGGTCCATTTACTTACACTTTGTCTCTGTAAGTCTCTGAGCATTTAACTTAATATTACAGTGATAATACAGATGTTTTCAAACATCTGTTTAGAGCACATCATGTCTAAATGTGTACAGGTAATGTGCTCTGTACCCTAAATCAAGGTCCCCAATATGAATATGAAAAAGAAAAAAAGATGATGACCATAAGAACAACAGGAAAGTAACGATATAAAAAAGTTTCTTTCTACCATGACAACAATCTTTACCAGGTCAAACATTTAAAAAAACTATCACTAGACTACCAGTATATATTGGTCACATGCATTTTTTTTGTTATATACCCTTATTTTAACATTTGAAATAAGACTTTCCTTCTCTCTTGCTCTGTGCTGAATTGTGCAAAGCAGAATTTCTGGCAGCTTGTCTTTATTAATATCAGAGATGTTTAAGGACTGTCTCACAAAACCTTCACCCTCGGTCAGAAAATTAATATAGCTTCATCATCTGTAATACTAATAAAGTATAACCCAAGTACAGTGATGATTATTGTCACTTAGTCCTGCTATTGGACTATTTGTTGATGAATGAGTAGCATCAAATATTCTATTCATTCAAATTTATTATTACCCTCACATTTTCACATTTGAAACATTATAATAACCAACTGCAAAAAATGAAATTAAATATGGGAGAAAATAAAAGAAAGCTGTCATCAGTCAGTAATTCTACCAAAGACCTACCTCTCTCAGTCTCCTGGAAGTATCTGTGATGTGCATATCTGCACAGAGAGCAACTCTTTTATATTTTTTTGTAGAGTTACTGTTTGATTAAGGAACATCCTGGTCAAATATAACAGTTTTGATTTTCACACCTCACCCAACCATGTTTGATCACATGTTTATGTCCTCTTATTTTAAAAAGGCATGCATGTATTTGTGATGTGTGTGTGTGTGTGTGTGTGTGTGTGTGTGTGTGTGTGTGTGTGTGTGCGCGCGCGTGTGTGTGTGCGTGTGTTGTTTCTGGCTTATTTGCTGGCCATGTGTTCATCTTTTAAATTCCCGCTGGAAACTTTTTCTTTGTGTTGTCCATGTCTGGTTGTGTTCTCTGCATTTTGCTGTACTTGTTTTGTTATATTTTCTTCATTTGTTTGTCTTTTGTCTATTTCCATGTGTTTTCTTTAGTTTCAGCTTGTTGATTTCTCAGTGTCACCGTAGTTTTAGTATACTAACCTTATCTGCTTTACCTCTACTTTAACAAAACAATATTTTCTTGTCTTTAACCACAATAAGATCAGATACAGAAACAAATCATTTTAACAGATTTTTTTCTGATAGGCCTGGGTGTAATGCCTGTAGTCATATTGTAATTTTGTTTGGCAAAGAACAAGGAAATAATGAGATAGGCAACAGTTGCATAGGCACTGATGTCATGGTGAAAATGTTAGTCAGTACTCAGGATTTTATTAAGCAGACGTTGTACATAACTTGCACAGTACAGACCTATTAGTCCAATCTTCTATGATACACATAGCTACAAGCACTACCACCTGCAAAAAACACAAAACACACACCTTCTGCATTTGTTTCTACAGGGATTTTTGAGGTGGCTTTTATGTTTTTGTTGTATCTTTAGTATGGCACACCATTCACTGGTTCGTTCATGCATGACAAAGTCAGTTTAATTTGTCCACTGATGCAAAGACAACCGGATAACTGAACAACCTTTTTCTGAAAGGCGTAGCAACTACCAACAACACAGACGAGAAGAAAGAACAATCAACACTTCTTTGGAAATACACCGCTCCTCTCACTTTGCTCATGGTCACTTTGCCCCTCCCCCTCCTCTCCTGCTATGCTGTGAGTTGTTGCCTTCGTGCAGTTACACGACTCAGCAGAGGCGCTGCTGGCTGTATGATGGCAGAGAGGAAGAGGAGCGCAGTTTGGAGTTATTTTACAGTTGCAGACAAAACTACTGCAAGCTGAAAGAATTTTCTCAAAGGCAGGACAGTAAGTAAGTCAGAAAAGAAGTGCAATAAAAGGGAAAAATGTAAACGTTATTGTTTCTGAACAAAAACCTATGAATCTGTAGTTCTCAGCATGGGGACAGGGCCCAAAAGGGGACCTCAGGGAATAATTCCTTGGACACAGGAGGACTTTGGGGGTTAGGGGGTCGTGAATGAGAGTCAATAGCAGTTTTTGCTTTTCTTTAGCACTTTTTTTTAATTTGCACTATTGACTTTATTTTTCACAAACAATTGTGTATAATGAAAGGGAATTTTTTTTTTGTTATTTTGTTATATTGTTTATGAACAAAAACTGAACTAAACTGAACTGAAAAAGTAAAATTTAAATTTAAAACATTTCTCAGTCCTCGGTTCTCCAGTAATAATTTTGTGCAGATTTCATTTGCAAATTGAGTTTGTTGATAAAATTGCAAATATTGAGTTAGTTAATACAAAGTATTTTTATTTGCTTGTGTTTTATTATGATCATAATCATGATCAACTAATTAAAGGAAAAATCATAAATTCATTCAATGATCATGAAAATTCAAAATTTGCACATTGATGATGCATTCACTTCATGAACTATGACGCTTTGCTCTCCCCTACACAAAAGAAGTAGGGCTGAAGGATTTATCGTTTTCCGATCGAAATTGCGATTTCAGACAACGCGATCACGTGATCGCCAAAGCTGCGGTTTTTTGCAGTGCTCCTGAGGGCTGTACTACGAAGCAATCTCAACACAGCCAGGCTTTCTTTGTATGATCTGGATCAACAAAGCCTAAAACTGCAATCAGAGATAACGGGTATCATGATGGTGGTTATCAACTCACTTTCTTAATCCAGGCTTTCGTCTTCAAACTCTGTGCGCGCTCACATAAAAGGGGCGTTTGTTGCTCATTTCACTCTTCTTCCGCATGAAATGAAGCGATCGCGAGCCACTTACTTAAGTCAAAATTATCAAGTTGTTATAATTATGAGCTGTGGAAAGTATACTAAATACATTACGGCAAAAAACAACATTGTTGCTGCAAATAAAGCAGGAGAAGAAGAATGATGTCAGAAAATGACTGATGGACTAAATGCGGTCTTAATGCTGCCGTTTATTCTAACATGAAAACCGCACATTAAACAATAAAACTCCATACAGCAGATTTAAACATGATGAAGTCTGTCTGACACTGTCCTATGATGACAGAGACGTGGACATCACTGAAGTTTTTGGCTAAACGAACGTAAGATGAGTGTAACTGATTTAAGATTGTCCGTGATAAATGATGATGAATTTTCTGATCAGTGATCTGAGCTGCAATATCACAAAGACAAAACAGATAACAGTAAAAAGTATTCAAAGTGTCTGTAGTTGCTTCATCATTATTTTACTGTGTGGATTATATACGATGTAAATTTAAAGTGTTAATATGATCTGGAGCAAACGGGAAAAATGACTCTGCATCACCAAACGGAGGTTACCATCATGACAGCGCGATGTATACCGTTTGTGCCGCTGTTTCATTTTTACATTATATGGATTCGTTCTGTGATATAACGAACATACAGCTCAGCAGCTTTTCATTTTTAATGTCTTCCCTCAGTTTAAAAGCTATATCGCTCATAAACAACCTTGTTAGGACAATTATAAGTTAAAGAACGGCGTGTTTTACTGACGATTTAATCATAAACTCTGAACATAACCTGCTGCCGACCAGGTTATGAGTTTAGCATATATTACCACGGTGATCTAGCAGGTTAAAAGAGAGCCACTTTTGTGACGCTGAAAACCCTGGATTTAGACTCAACATAGCTCGCTAACCCATTTATCTCGCTTCGTAGTTACACTCCTCTGACGTGCATCACAACCGACAATGCAGCGAACGTCATATGGAACTTAATGAATGGACCAGACCAGTGTGTGTGTGTGTGTGTGTGTGTGTGTGTGTGTGTGTGTTTGTTTATTAATTTATTTATTTATATGGATTTAATGTGATGATGTGTGCGAATTGTCTTCAGTATAGTCAGTAGTTTTTCTCTTAATGTTATTTTTCTTTGAAGCCCTCACAAATACCTAGTTTGAATAATTAATAATGATTGTAAATGTTACTATACATTGTGAATATTGCACTGAAGCTTGATTTGAAGAAAAAATCGTGAATCGAATTGAAATCGCAATATCTGCCAGAAAAATCGCAATTAGAGCTTTTCCTAAAATCGTTCAGCCCTAAAAAGTAGATACGCTGCTTTTCTAAGTAAAAAGTATTGGTATCGGTATCAGCAATGCTGGCCCTGTATTTACTTGGTATCGGATCAATACCAAATTTTGCAGTATCGCACACCCCTAGCTGGCATCAGGGCCAAGGAAGAAGTCGAAGAAGTAGATAAAAATTCTTTAGTATGTGGTTTCTTTGGAGAACATGCCTGACAGAGCTGCATCGTGAAAGACAGTTTCAGAGAACCAGTCTAAATGCTGATGGTGTCAGTATTCTATTGGTTTTACACTGTGAAATCAACATTTACTTCATAATTATAAGTTAAAGCCAAACACTTGTCTGTTGAGAGTTTATCAGTTTGTAAAGATGATTTGTGCATCCACCCTGTGATTCGGATCTGCTCCAAAAGTTTATGGGTTCTTTCTTTGGCTCATGCTACACCTCTCCATCAAGTTTCATGACAATCAGACCTGTAGTTGTCCCATAATCCTGCTGCTGAACAGAAAAAATGGCACTGAAAACATAACTTCCTGGTGGAACTGCCAAATTTTAAACAAATTTAAATTTCTTTAGGTCAAAATCTGACTGTCTCAAGTATGAGTATAATGGGAAACCCCATTATCAGAACAGGATGGTTAGACCTTATGTTACCAAACCTGAACTCTGGTCTGGGATTTTGCAGAACGTTTCTCTGTTGATGCCTTGTCTGCCAACAGAGTTGAAATACAGCCTCATTATTACACTAATTTACAGATCCATAAGATGTTCCCACGTTCTCAGGAAGAGTTCCCCCTCACTTTTTAAAGTGTAAGTAAGTTGATCCAGTTTCAATTGTTCGATATTTGTTTGAACAAATTAAATGTTGGAGGTCTTTGTTGTTTCCATTTGAGCAAAATGCACATCTTTGCTACGTATGATATTATGTAATCCTCAAATAGTTTCAGTTTTCTCCATTCCCAGAAACTATGGATGAAAGCTGTGGGAAGCTGAGTGTTGTAAATTACATGAGTGGATGAAGGTCATTTATATTATATTATTAATAAATGGTAAAGAGGTCGATGAGATTAAAAGACAAAGTACCCAACTAATCAGGCCTTTTCTCTGGGCAGCCCAGTAGTACAACTGGGCTGATCCAGTCCACCTCTCTCTTTAGACTTAGTTCAAGTGTTGAAAGCTATTTTGGGTGAGATGTTCTTCCAAATAAAGGAGCTTATTGATCTGTTTATGGATTTAAAAAATGCTTTGTCTAAATAAAAGGGAAGTGACTGGAAGAAATAACTGAAATGTGGCAGTATAGTTCATTTTGTAGTCTGATATCCTTCCAAATTTGTTGATGAGATCTAACACTGCTGGAATTGACCCCTCTGGGCTGGTTGAGTACAATCATACAATGAGATTCTATTTTCCCAATTTCAATTCCAAAAATGTCTTTACTCATCCATCTGGTCTCTGCAAAATGGGGATACTGGATACTGGGGGATAATGGACACCCCTGTCAACATCCTCTATAAAAATGTACATTTTTCTGTTAGTGTCACTTACACATATTTGAGTTTGTGGGTTGCTATACACAGACACGATCCACCCAATACATCTATCACCAAATAAATATGACCACTCAACCCTATCAAATTCTTTTTCTTTCTTACCTCCACTGAGGAAAATGGAGAGTTCAACTGATCCTGATGATCTTCAGAGATTGAGGCCAAAGATATCTTTTCTAAGAATGTGCAGATATCTGGGTCAGCAATACCGTTTTTTAAATGAACAGAATCATTTTAAATCAATATTTTGCATCAAATTGTTGATTTATTTTAGTAAGTAACCAGTAATAAGCAGAATAATGCACAGTGAGCAGGTAAATATTGTGAAATAAACCATGACAGGGTTGTGAGCCCACTTGAAAAGTAGTGAAGTAGATTACATAGAGTAATGTAGACTAAAGCAAGAGCAAAATTATAAACTTGAAAACACACTGAAATATGAAATATTAAAATACTACTATAAATATAATAGTTAGAATTTGTTACTTCTCACTCATGAGTCATTTCAAGTGTCCAAAAATGACATATGTTTACATATGTAAACACAACAGGTGCTCTTGCGGTAATATGATTCTTGTTTTGTAGCACAAGAAAGTTGTTATGATGACTTTGAAGAGTGTCTAAGTACACACAGGAAGGAGGTTGTGATGGCCCCTATCACTTTCTACAAACAGTGCTGTATAGACTACAGTACAGTTTACTGTGATGGTTAACTGCAATTATCATGGTCAAGCCCATTTCGAAGAAGTAGTATATTTACTCTTTTAAAACATCCCGGAGTCCAGCCTCTCTGTCCAAAGCAGGGGTGTCAAACTCATTTTGGTTCAGGGGCCACATACAGCCCAATTTGATCTCAGCTGGGCCAGACCAGTAAAATTAAAGCATAATCTATCCATTATTCTGCCGATTAATCGAGTAATCAGATAAAAAATATTGTGTGTTCTGCATTTTTTTCTATTACATTTCTTTTGCTTTATTTAAGAACAATGGTAATATACAAAAGAGAAGATAAGACAGGTCTATTAAATGAACAACTATAAATTACTAAAGTAAACGTGTACTGTACGTGTGTGTGTGGAGGAGCTGCATTGACGCAGAGAGGAGAGATGCTGCAGCCGTGTGATAATAAAATACATCAAAATTTAAATGTCGGTGCTCATCAATACTCTGGTCTTTAATAACCCCCACATGTGAAACACAGTGTGATGTACAGTTGTTCAGATTTAAACAGATTTTAGTAATCAAATTACTCAAATTACTTGAGGAATCCTTTCAACCATAAAATTAATGTATTCTCTGTAATTTGCTACGGTTTGCTGCCATACGTTTGACACCCCTGCCTTAGCAGATAAATAAAGGCTTATTTCATGGTAGTCTCACAATACTGGAATTTCTAATTTTGAAACAATACTTTTAAAATTATTGATATTCGATAGAAAATTAGAAATGATGGAAAGAAGACAACACTGTGATTAAATAAGAAAAGGTGGAACTATGTGGGTACTGCAGCGATGTGTGTCAACACACTGTTGGTGAGAGGAAAGAGTGAAAAAATACAGCTGGTACCAGAGTATCAATACTGTTAAAAATGAATATTAAAAGCATTTCAAGTATTCAGTATCAATATTACCAATATTTGGATATTTTTGATAACACTATTTCCTAGGGTTAAAACTTTGGAAATACAAGAAATAGAAGAGGAAAGCTACAAATACAAGAAAACATTTATTTTTGAGTTGCTATGATACAAAATATGTTGCCACAACATAAAAAATAATTCTGGATGAATATAGAGTTGCATTTTATAGTGCATCAGCGTAAGTGAATGTATCATTTATTTTGTCTACAATTAATCATGGGACCTCACTGAATTAAAACCACATGAACTACACATTGCAATTTTATTTCCTTTTTACAAGGTTCAGAGATGGCTTGAAGTCTCTAGGTGTCCTAGAGGCCCTGCAGAGATACCCTCTACAGGTGAAGACCTTTTTCGTGAAGACTGAAAAGGGTCTTACAGCAACTGATGTGGAGAATCTCTTCCACATCATTCACTCTGAAAGAGGGAGTAATAGATTCCAAGAGGAGTGCTGGACCCTGGCTTTCTGGCAAGACTATCTTCAGGATGCTGAATGTAAGTATGGCATTTAGCACAATTTGAAGATAAGGCATTATTCTCTAAATTGTTTTGACCGCATCATAGTTGTACATGGTATTAGTAAAAACTAACATATAGTGTTTTAATTTGATCAATTTACTATGTAGTACAGTTGATATGTACCATAAATGTACTGCAATTACATTTAAAATTAAGATTGATTCATAGAAAACATTGCATTGTATGGCAAATTAGCAAATGCACATCCACCACCATGAATGGCTGTTCTGCGCAAATAATATCCTACTTATATATCCAGCTGACTAAGACAAGATTAGCCTGGATTCAGTAAGGCTCTTACCAACTCTTTTTGTCTTTTATTTGCTGCTAAATTAATCAGTATATTGACCACATTGTTGTGAACTTTGCCTATGACATTTTCAGCAACCCATTTTCAGAGACAAGATAAACAAGTGGTTGGTAAGCAAGTTTCAGCTCTTGTTTTTTATTTGCATCATTTTACACAGAGCAATGCAACAGCATGACAGGCTGTAAACTTGACAAACCGAGTCTCTAAGTCACCACAAAACTAACTGTGATGGAAGCAGAGAAGAGTGATAGAAATGCTGAGTAGCATGACATGCTGTCAGACACTTCATCAAGATGCACCCGCAGAGCATGCAGGGCAGCTGATGCTTGTTTGCTTCCCTTTTTTTGTGTTTGTTTTTGTTACTGACAGGCTCAGATTGTTATTGTCAGTGTCTGAAACATTATTGAAAGGATTATGACAATGAGAGACCTTAATTTAAAGACACAACACAACACAGAGCAAACAGAAGTGTTCATCCAGACCGGTTACAAAGACATGAAAAAATATAAAGTAAAACAATCTAAGTTCTACATTTCTGCATATATTTTAAGCCATGTTTTGTATTTCAGATTCAATAAAGTGCAGTGAATGAACTTTTCTTAGTTTTTTTAAAGTTGATAAATATGAGACACTTTCTGCATTGTAGTCAAACAGTCCTCTAACATGTCAATGTTATCAAACTGAATAAGAACTTTAAAAGGGTTTAATCAATACAGTTGTACTTTATGTGTAATGATACATAAAAAATATACACTGCACTTGTATAGTGGTAAAAATTTTGTTTTTCATAAAAGAAAAGTCTATTTTAAGCATTTCTACAATGTTTGTACAAGTATTTGCACATCTGAGGACCTGTAGATTTCTCTTGTACATTGTTTTCCTTTAAAAGGCCCTTTGAAATTGAGTATTTTACAAAATAACACTTTATATTTTGTGATTCTCTAAATTACTTAACATCTAATATAACAATGAAGCGTGTTTGTCTGACACCACAATGACTTCTATATGATGAACAGTAACATAATAACTTAGCTATTCAAGCAAGTTCAATCCCATGGTTTCCATCATCAGTGAAGGGGTTAACTGCCCTTAACTGGTGGTGGTGATCATAAGGGGGCTGCACAGGCATATGATTGAATGGTCTTTGATGTTCAGGAAGTTGGAGCATCCCATCTGTCCACAGTTGTAGTGGGGAGCGACTTTCCATTGTCCTCAAGCTGTGGTGGTTCCACTGGTTTACAAACTCATCCACAGATCTGTTTATTCTTGGGAGGTAAACACGGTGAAGACCCCTAATGTGAAGTGGGTCGGTGCTATCAAAATTTCAGCATTTTCCGATATTATCAAAGCTACACAAAACACAATCCCATGTTGAGGCAGAACACCAGCAGTCATCATGGCAGCAGCCTCTGACTCCTGCTGCCTGCACAGGTGCTGTCAGCGCCTCCATCAGGTCAGCTGCACCTCATGAGCAACCAAGGGTGGAGTAGAAGAAAGCAGAGGACAACAGCAAAAAGAAGACATGTAACACAGCTGATAAACAAAAGTGGTGAGTTATTCTCATCTTCAGAATTCCTTCAGAAATTTGAAGTACTGGTGAAGTCCCTGCAGGTTCTGTTCAATTTGAAAGAACTGTAACCTTGCAGAAAGTAACATTATCAGCTCTAATCACATTTTCATTGGTGATATTGATATTAGAAATAAAAGAGGACTGATTTGGACTGTTACAGACCCTGCAGCAAAATTCTTTTGGTTTTCTATTGTCAGTGATTTACAGTGTTTTTTGCAGTTGAGATAAAGAAACAATATTTCATGTGTTTTACTGTGATAATTCAAATGCATTTTGAAGAAAGATGCAAATCTTTATCAATTTAAAAATCGGTATTAATGTGCAGATGAATGTATTTGATGTGATGTTGTATTTTGTGTTGAACAGGTTGACTGATTATTCCTGGTAAATTCCACCTCCACAAATTAAAATGGTCTGGCCCCAAACCTTGTTTTCATCGATCTGATGATGAACTGAAACAATACAGTACCTTGACTGAATGTGTGAAGACTGAAAAAAGCTAGAGACTTTCAACATTTTAAATGAAATCCACTTTATTTGAACTTTTTATCTATTTTTATTCAGACTCTTAAAAAATGAAGTAATGAATGACCCCTATGACATGTACAAAGTTATTGTACATGCCAGTTGTTTTTTTATATTTGTACTCTGATATATCCTTTTGTACCTCTTTGTTGTAAATAAATAGAAGTTAATGACTATATGTACATATATATGATTTATCTATGTATCAAACGCACATCGCCTGCTCATCATTCTTCCTCCATCCATTTAACTACTACTAAAATGTAAGAGTTTCTCAAAACAGTGACTGACGTTGGTTGGAGAGTGTTGTGGAGGGGTTTATGACAGTGACACTAGGGGTGGGAATCTTTGGGCACCTGCCGATTCGATTACGATTACGATTCAGGGGCTACGATTCGATTATAAAACGATTATTGATGCATCTTTATGTATATTGATGCACTTTTTCACAAACACATTTCTTTTTGTCTCACTGAATAAGCATTCGTCACTTGCAATTTTTAAAAACAGCGCATTTGTAATAAGAATTCATTTCGATTATATTTTATTAAACTATTGGAAATATGTGCAAACTGGAAAGTACCAACAGTAGCCACTGGTAGCCGCAGCAACAGCAGCCTGCCGTCTCCCCGACTCCTCCGTCGGGTGGAATCGAGTTACGGCTTCTCATGTTTGTTGTGTTGCCAAAGTATTTTATTTTAGCTCGACACAGCTTACATATAACGTGGCTCTTGTCCAGTTCGCTTCCGCCGTCGACGTTGTAGAAGCCGAAGTGTTTCCACATGGCTGCTTTTAAATTAGAAGGAGCTGTTCGGACCTCATGGCGAGGTGGCTGCCGGTCGGCCATGTTTGTTTTCCGCTGTGCGCGTGTCGCTCCAGGTGCGCGTCCCAAAGTGTCCCGGCGATGACGCGTACCGCGCTTCTTAGTTCCACATTATTTAGAAGCTTCTGTATCACTTTAATTAACAGATTTAAGTAATCGAAATTTGGACGTTTGTGAATCGATTCAGATTCGTCCACGTCCGAATCGCGATGCATCTAAGAATCGGAAATTTCCCCCACCCCTAAGTGACACAGAAGGGGATGGTGGATAGTGGACTATATGGGCCCAGTAGCTGCTTCCTGTTGGTTGCTGCACTGTGGCAGGGAAGGAGAGAAGTGGTAACAGCTGAGTGATGAGGGAGAACACTGGAGTGATAATGGGGACAGTGGATGGGAGCAGGTAGTGAGGGGAAGCAGGAAAAAGAGGAGAAGGATAAGGACAGCCAGGGAGGATCAGAGAGTGATGAGTGGGAGGGGGAAATGAAAAACCTTGTTTGGAGGCCTTCAACTAAAACTAACAAAATTAATGAGAGCACAACTTGTTGATATTAAGAATGTGAGAATGCTTAGGGATGGAAAGTTGTTGATTAGGTGCAACACACACAGCCAAGTAGAAAAAGCAAGGAAACTGCAGTGTGTAGTAAAAGTTAAAGTCACAAAAGCTGTGAGAGTTGTGAGCAGAGACCTAGTGAGTGTAAAGTGGTAGTAACAGGGGTTCCCCTTTGTGTCAGTATGAGGGAACTGGTCAAAAATCTGAAAGTGGGTAACAGCCAAAGTGTGCACGGGTAAGAGAAGATGTGCAAGGTGTGATGGTGATCGTGTACTAGAGTGGGTGGACAGGGTGGGACACAGGAAGGTGCTGATTTGTAGTGTCAGCACTGTAAGCATTAAATCAGGATTAACCGAATGCCACCAAGACATACTATGTGAAATATCGTTCACAACTTATGAATAACCAAGCAGGGGAAAGAAACTGTCTTCATGGAGCGGCAGACACAGGCATCACAGGAAATGAGCAGATAAATTAGCCTTCTCAATTTAATTAAATTTATTAATCAAAAAGAAGGTAACCACGAGAGAACATGTTGAAATAAATACAAATATAGGGAAAAGTTTACATACACTTGTAAAGAGCATGCATATCATGGCAGTTTTGAGTTATGATTCCTATAACTCTTAATTTTCTATGACTGAATGATTGAAACGCATTTTTGTCACAAAAAACAATCATGCATTTTGGTTCTTTCATGAATTTATTATAGGACATTACAAGACACAATACACATACAGCAACTTGAATTATCAGTTTTGGTGATGTAGAAAGTTGTGTTAATCAGCTTCTTGTGAGTGATTAGACTGCAGATGATTTTTCTGAGCTAATTTAAACAGGGCCCATTTGATTCATTCATTACACAGACAATAACCGTACAATGGGAAAGTCCAAAGGGGGCTGTTTTTCTGCCAGTGGAATAACGAAGGAGGAGGATTACCTCCAAATTGTTCAGGAGAACCTAAAATCATCAGTAAGAGGGTTGGGTCTTGGACACAGTTGGGTGCTCCAACAAGACAATGAACCCAAACACACAAAGACTACATCAGGCTAGAATTAAGGTTTTAGGCTGGCCTTCCCATTGTCCTGATTTTACCCCCATCAAGAATCTGTGAACTGTGCTGAAGAGACAAGAAAGAGAGCCAGAAAGCCAACAAATTTAGTTGTACAGTGCCAATTCTGGAGTGGAGTGGTCAAAAATACAACCAGAAGCTTGTGGATGGCTACCAAAAGAGCCTAACTGAGGTGAAAATGGCTAAGAGATATTTAACCAAATATTAGCATTGCTGTATATATTTTGGACTATCCTATCCTTTGGATATTTTGGATTTCCAGAAGACCTGTAATACATTTATGAAAGAACCAAAATGCATGATTGTTTTTTGTGACAAAGTGACATGTGACGTGTTTTCAAAGTTATAGGAATCACTGTAAACTCTTGTCTTTTGACCACAAGTGTATTTTAAGTGTAATTAAAATTCAGGGGGGGGGGGGGGGCATCGTATGAACAAGGGGTGTCAAACGTATGGCCTGCGGGCCGAAAACGGCCCGCCAGAGGGTCCAGTCTGGCCCGCGGGATGACTTTGCAAAGTGTGACATATTAATTTTAGGGTTGAAACCATTCCTAGAGTAATTTGAGTAATTCGATGACTAAAATCCATTTAAATCCGAACAACTGTACAGCACACTGTGGTTTGGATGTGGTGGTTATTAAAGACCAGAGTGTTGATGAGTGCAGACATTTAAATTTTGATGTAATTTATTGTCACATGGCTGCAGCATCTCTCCTCTCTGCATCAATGCAGCTCCTCCATACACACACGTACAGTACAGACACACAGAGGAGGTCAGTGTGATTTTCTGACCCTGTCTGTATCTTTTTTTGTATTTTCCCTACATATTAATTCACCCGCGATTCAGTTTTCACAGCAGCAGAGAAGCTGCGTGTGGAGGAGACTGTTGTTAATGACAGAGTTTATTACAACAGAAACTAACGTGATGGTTAATGACATCGACACCAACCAGATGCACTTATAAAATAGTGTCAGTGAATGTGTTATTTCAGCGAAGTTGCATGTCTGAGATGCTGTGAAGTCTGTCAGTCAAGATCAGCACCTATGACAGTGATCTGTGTGAGATATCCACCTAGGATTGGCAGAGGCTGAATGAGGGAGGGTTGTTGTTATTCCTGCTATTCATGTGTGTGTGGGGTAAGCTGACGAGCGGGAAGTTGTTGAAGGAAAAAAGTGCAGAGAACACCTTGTAAAAGCAGACATGTTTTTTTATTTTGGTGTTGGCTACGACCCACAATAGCCTGTGTTAAAGTTCAGCAATAAATAGCCGGCAAACCGAGGTAAGGGACGCTACAGTATAAGGAGGCCTATACGTAAAACAGGAGAGTCTGTGTTTCTCTGTGAGAAACTTTCAGACCTTCTCACAGCAGAGTGAACAGGTGAGGGAGGAGGAGGGCAGACTGATCACTAATCAATCACTGATACCGTCGTCCTCTTGGACTGATTAAAAAAATAAAAATGCCAAATTGGTGACAAACCAAACCTGGGTGTCCACACAAATAAAGTCTTTCTGTGAAACACTGCAGAGTGTAACATCATGCTGTTTACAGACAGTCTGCTGTCTGTAGTTTGACAGAGAGACAGAGAGGGTCGTGTCTAGAAGGGAACCCTAGACCCGCGAAAGATCGTGCGAGTTTGATTATTTTAGTAGAAATAACGGACACAAATCTCGTGAGAGTTGTGCAAATACCTTCTAGACAAGACCGAAAAAGGTGTGCAGCGCGGTGCCGATGTTTTAAATGTGGCGGGCCGCCATAAATAAAACACTATTCACTGATCCACAGAGAGTCACTGAAACACTGATCACTGACCTGCTGTGATGGAAAAAATACTCAGATTCTTTATTTAAGTAAAAGCACTAAAACCACAATGTAAAAATACCTAATTACAATTTAAAAATCTTGCATGTTGTCATTTCATTTTTTGAAAAATCAACATTTTTATTACTTTTGTTGTACTTTAATGGTATTCTTATTGGTATTTTTTGATGACTAAATACAGACCTGCAAACTCGTAAGAGGAGAAAAAGGTGTCATGTTGGTAAACCAGTCCTCTGTCCTCTGGGGGTCTGGGAGCGTCTGTCCTGCTCCAGAACAAAAATGTTGTGATTTTAACATGTTAACAAAACATTCTGGTGACTGTTTCAGTTAAAAGAGTTAGTTCCATCTTCTCTTTGTGGTTTCTGCAGACATTACTACCTTTACTTTTACCTTTGTACTTGGAAAAAAAGTAGAAAGTAAAGTAAAAACAGTAAAAGTAAAGCTACTTTACTGAGTATTTTTACTTTAGCAATTTATAGTTGTTCATTTAATAGACCTGTCTTATCTTCTCTTTTGTATATTACCATTGTTCTTAAATAAAGTACTGTAATAGAAAAAAATGCAGAACACGCAATATTTCTTATCTGATTACTCGATTAATCGTAGGGCTAGATTGTATGACCCAAAATTCATATCATGGTATAAATTGAATCCCTTCACGGTAACGGTATTTATCGCAGTATAAATGTTGCGGTGTAAAACTTATAATGGAAGTGTTTCTGAATGGGTTTTGTAGTCCCTTAGCAAAACTAAATTGATTTTAAAAACAAAAAAAAAAGCAAAGATATAATGTAATTTTTTTGAGCATTTATTGTGCAGAAGAACAACAGAAGTAAGGATAGTGCCTCAGAAGTACAAAAATTCTTACAAAAATAAAGTGGATATTGTAAACAGTACTTCAAGTAAGAGAGGTTTTCAATAAGGCAAATGGCAAAAACAGTGAAAAGGTTCTGTAATCCTGTAAAAATCTGTACAAAATACCTAAGTAAAGAATGTGAGTATTTTTTCCATCATAGCAGGTCAGTGATCAGTGTTTCAGTGACTCTCTGTGGTTCAGTGAATAGTGTTTTATTTATGGCGGCCCGCCACATTAAAAACATCAGCACCAAGACATAATTTTCTATTTTTGGAGCTGCGCACCTTTTTCGGTCGTGTCTAGAAGGTAACTCTCTATTTGCTCGCGAGATTTGTTTCCGTTATTTCATCTAAAATAATCAAACTTGCGCGATCTTTCGCGGGTCTAGGGTTCCCTTTTAAGTCCCATAAAAAGACCCATAAACAGATGCAGCAGGGACTGCAGTTGCTGCACCCAGTAATCAGATGGGAGTTAACAAGAGAGTGTATGTTAAAACTGGGACAGTCAGAAATGATCAGGATCTGTTGAATGAGGTGTTGATTACTAATTCAAGAATGACTAGTCAAGAGAAAAATATTTCATTCACATGGGTTCCAGCTAGAGCTACACAATATGACGTTTGAGCATCGTCATCACAATGTACGTGTGCGCAATAGTCACATTGCAGGTCCTGCGATGTAGGAGGCAAATGAACTAAACGTGTTCTCAGCTAATTTCAAGGGTACCTGACACACACTGCGCGCAGCGATCCACCAATCACAATCGTTCTTAATCAGTTTGCCAAAGCAGACCACGCCCCTGTATATGGAGTGAGTCACAAGATCAGTGCAGGTTAATTGTCCACAAGATGGCAGCAGTGCAGCATAACATAAAGTGCTATTCAAGTCATCTGGTGAAAATTCCTGTATTTTTTCATGTCGCAATATATATTACAGGGTTAAAAAAAAATCCCAATGTCAGTTTTTTCCAATATCGTGCAGCCCTAGTTCCAGCACATCTGGGCATTCTGACCAATGAAAGGGCAGACAAACTAGCAGTCAAAAAAACGGACAGTGGAAGTCAGTATAAAATTATCAGAATCAGAAGGACAGGCATAGTGTGGAGAAAGGTAGATCATCAGTGGCAGCGGTACTTAAATAATACAGTAAAAGGCAGGCATTTACATTCAATCCAAAACACAGTTGGTTGTTTCAGAAGTAGAGGGGGAGCAGTACAGTTTACATAACTGGGAAGCATCCGACTGGTTTTTGTGGCCATTGTCAGGAAGTTGAGACAGTTAGGTATTAATTGTATGCAGAAAGCTTACGCAGGAGGGACAAGAAATGTTGGTACAACTACAGAAAATAGGACGGATAGAGAGGAAGGTCAAAAGTATAACTGAGTGTGCTGACAGTAGTCAAGGCATTAAGTGGCTCTTTACCTTTTTAAGGATGACAGGAGTAGATAAACGACTGTAAAGTGATGGTGACTGGGCGTAAACCTACAAGGGGGCAGTAGTGCAACAGATGGATACAAGCTGCCGATAAACAGAAGAAGAAGAAGAAGAAGAGAAGACTTTTTCGGCAGCTCTCATTGGACTAAATGGGCGCCATTTATGCATTCACTATGTAGCTCATTATAATATATGTACGTACATCGTCTCTTCCTCGTGCTGCCTCCATCTGTTTAACCACCCCGCGATGCTACGCCGGTGACGTTCGTAAGTGCGCATGCGCAAGAGTTTCGCAAAAGCAGGGTTCACTTCCAGACGTGACCACGAGTCGGGCCTCATTTCTGTTGTTCTCCGGTGCTGACACGTCACAATGTCTACAATCCAGTTACTGAGAGCCTTCATCAACCAGCGATTGACTGTCGCCGTTGAGGAAATAATCGGCATGTTTGAAAGAACAATAACTGAATACGAGGAGGAAATCGATCGCCAACGGAGGCTGCTGGGAGCTGAGCAGCTGCCCGGCGGCATGAAGATAACGTTAAATACCGACACAGGTTTGTCACAGTTAAGTACGAGGTCACATCGTCATTTTAGCAGGCGTAGCTCATTTGTCAGTTGAGACATATTCACTTTTGTGTTTCAGCTGTTATAGAAAACGGTTCAGCGTCAGCTGTCTGAAACACGCCCCCCTCTTCATCACTGTTGTGCTAACGTTAGCTCCCACAACAAGCTGCAACACCACAGAAGGCTTCAAATGTCAACAGATCTGTCAGCCAGACACTAAATGACAGTGGTAATGTTTCAGAAGTAGCGTTATCTCTCAGGTAACTGATACGTTACTTTATTGTAACGTTACTGCAACTGCTCTGACTAAAAACTAGTCAGCCAGTCAGTAAATACAGAGTGAAATATACAGTGTCTATAAAAAAGTATTCACAACTGTGAATGTTTTCTCCTCTTATTGCTTTTAGAAATGGAGTCATGGTTAATATAATTTTTTTAACAAAGAAATCTCTGAAATGTCAAAGTGAAAACAGATTTCTACTAAGTAATGTCAATGTAAAATATGTGACTGCATTAATATTCACCCACTTCAAGTGAATATTTAGTAGACGTACCTTTGGCCACAGTCACAGCACTGAGTCTGTGTGGATAGGTCTCAGTCAGGCTTGCACATCTGGACACTCCAATTTACTCCATTCTTCTTTGCAAAACTGCTCAAGCTGTGTCAGGTTGCAGATGGATCAGTTGTGAATGGCCCTCTTTAAATCCAGCCACAAATTCTCTGTTGGATTGAGGTCTGGGCTTTGACTCACCCACTCCAGAACATTCACCTTGTTGTCTTTAAACCATATCTGCGCAGCTTTCACTGCTCTTCCAATGCATAGTTCTCTTGCAGACTGAATTAGATTGTCCTATATTTCCCTATATTTTTCTGCATTCATTTCACCCTCTACCTTTACCAGCCTTCCTGCTGATGAGAAGCATCCCCACAGCATGATGCTGCCACCACCATGCTTCACAGTGGGGATGGTGTGTTTGTGGTGATGTGCAGTGTTTGGTGTCTGCAAAAAACACAGTATCTACTCTGATGGCTGAAAAGGTCCATTTGGTCTCATCAAACCGAAGAACCTTCTTCCACTTGACCATAGACTCGCACACTTGTCTTTTGCCAAACTCAAGTTCAGATTTAATATGAGCTTTCTTCAACAGTGGCTTTGTCTTTGCCACTTTCCCATAAAGCTTTGAGTGGTGAAGAACCCAGGCAACAGTTGTTGTATGCAGAGTCTCTTCCATCTCAGCTGCTGAATCTTTTACCTCCTTCAGAGTCATCACAGGTGTCTCCCTCACTAGTCTCCTTCCTGCACATTATTCAACTGAACTCCAGGGAATGTTCAGTGACTTTGAATTTTTTTGTTTCCATCCCCTGACTTGTACTTTTCAATAACCTTTTGGAGTGTTCTTTTGTCTTCATGGTGTCCTTTTAGCTAGTAATGCTGATGACCCAGTGACTGGAGCTTTCAGACACAGGTGTCTTTACTACAGTCACTTGAGACACATTCACTGCACTCAGGTAATCTCCATTTCACTAATTGTGAGACTATAAGCACCAATTGTCTGGAACAAACAAAATATATTTACCATGATTCCATTTATAAAACCAATAAGAGGAGGTGAATACTTTTTGTAGTCACTGTAAACACTGAAACAGGATAACCCAAACTGCAGCCTTAAAGTGACAGAGAGTTGTGTCAACACCACCTTTAAAGGGATAGTTCACCCAAAAATGAAAATTGAGTCAATGTCTACTCACAGTCATGTCTATTGAAGGTTGGGTTTCATTTTTTTAATTCTCAAAACACTGCTGGAGTTTCACATGAAAACATTTCAGAATCACCCGAACAATGGAAGTGAATGGTGAGCAGTTTATAAAAGATAAAAACAGTCTCCCCAAAATAAACGTAAAATGAGACCATACTGCTCGTCTGGTGTAATCCTCACACCACACACACACAGTACAGAGGGTGTGCATGAGCACGTGAATGTGGCTCCAAGCTAGGGATCTTCAGGCTAAAAACATGGTGTGAGTGACATGTTTCGAATCGGCTTGGCATGTCGGGGATTTAGGAGACTTGGATTACATCAAATGACTAATATGGAGGCATTTTATTTATTAATTTATTTGAAAACTGGTCACCATTCACTTCCATTTTTTGGGAGATTCCGCAACACTGTTTTCCTGTGAACCTCCAGCAGTGTTTTTTCAGAATTGAACTGAAGCGGCTGCTGCAGAGGACTAGCAGCCTCAGTGCATGGGGTGCATGCCCTACTAACTGAGCTATAGGGATGCCCCAGCACCAATATTTTTAGTAAAGAATATTCAGTTCTATGAATATGTTAACATGGAATATATGAAAAGAAAGAGCAGATATCCTTGTTTCAGACATTAAAAAATGTTTTGTTTGAGCTTCATTCTTTTTTTTATAAGCTGGTTGGTTGCATAAAAAAATCCACTTTTCCGACAGAAAACTGGGAAAACAGTTTTTTTTTTAAAGAGACATTTTAAGGAGAATATCAGTGTCACATTTTTATCTGACCCGGCTGCAGCACAAGTCCCAGTGGCTGTAGTCCCAGCAGCCCGGCTCTGTGGTTGGGTCATGATGCTCTCTGACCTGTGGATCTGCAGCTGAGCACTAATGTTTTCATGCTAGATACACCTTCTTCTTCTGCTACTGTTCAGTCCCTTTTGCATGACATTCTGTATGTTTGTATCTCAGGTGTGTCTCAGGACATCCGGTGTCTGATTGTCAATGCAAAGATTCCCCCAGATGAGCAGGAGTTGAGCCTCAGTCTGGACCAGGAAGCCCCAGAGGCTCCATGCATTAAAGAGGAGCCAGAGGAAGTCTGGATCCAACAGGGGCTTCAAGGACTGGAGGGGAATGATATCCCAGAGTTCCAGTTTCATCCTGTCTCTGTGAAGAGTGAGGATGATGAAGAGATCGCTCAGTCCTCACGACTTAAAAGACAAATTGAGGAGCACAGAGAGGCAGATCCTTCAGCCAGCAGTCAAGCTCAACAGAGAGAAGCTGGAAAGAACTGTGGAGGATCAGAACCAGCCTTTGACTTGGATGTAGCTGGTTTTTTAAGAGCAACCAGTGATGGTCAGTTATTCCTGTCACAGTGTTTTAAAACTGAGACTAAAAGCTTTGATGATGACTGGAACCACATGACTGAATCTATACCTGTCTCAGACACACTGAAAGGTAATGAGGCTTTGTTCCATAAGAGGTGTCATAATCAGAAAAAACTTTATAAATGCCCAGTGTGTAGGAAAACATTTAACCATAACACAGCCCTGCAGAGACACATAACATGCCATACAGGGGAGAGGCCATTTGACTGCACTGTGTGTGGTAAGACATTTAGACAAAAGGGAAGTTTGCATATACACATGAGAAAACACACTGGAGAGAAACCTTTTAGTTGCTTAGTTTGTGGTAAAAACTTCACCCAGAGTGGAACGTTAGCTGCACATGTGAGGATTCATACTGGAGAGAAGCCCTTCAGCTGCTCAGTGTGTAAGAAGAGGTACAATGAAAGAGGGACGCTAGTCAGACACATGAGAGTCCACACTGGAGAAAAACCATTCACTTGCACGCTTTGCGGTAAAAAATTTAGTGAAAAAGGCAATCTGAATAAACACAAGAGAATTCACACAGGAGAGAAGCCATTCAGTTGCAGCGTATGTGAGAAGAAATTTAGTTTGCTTTCACACCTTAAAAACCACAAGTGTCCTGGTAAGAAGAGCAGTGAAGGTGTGGAGCAGATGCTTCAGCTGAATTGTCCAAAAGTTACAGTACAATTAAGCAGGCACACATAGTAACCCAAATTCATGGTGTTTATAATGGATAAATTGACAATAGAGTTCAGCAGGCAGAAGAACTGAGCTTAAACTGCAGAGTGTGTATTTTCAGAGCAGTGGGCTTTTAACGGGCTTAACTTTACATTGACAGACAACTGACAGATGTATAAACAGCTGATCAACTTACAGCTCCAACCATTTTAATAACTGAGTAAGCAATTTGAGTCAGTACACAGATAAGTCCAGCATGTTGTTGTCAGCATACCTTTGCACTGGAGTGGTCAAAAAATCCATCTGCCATCAACACCAAATTTCTCAGATACAGTTTGTAGATGTACTGAGAGCTTCTAAACACCCTGAATATCAACCATCAGTTATTTCATGTCAGACTGGACTTTTGTTACTGTATGTTATTTAAAGAGGCTTTTTGTGACAGCTGCTTTAAATATTTTGTCATGAGTCTGAAGTTTGTCTGTGACACTTAAAGGGATAGTTTGGATTATTTGAAGTGGGGTTGTATGATGCACACACTGATAGTCAGTGTATTAAATACAGTAGTGCAGTCATTCCCAATCAAGTCATCATTCATGACCCACAGGTGGGTCACATGATAAGATTTTATTTGGGTCACCAAATAAATAAAAGACTGTTGAAGAAATTCTGCAAAATGTAATATTTATATCTGCAGTACACGAGAACTTTGATCAGGCCTGAAAAGTTGAGCCTGTAGCAGGCCCAAGCCTGAATATTCTGCCCGAAAAAGACCCGAACCTGTCCCTCATTAGCATATTTCATCCCAAACTAAGTTACAGCCCAACGTTTTTCTTGACAAGGACAATACATGGGGCGGGAGGGTTGAATTGGCAACAACAAAACTGGGGAGAAATAAAAAAATAACTACTTAACTAGATCTGTGCTGAACCTGACCCAACCCACTGGGTTCGAGTCAGGTCAGGTTTGGGCATAGATCTCAAGCTTTACAGTACACCTTTTCTAAAGAATTAGCATGTGTTGTTTTACTGGTGAGAGGAAAAAACAAGAGCCCGGTAATTCTTGAAGGTGGCTAAAATGTCCTTAATATGTTTAATATTTTCAATTGAAAAGATATTGTGTAATGACAACTCAGGTTCACAGCTCATTGTAAAAATTGAAATAGTATGTTTTTTTTTATCATTTCTAAACCTCAAGTTTTCAAGCTTTTCTAAAGAAATGATTTGAATTTAAGATTATTGGTCGGCTCAATTTTTTTTAGTTTATTTCAGAACTCAAGCGTTTGAGTTGGGCTCAAACTCTAAAAATTTATTACAGTAAGTTGCCTTGAAATTCTGAATTGTCTCAATTTTTTAAAGGTTTGTTTTCCTGATGAGAAGAAATAAAAACAATATGAGCCTGTTCACTCAGCCTACATGCACTGATTTCTCATATAGAAAGTATTTAACATGTCCATGTACATGTGTCAAGAAAATATAAGGTGATGTGGAAATGAGGGTAAAAAAAAGTCAGAAACTTTAATTTATTCTATTAGGCACCACTGTTTGACCAGCACCTCCCATCATCTGCAAGATAAAATGACTGATTTGCCCACAGAGTCTGCTTTGTTTGGAGAGAGCAATATTCAGCAATTTCCTGAAAGAAAAACTGTTTTGCTTCAGTATGTTAGTTAGCTTAGCTTCCTGCACCAATACTCGTGCTGCCTCTCCAAACTGTGGGCATGCCAACACTGAATACGTGTAAGTACCTTGTACAACCCTGCATTAAATAATGTGAAATATTCCTTTATTGGCAGAAGTGTGTGTGTGTCCTGACATCATTGTGTGTTACACTTATGTGTTTGTGTTAGTGTAAGTGTTTTGCAGTTGCTACATCTCTTTGAAACCTTTGTTTGACAGTATTAATCAAAAGAAAACATACACTTGTTGTAGTTTTGGCCAATTAAAGATGCTGCTAATCTACTGGGGAGTAATTGTATCTTTGAACTGTATGATTCATGTCTGAATTCATAAAATAAACATAATTCCTGTAACGTTATTTTCAATAAAGACATCCATTTTGTTTTGGTATGAGATACTGCACTGTCTAATGACATTTTCATCACACAAAAAGTGCTACTCCTGCATTTTGTAATAACCACCACATAATTTATTTATTTTCAGTGGTGAAATGTAACTAAGTACACTTATCAAGTACTGTACTTTATTTGAATATTTCCACTTTATGCTACTGTCTACTTTTAGGTGCCATAATCTCAGAGGGAAATATTGTTACTTTACAAATACACATTTTAATGGCAGCATCATTACTGTCATAATTGTAATGAATTTGTAATAATGTTGAGTGAAACAAACATTGTTTGGGCTCTGGGCAAGTGAGGCATCATTTTCAGACTTTAAAGATGATTGGAGAAAATAATCAATAATAAAAAATAATCATTAGTTGCAGTCAAAATGCAAAATTTTCAAAAAGAGCTCCACCTCAAGAAACTACAATAGGAAAACCCTGCTTTTACATTGCATCTTTTAATATATACTGTATAATGCCTCTGTCACTGAATACTTGTAGTATTCTATACTAAGGATAGTTCAGCCAGTCATGAAAGTTCAGTTATTATCTACTCATCCTCATGCTGATTGAAGGTCAAGTTTATTTTGTTAGTCCACAAAACACTGCTGGAGTTTCACAGGAAAACAGTGTTGCAGAATCTCCCAAACAGTGGAAGTGAATGGTGACCAGTTTTCAAACTTAAAAATCAACAGAATACAGGCACCCCATAGCTCAATTGGTCCTCTGCAGTGGCCACTAGTTTGACTCCTACCTGTGGCCCATTTGCTGTGTGTCATGCCCCCAATTTTTTTTCCCATTTTTGAGTGAACTATCCCTTTAACCATATAATGCTGATTTAGTTGCCTGACAAAGGCACCAACTAGCCTTACAGAGTAAACCCTTTTTCATTTACATGGCTGCTTTATGCCAGCTAGCTTGTTGTCTAGAAATGACATTAATTGCACCTCATTTGATATTGTTTTGTCTGGTGGAGCCGTTCATTGGCTAAAGAAACTTAAAATTAAACAGAGAAAAAACAAGACAAAAAATGATAAAGAGGAAAAAATAAGAGAAAACATGTTTTACATCTTATTAACTATTAATGAGTAATCAAGTAATCAAGAAAGAATTGAACTATAGAATTTAGCGATCAGTTAAGGAAAATGCACAAAATTAGCAGCCTTAATAGGAAGCCAAGTCTACGTACAGACAGGTGGCACATTTTCAAACATGAAAGTTTGTTCTTCTTTTAATGTGCTCCAAACACATGGAATAACTTGCAATGCACTTTAAACTTAAGAGTCCCTGATAACTCTGGGAGATTTTAAAATTATGCTTAGAAGTTTTAATGTTCTTACATGCACATATTTTAACTAGAAATTGTATTAATCAATTGTAAATTTCTTACTGGCTCCTTTTACTTTTTTTTTTTTTTCTGTCTTTTCTTCTTCTGTTTCTATTGTATTTCTGCTTTGTTGCCTAATTGTAATCTCGGCATCATTGAAAATGAGGGCCACCCCTCAATGTATTCCCGAGAAATACATAAAGGTTGAATGAATGAATGAATTTGTCAGACGTCTTTAGAATGCTATCATGAAACATAATTTTGGTTGATAATAGCAGAATAATGTCTGACTTAATGTGATAAAGAGGTGAAATAATAATTTTGTACATAAATGTGTATTTTACATCAGCAGTAAAGAGCTGGAGAAGTTTGGAAGTACACCTTAAAAATGTTTGAAAACTTTGCGAAATGTGTACGAACTCTGAAAATGTGATTTGAGTTCACATGTGCAGATCTGATCTTGAGGACTTCAGAACAAACAATGTCCTGGGGACCCCTGTGATTTCTGATGCCCCCCTAAGGCGGGTCCAGCTCTAAGGCTGGGTCACACCAACTAGGATTCATTATTAGACCTGATTTAATCTGACTTTAAATTATGTTGCACCAAACTTTTTCATTAGCCCAAAATTAGGTAAAATTCAATTTCAAACTGTAAACTTCAGATTAAATTGAACTCTGTTTCACCAAAAGTTTAAACTCCAAATTTGATCCAGTCTTAACATTAAACTCAAACTTGAGGAAGTTTAATTTGTAAAGTTGCTGCCTTTTTGAGATGGAATGAGCAGAATAATCAAGTTCAGTAATCAAATTTTTCTGAAATGAAGAGAAATAGAGCTTGCTTGAAAATAATAAAATGTTTTGATTACTTTCTGGCTAATGTTAGCTAGCAAACAATGTAACATATTATTAACTTTTTAGCTAACATCAGCCAGCGAGCTATGTAACGATTTTGTAAACTTTTAGGTACTTTTAGATAATAAACCAGGATTTCAAGAACTTTTTTTCTGGGGACCCACTTTTTAAAAATCAACATCACAACCCAGTTCACAATGTCCTTAATAATAAATCTTGTTAAGTAAATGAATGGTCCTGACCTTTTTTATTTCTATTTCCACATCCTCTTACATTACCTTAACTAGAGCTGCAATCACTAATCAATTGTCAAATTAATTGACAACTATTTTGATGATCAATTAATAGCTTGGAGTCATTTTTTAAAGAAAAAGAATGTCAAAATTATACGCACAAGACCACAATGCATGCTGAGGATGAAGTAAGAAAAGCACAAGTAAATAAAGATACAGTGGTTGCAGTGCATTTTGATGTTGATAAAGCCTAAGGTATGTTCTAATAAAGTTGCATTCAGTGGTTATTGGAGGTAAAATATTCAACTGGATTAAGGACATTTTAGATGGAAGTACTATTCAAGTGAAGATTGGGTAAGAGCTATCATGGAAATATGTGGTAGAAAATAGAACACCTCAGGGGAGTGTGGTAAGCCCAACTTTATTTTCCATAATGATGAATGATATCTTTGTAAATATTCCAGTCAATATGGGGAGGGCGTTCTCCCTGTGTCTGCGTGGGTTCTCTCCGGGTTCTCCAGCTTCCTCCCACAGTCCAAAGACATGCATTCTAGGTTAATTGGTGACTCTAAATTGCCCCTAGGTGTGAATGTGAGTGTGAGTCGTTGTCTGTCTATGTGTCAGCCCTGTGATGAACTGGCGACTTGTCCAGGGTGAACCCTGCCTCTCGCCCAATGTCAGCTGGGATAGGCTCCAGCAGCCTGCGACCCTTATGGAATAAGCGGTTACAGAAAATGAATGAGTAATGTAATAATAATTATTTTTTATGATTATTTATTTTATATTTTGTCGAAGACAGCGCCTGGAGCCAGCCCTTTACATTTTCCCGCTGTTTTTTATTGCACTCTCCAGGTTTTTTCCTGTTATCTGGAACAAAACCTACTCCAGAGCAGGTTAGGTGTTTAGTGCCATGGTGATGTACCACGGTAGAAGTGAACCACTGTTGTGGTATTGAAAACCCAGAGTTAGTCCTGAAAATTGCCTTGATAACCACAAATCCTGCTTCGTAGTACAGGCCCCAGTTTTCAAACATAAAACACAACAGAATATAAACACAAAATGCTTCCATACTGCTTGTCTGATGTAATTCAAGTATCCTAAACTCCCTGCAAGCCAAGTTGACTAAAAAATGTTATTTACACCATGTTTTTAGCCTGAATCTTCATTGTAGATCCTCAGTTTGGAGCAACGTTCACAGGCACATGCACACTGTCTAAACTGGGTGTGTGTGGTGTGATGGTGTGCTTTAGGAGATTTGTATTACACCAGACGAGCAGTATGGAGGCATTTTATGTGTTTGTTTCCAGTTATTTTTTTACGTCCAAAAAGTGGTCACCATTATTTAGGAGATTCTGCAATGCTGGTTTCCTGTGAAACTCCAGCAGTGTTTTGCGGACTAACAAAATAAACACGACCCTCAATCAGCATGAGGGTGAGTAGATAGAGAGTGAATTTTAATTTTTGAGTGAACTATCCCTTTAAGGTCACAAGGTTGGCAAGTATGCCTGGAGGCCACCACAATGAAAATCACTGAGCAGAATACAACCCACAGTTGCAGTTATCTCAGCCTAGACCAGGGGTCTGCAACCTGAGGCTCCAGAGCCACATGTGGCTCTTTATCTGTTCTCCAGTGGCTCCCTGTGACTTTGGCAAAAAATGATATGGAAATAAATAACATTACATTTTTTAAATATTTTTCATGTTTTGTTCTTGTAGGTCTATGAAAAAGTTGAGACAGCTCAAAATTTCAAGCCAATATCCTGCATACATAGTACATCAGTTTTGAGCCCAAGTCAAATTCTTCAGTTTTGAAAAAGTTTGACCAACTACTGATCTTTGGTTGGTTGGTTTGGTTTGGTTTACTTTTCTTCTTTAGATAAATTTAAATATTTAAATTTTAAAAAACCTAAAATGTTGTATTTAAAAAAATATAGAATTATAGAAACCATATAATTTTAAGGCAACAAAATAGTAACAGATCAGGTTCACAGTTAACTGTGACCAAAATTTTGAAAAACAATTTTTTTGAGTTTCTCTAACTTTAACTTTTACTGTAAATCTATCTAAGGAAGAATAGTAAATTATCTAAACTAAAGGTCAGCACAAAGTTTGTAAAGAGTTGGGCACAGAACTCAAAACTCTGTACACCAAATTTCAAAAAAGTGTTAATATTTCATCAACTAAAATATCAAAAACTGTGTCTATGGCTCGGTGTCTTTTCCTCTAAATTGTGATGGTGGCTTGTCTTCTTGAGTCTATGGCTGCCAAAAAAAAGTATGTGAAAAGAGAGCATTTGATAGTTTCGGCTCCAGACAGATGCCCCCCCCCCCCCCCCTTTTTTTTTTTAACCAAAAATGGCTCTTTTGATCGTAAAGGCTGCAGACCCCTGACCTAGACAGTGGAAGCAGGAAAGAACTAGTTTGTTCCAAGCCAAGACCCTCTTAAATTCTTAGCTAGAAAATAAATGAGGCTAATTCAAAGAGAGTGTATGCTGTAATTAATTGTATCATAAACTTCACAGAAATTAAGGGACAAATTAACAAAAATCTGTCTCAATCTAAGTTTGCCGAGAAATCCATAATAGAGGACGGGTGTATTACTGCTGATTATTTACGAATAGAACGAAGTTGGGGGTCAAAAACGAAAGGCTATCCTTAAAAACATCCTCTGTGACGCCATTGCTGCGCGACCGACTTGTAGTTGACATGAGAGCGAAAAAGCCCAGTGATTCGGCTCAGCGCATTCCTCGCACAGACCTTCTCAAACCGGTACAGATTGCTCCTGTCGACCTCTCGTAAATGGTTGACTGCGATTCACTATTTCTGTTCAATATTTGCGGTTTTCTCTGAACCGGAAGACCTTAAAGAAATCAAAGTTCGCAGGGAGGTGACATCTGGCTGCTCCACACCTGACTTCATTGAATGAGCTTTAACGGCAATTAGCATTTGTTTTGGTTCGACCCTCTTGCGAAATTGAAGGCGCCCAACTTTCAGTCGGAAGAAGCTGAACAAACATTCATATAAATCTGCAGGCTAACGGTAAGCATATGACTGCAACGGAAAGCTGTGTGTGGAAACCGGGCATTTTCTGTTGTTGCTAACATGCTATCTGCTTACCCTACGCATAGCTAGCTAACGACAACATGGCTAACCAGCCAGTATTTTAGCATGGATAATAACGGCTTATGAAAGAACTCTGCTTATTTCAGGTTGTTTTTAATCTCGCTGTAGCTGCCTCGACATCCCATAATTACTACAAAACAAGGTTTACAAGGAGAATGAATGTTATTTTGGATCAACTGTGATGATGGTGTTGATGCTAGCGCTAAAGGCGCACTAGCTAGCCTCGGTGAGGACTATTTCCTGCACCGGAAAGAATTGTTCTCATCATAGAGTCTCTCCTGCACGGGACACAGGCCGCACCAAACGATTCACTGTTATTAACGATATTTCACTCAGTGCCTCAGTTCCTCCTGTAGCCGTTCATTGCTTCACTAAATCTACTCAATGTAGCTAGCAGGCTAAATTGCACATACGCTGTCCGACCAGGTGCACACAGTATCAAGACTCCCGGTGATAACACAGTGGTTCTTTTCTGCATGTGAAACACAATGACGTGTATTTTGGATCAAGTTAGAGGAATGTATTCAAACTCGGGGCTTGCTAGGCCGTTGGACTCCATCCTCATTAAGAGAAAAAGGCTTCAGTTCTTAGTAAAGGGAATATTCGGCAATTTTTCACGTCCAGTCAGTGCTGATGATAAATGTCAGGTAAATGTACAATAAGGCTTATGTCAAAAGTTCTTAGCTACAACATCTGTTATTCTTCCAGTGATGTCACTGGATGTAAGGATGAATTATCTCTATCTATGCGTTTGTGTAGCCAGGGGGCGTGCTAGATGACTATTCTCATCACTCAATGCCAATTTTGGCCATCAATGTACTGGCTATAGAGCAGCGAAGTCACCCCCCTGCTGGTGTGTCCCATTTGACGATTGGAGGGAGAAAGTCATGTCGTCACTTGTGTGACTTCTAATTACATGTCTTCACAGTCTGATACTTACGGGGATAGTTGACCCAAAAATGAACATTAAGTTATTATCTACTTACTCTCATGCATGTTTAGAGTATTTATTTTGTTAGTCTGCAAAAAACTGCTGGAATTTCACAGTGTTGCAGAATTTCCCAAACAATGGAAGTGAAAAAATTTAAAAAACATAAAATGCCTCCATACTGCTTGTCTGGCATAACCCAAGTCTCGTAAAGTCCCGACATGCTGTTTGCACACAGTCACACCACACACACCCAGTTAAGACTGTGTGCATGTGAATGTGGCACCAAGCTAAGGATCTACAGTGAAGATTCAGGCTAAAAACATGGTGTAAATAACATTTTTAAAGTCAACTTGGCATGTTGGGGCTTTAGGAGACTTGGATTACACTAGACAAGCAGTATAGAGGCATTTTATGTTTTTATTCTTTTTTTTATTAGTTTGAAAACTGGTCACCATTCTCTTCAATTGTTTGGGAGATTCTGCAGCATTGTTGTACTGTGAAACTCCAGAAGTGTTTTGTGGACCAAAAACCTAAACCTGAGCTTCAGTCAGCATAAAGGTGAGTAGATAATGACCAAATTTTCATTTTTAGGTGAACTATCCCTTTAAATGATTTTATGATAAACTGTGACTTTCTTGAATTGTAAAATAGTCTTTCACATTTGCAAAATTTTATATATGTTATTCATGGAACGATTCAAATGGGATCAAAAAATTATTTGTCAGTCACAAGACATCTTTTTTTCGGAAGTACGGTTGTGTCAAGGGGTGCCACCACAACGGTGGTGATAACACAGCAACATAGGCCTGGTACAATGCTTTGTGGTACATGTAGGCTCTGAGCAGGTAAATGTTTATTACCTTCTCTTAGTGCACACTGAGGAATTTCATCCATATGAAAAGTGCAAAATATTCCTTCTAAAGGCATTGAACATAAGACAGTGTCTCAATAATATGCAAAATACAACTGGCTGCCACCTCACTAATGGTTAAAACTATAATTCAGCACAAAAATGACAACTGCCAACATTTTTCACCATGTTCAGAACAAACACAAAAACTCACAGAAGGTAACATTTGCATTTTGGCACATAAAATAGCACACTTAAACTGCTTGCTCCAGCACTAGGCTAAAAATGGTCTGTATTGGTTCCTAATGAGAAGAAATAAAAATGGTGAGAGGGCCTATTAATGCTGGAGCTGCAACCATCATTCAAGCATTAAATTAATTTGCCCAGTATTTTGATAATTGATTAATCTGTTTGAGTAAATTTTAAGGGAAAAAAAATCATATTAAAAAATCACTTTTTAAAAAAAAGAAAACATTTTCTGGTTTCTTTACTCCTCTCTGACAATAAATTGCATATCTTTGACTTGTGGACAATTGAGGATGTCATCTTGGAATTTGATTAACATTTTATGGACATAAGGAAATAAATATACTCATTCAGTTAGATCTAGAAAAAAAATATTTCAGTGAAGAATTTAAGAGGTGTTCAAATGATATTAAAACCACACGGAAAATCATTAATCAGCTGCTACAAAGAGAAAACCTCCAATCTTTTTGGATGGTGACAATTCTTTCAATCCATTTAATATAGCTCAAAAATTTAATGATTTTTTGTTAATATTGGTTATGAATTAGCAAATAAAATCTCTCCTTGTCATGGTAACCCATTGGAATTTATCCCAAGTAATTTTCCTATTATCTCTTCTTTTAAGCCCCCTGATATCCATGAAATAAATGACATAATTGATGAATTAAAACCATCATCAGCTGGTCATGATAATATTTCTGTATATCTTGTCAAACAGGTGAAACAGTCCATACTGCAGCCACTGGTTCATATTTTTTCATTGTCTTTGAAAACAGGCATTGTCCCTGAGGATTTAAAAATTGCCAAAGTTATACCTTTATTTAAAGCAGATGACCCATGTTGTTTTAACAACTATATACCTATATCTATTTTGCCATGTTTTTCAAAAATGTTAGAAAAAAATGTATATAAACAAATTCTTTTTCATTTAGATTCAAATTCAATTCTTTAGAAACATTAGTATGGTTTTCGAAAACATCACTCCACTTATGTGGCTCTGCTTCACCTGATGGACAAAGTTTACTCTGCACACTCTGAACAATGAGTATACTTTTAATATTTTCATTGATATTTCAAAAGCTTTTGATACAGTAAACCATCACATTTTATTAGCAAAATTGTATAAATATGGTTTTCAAGATGTTGCATTCAATTGGTTAACTAATTATGTCACTCATAGAAGTCAGTTTGTTTGTGTTAAGCTTTGCTATTCTAACAAAGCTAGATTACTGTGTGGGGTCCCCCAGGGGTCCATTCTGGGATCATCATTATTCCTCATCTATATAAATGATTTATCTAATGTTTCAAATATTCTTTGCCCAATAATGTTTGCTGATGACACAACTCTTGTTCTCTCTCATTCAAATTTTGATTCACTGATGAAGGATGCTAATGCTGGTTTAATCAACTATGCTACATGGTTCAGATTAAATAGGATGAGTCATCTTCTTACCATAGACTGTCTTCTAACACTTATTATAGTCTGATTTATCCTTATCTTTCATATTGTAATATAGTTTGGGCGAGTACTTTTCCAACTACTCTCTACAAAATTTTGGTCCTCCAGAAACGATTTGTTAGGATCGCAACCTGATCAGAGTCGCACACCTCATCTGCCCCGTTATTTCAGAGACTTCAGATTCTCACCATTTATGATATTAATATTTTTCAAATATGTGTTTTTATTAGGGATGTCCCGATACAACTTTTTCACTTCCGATACAATACTGATATTGCAGCCTTGAGTATTGGCCGATACCGATATCGATCCAATACGATATCATACATACTTTTATTACTTATTTTGTAGTGTGGAATGTTAGAAAAGGCTTGATCAAGTGATGTAACTCAAACAGAGAACAATAGTCAGCAACCAGAGTCACCTATGGATAGAAGTGCTGGAGCGGAAAATGGACTGCTTATCGGAGCGTTTATCGGAGATTTCAGATGCAGTCCGATAAAATCCAATACTCGTTTTTTGGCTGATATGGGACCAATATCCGATATCAATATTGGACCCTAGTTTTTATTTACAAAACATTTTTAATTGAAGGGAATATTACTGAGCAGTTCACAGCTTATTTTACAACAAATTCACAGTTGCATTCATATTTAACTCGTAAATCATCAGCTCTTCATCTTCCGAAATTCCTTACTTGTAGAGGTCAATTTTCAATAAGATTTAAGGAAACTAAACTATGGAATGATTTTTTCCACCTGGCAAAAACCTGTATCTCTATAAACTGTTACAAAAGATGCCTGAAAAAACATTTAACTGCTGTTTTGTAATGGGTTTTCCTTATGGCTTACTGTCCATGCTTAAATTTGTTTTATTCATTGTGAAGCTTTTTTACTATTGCTCAAGGGTCAACATAGTATAAACTGGTTTCCCATCACATACACATCATACAGGTTAACATCGTCATACATATCACATACTCACATTTTTTGCTCTTAAATTGATTTTATAATTGCTGTTTTTTGTTGTTGTAATCAAACATACTTTGTCACTAGTAGTTTGCCATCACTTGTATTATTTTATGTACTCTTCTTTATTTTTCTGTATTTTGAGTTCTTAATTACTTTGTGAACATTTTACAAGGTGGAGGCTTCAATTTTTTTTTTGCCTCTCCCTGCACTGTATTTCATTATTCTTTCCTTTTCTTACCTTTTATGTGTGTTTTAATCGTGCAAAAATAAACTAAACTAAACTCTAAAGGCTAATGTTGGACAGTTAAAATCTCACCTCCTGTTCTGGCTGAAGAATAAACAACCTGTGTTGATGTGTCTCCTCAAACATTTTCTCATCCAGACTCATTTAACTTCTGCGTCTGTTTTTCTCACGGCAAATTTTTACTGCAGCAAACTGTTGCAGAGCGTCTGTCTTGTTTAAATCTGCTTACACAGGAGATCACGTGAAATCACGTCCTGCGAATCCCATGAGATTTCATGATATCGCGAGACCACATTCAGCTGATTCATAATCTTAATATAAAACTATAATAAGCCCTGGCTGTAACCTGGAGGACTTTGGAGAAATTTTAAATAGTATTTAATGAACATTTAATAGTCAGTGTCTTATTATGAATATCCAATATAACTTTTACAAGAAAATTTGCAAAAATGTTTGTGAATGCTGTCAATTACAGTTCTTAGAAAGACTGAAAATCGGAATCAGCCAAAATCGGAATTGGTAGGTCAGACCCTTATAAAAATCGGAATCTGCTAAGAAAATTGAAATCGGTGCATCTCTACTAGCTACATGTCTATAGAAAGTAAAGTAGCTTGCTCTGACCTCTGAGGTGGTTTTCACTGTCTTACAGACAGACACCGGTCGAGTTCTTGGCTCACTTTGATGTGACAACAAGCAGGAACTGTGTGCCACGTCAGACTGATTTGTAAACTTCACAAAATTCAGTTTATCAAAGCAAATTGTGAGCTGACTGTATGGTTGCATTCCCACTGTAGACTGTGCTTGTTGTTTGTAGGTGACGAGCTGGCGCAGGTCGTGGGTTGTCCGTGGATAATGCGAGACAGTGGCGGTAGCCTGGCCCAGAACCGCTGGCAGGGAGACCTGGGTCTGACCGCTGTGGGGCAGGACGACACAGGAGGAGGTAGACATTTTACTTCTTGTCAATTGTATGTTCACATTCTCATTAGACTTGCATTGTATGACTTAGACCATAGGTGCTAACGCCTGGTCATAAGTCAACACGTGAACAGTCAAAAAATATGATCATACAAGCTGCTCTCTAAATAATGATTATTTTATTGTTTATTAATCCGCAGCTTATTTTCTTTATTAACTGTTTCATATACAGAAATATCAGAAAAGAGTGAAAAATTTTTGATTGAACCTTTTGATTACGATAATAAGCCAGTCCCTTCAGAGAATTGCGATCAAACACCAACCTTGCAATTTGGTCCAACCACAGCAGTTTTTCCACGTTTGACCAATCCACCAATCATAGCAGTCCACTGCTCAAATGTCACACGTGTCAATCTCAATGAGCTGACTTAATATTTTAGAATTTCCCTCTTAATTTCCCTTCTTAATAACTTTATTTATTTTTTTTGTCATGGTTAATGAAAAGTAGGTTTGTCATTGTTATTGACATTTATCAGTGCTCTGTGCACTTTTAGGTTTTATAATTTTGCAGACAGACAGTCTTGACTGAGCCCTGGGCCTTTTTGGTAAGGTTATTTGTAACACTCAGAACAGAGTGTGGTTTTATTCTCCCTGGAGGAAGGTGCCTTTGATTTTTATTGAATTATACCAAAAACAATCACAAGGTTGTTTTTTTTTGCAATTTAATTGCAAAGAACACTTAAGAACACCTCGATATACACTTTTTTTTTTTTTTTAGAAAAGCTGTCATGTCAGCATTTTAATCCTGCAATATAGGCGAAATACATTCTGTTGAATTAACTTTGCGTATTTATTGTCTAGTTTGCAAACAAGAGAGAATGTATTCAGTGTGACATCTTGCTATGAGCATCCCTGCCTTCTTTTAATGTTCTTTATTCTTTTTTAATGTTTTTAAACTGTTTGCCCTATTTTAAAACACTTTATATTGTTTTGAAAGGTCCTATATAAATAAAAACATCTGTTATTATTAGAAACTTTAAACTTTTTAGATTAAATTTCACCATCTGAACTGATACTCACATTGCAGGCCAGTGCTCTGTATGGCAGATCTGTTGACATCATCATCAGTGAATTTGTCTGTTTGTCCGAATTGTATATCAGTTGGTGGGTGATAATATTTTTATCAAATCTCCCTACCGAATCTGAATGTTGAAACCCCCTATCTAATTAGCTTTAGCTTTCACAATGTTCAAATAACTAAAACTAAATATTTCTGAAATTCAAGTCAGTTACTCATGAATCTTATCAACAGAATAATAATATACAATGAGTCTGATAATTGATAATTTGTTTAAGTGGTTTTACAGGAAAATATGCCAGACATCTCCTAGTACCAGTTTTTCAATTATGACAGTTTTCTCTTCACATATTATCTATGAGCTCTCTGCTCTGTGATGTCAAAGCCCAACAGTCTGTTCATTTGTATGTGAAATTAACTTGAGTAGTATGTAACTGAAATGAAAATCAGTTAATGACTGCTCATGTTTGTGTTTAGGTGGGATTCCTGGAGATCACCTGATAGTCCCAGTGTCAGGACACAGTGTGCCCAGCCCCATGCACCTCAGGCTGGGGCAGAAAGAGAAGGTGTGGACAGGAGAGTATTTAGACGAGGAGGAGGAAGATGGGATGGGTAGGATCGAGGCAATAGGAGACGAGGAAGAAGAAAACAATCTGGAAGGGGATGACGAGGGTGAGTTTGAGGTCAAGGGTTGGGATAACAATGAGGAGGAAGAAGAAGAGGAGGAGGAAGAGGAGGTGGAAGATGAAGGAGACCAGGCCCAGGTGGAGTGGGAAATCCCAGACTTTCCTTCCCAGTCCACCCAGCACCCTCTTTCACAACAGCACCAACAATATGGACCACAACAGAAGGCAGAAGAAAGTGATGATATCACTGTAGAGGATACTGTCTCCAAGGCTGAAGCAGGGTTCTTGTTCAGGTCCCACCTCAGCAGGTACAGGGCTCTGAGGAGGCTCAGGCGCTGGCAACGTTTGCGCCACCATGGAAGCCTTGGATTTCGGCTTGCCCAGCACTGGAAGAGCTGGCGCCAGCGGGCCCAGTGGGTGTGCTCGCAAGGACACCGATGGAGCCGGAGAGGGAAAAGGTACGGTCTGTATGGCAAGCAGAGGAGGACAAAAAGATACCAGCAGTCACCATACACCGATGGAGAAGATGACAGCGCTGATGAGAGGTTCTCAGAGTCTGGGAGAGGTACTGACATACACTACATTTATTTCTAAAAGCTAAAACCGACCATGTGTTAGTGCATTTAACTAATT
Organism: Lutjanus erythropterus; assembly: GCF_056507025.1. NCBI lineage: Eukaryota > Metazoa > Chordata > Actinopteri > Lutjaniformes > Lutjanidae > Lutjanus > Lutjanus erythropterus. The sequence continues at coordinate 28,227,252 of NC_139339.1, forward strand.
ACTCTGAAATCCCTACTTGTACAGATAATAAGACAACCTTTAAGGCTGTTTCATAACTGCTTTATCGGCAGCCAGCAATGTGCAACAGGCTTCATGTGCAACAACAGAACTTCCTGTTTATTTCACATTAAAAGCCCCCACTTCCTCCCATTACATATAACTATATAATCTATTAGGGATGTCTTGGGAACTGACAGTTTGGTACTAGGTTAGTGACAAAACTGAAAAATGTGACAGTTCTTGGTTTTTTCAGTAGTACCTATGGTACAGGAGCAGGGGTCGCGTTAACCGAATATTTTCCGTCGTTGACCGTTTTTTTAAAACGGTGACGGAAAAATCTGAAGGTCATCTGTCATTTTGACAGGTTGCAATTCACACCCCTGACCACTTGGTGGCGGGTGAGCATATTAATTAGCTATTAGGTACGTTCGAGATGAACTGCGCCTCGCCTGGAGAGTAGAGAGATCAGGCGGGCACAGCAGGAGGTGGAGACAAAAAGCTGCAGTCAAGTCAGACAGTTTTCAGTACACTTACGAGAGACTAGAGGAAGAGACACGAACATCCTGTTAGATCACCTGTAGGTTACCTGTAGTCTGCAGATCATGCTCATAGCTGAAGAAATGCGTTCTTGATCGATGATTGAAGTTAAAATAGAAGAGATCCTCCTTTTGACGCATGTAACATCTGTTCTTTTATCTGCCTTGTAAAGCACTAAACTGTTCTTTTGATAAGTCATATATATATAACCTTTATTATTATCAGACACAAAATATCTGCTTGCTGACAGATTAAAACTTCATTGCACAACAGAAGACCGATATGTCCAGCATTAAATATTACAATTACACAGAAATTTAGTATTTTATACAACACGTGGTGTTTGTTGTCAAAATTAGGAGCCAATCAGAGCCTGCCAGCTTGTCAATCAGGTGACAGCCAGGCATTTGCAGTCGGTGGAGAGCAGCTGCGGCATCTGGCTCTACAAACTGCGGCCGTCTCGATCTCGTGAGGTTATCGTTGCCCACATGTGCATGACGTCAGTGCAAGTCGGGATCAAGTCGGACACAAATCTAACCGCCATGCACTATGCGGCGATCACTGCTGATCAATTCTGCGCAGGCCTGGATCATCTCGAACGCACCTAGTGTCACAGCAACTGAGTGTCAGCAGCTGAAGTTTCTTCAAAAAGCCCAATAACATTGATGGAGTTGATAAAAGAGGTACGGTGTGGATTCTCTGTTAAGCTTGTTCGGACTGAATATTATTAATATGAATGAAAATTAAATGCTATTGAATATGTCATTATTATCATTTTAAAAATTAAAGTGACGGGTAAAAATAGATTATGACGGGATTTTTATGACCCTGTCAGTCAAAATGACAGACTCTAGCGCAACCTCTGTACAGGAGATGTAATTCTTCCTCACCTGACAGACGTAGTATATACACCTGGAAGGCGGCTGGATTTGTGAGATCACACAAGAATCCATCTTACCAGCCTCCGAGCTATCCGTTTGGGTCCGCACTGGAGGTGGTACAAGCAGGTTCAACATCCTCAGAGGGACTACTGGCAGCTACAGGTGTGGTTTTAGATTTCAGACAGCAAGATCATCCATGGAAACAATTTGCCTCGAACAAATAATGGTGTCTCCTGAAGAGGCTAGCATATATACTGTGATAGCATCAGTTGTATCAGAACTGGAGAGTAGAAGAAGTAGTGCAGCTGCAGCCACAGCTCTGCCTCAACTTGTCAAAAAGAAAAAAATATAAACAGTCATCTATGGAAATAGGTGTCCATGCATTCGAGGTGGATCATTGGGGATTAATAATAAATTTACAGTAACCAGAATACGAATTAGGCTTGGGCTGTATTCTTTTTTTTCATACCTTCAAACCCTCCTAATATTTTAACGGGATATACAGTGTTAGGCGCCATTTCTGTGAAATGGCTTAACTACATTGTACTCCACTGTACTCACTACTTCCACAAAGTAGTGGAGCTGATCATCAGAGTAGCACTATTCCCACATCTTGGAAATGATGCATGCATACATAAGATGCAGCCGTTATTCATTGACAAACTCAAACGTTGTCCTCAGTGATGCTTGCTAAAGTGTTAGATTTCCTTTATCATCTGGACTGAATCCAACATAACCCAAAACGGGGGCAGAGATTTTTCTTCTTTTTAAGTGGTTAGTCCTGAAACTTTATCCCCTTTATTTAACATTTGTCTGCTCTGCTGACCCCTGGTGACGTAAGCTGTACACTAAAACACAGCGTCTCCCAATCACTTTAATAGAAAGAGGAGTGTCTGTATTTGACAGTATTGAAAATCATACCCTCAGGATTTCTTGACACTCTGGTATACTGTAATACCTTTATACCACCCAATTCTAATGCAGATGTTGTCAAAATCTTCAGACAAAAGAAGGAAACACTTCCAACTTATTAACTTACCAAAGCAGCTCAGAGGGTGAGTGAGTGAGTTTCACTTCAAGTTAATGTTAAAATCACAACATATTAAAAGTTTTCACCTTAGTAGTATACAATACCCTTAGTTCTGCCTAAGGCAGCTGTGCTGCTATGTTGCCACTTATGTTCCACAACGTTTGCAATGGCCAAACTCCAAAGGCTAATGTAATGTAAATGCAGCTCATCGGCACTCGTACTGTCATCAGAATAACAAAATACAAAGTTAGCATTTTGTGTCTCATCAGTAAATTTACACTACTGCTGCACTCTTAGTTCAAATTATATTTAAAGTTTAGTTCACTTTTGCATTACTTTTCCATGGCTTAAATTTTTGTTTTTAACTGGGGTATCAAGTTGGACATCATGAATCATGGAAAATCACTGGTATTGGGGCCAACTACTAAATTTCTGGTATTGTGACATCCCTGTAGTACATAACTTAAATGAATACATAAATAAAACATATAAATTCTTATGCAGAGAGTTATTTTCAATCTAAAATCAATTAATATGAGCTTTCAATTTCAAGAATCAAATCCAAATGCAGACTTCACTTCAAAGACGACACAGTGTTGTTTACCAGCCGTTATATCACACTTTTTATCACATAGACCTTCCTTTTAAAGAAGAATTTGAAAACGTAAATGATAGTTGTCAGGACATTAAACCAGTGATTTGCTAATTTTTACAAATCAAGACTTGATAGTTTGACAATGGCAGAGCCATCAATTTTAAATAAAAAATGTTTAATTTTAATTGAATCGTGACCATTTTAAAGTCATATAGAATCATCTACACAACAAAACAATAACACCACATAGCATGTTTATATAGGCCTTGAGTATTGAGTAGTCTTTAAAGTGATAGTTCACCCAAAAATGAAAATTCACTCAATATCTACTCACCCCTGTGCTGATGTGATGGGGATGGGTGAAGATCTCCAGTTCACAAAACACTCCCGGGGCTTCAGTGGAAAACAGCGTTGCAGCCAAATCAAGTACAATTGAAGTGAATGGTGACCAGTTTTAAAATGTAAAAAAAAAAGAACCCAAAAATACTGCATTTATAAAATCTGACATGTTTACAGTCAATAAAATGTTTTCTTCTTTCACAATTTTAGTGTACATTTGGGTATTTAAATACCTAGCTGCTGGCAGGTAGATCAAAGATGGCAGGTAAAAGAGCCCCTACATGAACCAAATTGGAATCAGACAGCTGTTTCATGTGCACTTCCCAATTTATAATCGGATCTCCTGAGACACATGTTAATACTAGGTGTCAACAGGGCCTTAGTGATGGGTATCTGTGTCCTGAGATTTTCTTTCGGTGGCTCAAAAAAACTCAATGAGACAATATGCACTAAAAAAGGATAAAGGAGGTCAGTGTGGAACACTGAACTGAAAAAAAAAAAAGAGAAAATTGTTTTTGTATTTGACAAATTCTGACTGAGTACAGCCCAACGCTGTCTTTCTTTGCTTCATTCTGCATCCTAGTGGTCACTCCACGTGTGCTGCATTTGCCATAACTCCTGTGTGCTTCATTTTTTGTCCCCATGTGAATGCGTGCCTACGTACATATGTGATCATTGGAAATACAGCTTGTCTGCAGCTAATCTCAAATAATCCTTCACCGATCAGCTATTTTTTAATGCACATTTATGACTGTATGCTGAAAGATCTGTGATTCAGAAATCTAGAAAAAGCCTTTGTGCCTTTGTTTTTATGGCCACAGGCATCATGTTTTTAGGTCACCCCATTCTAGTGGCAGCAGCATCTCAAGAATACCTTGAAGGAATTTGCTCTGTCCGCCTGTGGAAAAATAGTCTCCAACTGAAGACAGCATGTTTCTACCTGGAAATTATTCACGGAAATCACACATATATAGCAAGAACTTCCATTTTGTCAACAAAAAACAAATCTTAATACCTTTTCTTAAATTCCTTCAAAGCTATAGGTCAATATAGAGATAAGTCTCATATTAAAATCCTTCAAAGTCTTCACTACAGACATTATATGAGTGTGGACAGACATGGATGTAAACTGTAACTTGACTGGTTGGTGGAGACAAACAACTGTGAGGCAGTAATTTTAGTTTTTGACTGCTCTGTTTTATACGACCACTGACAGCTGACGTCTGACTCTTCTTAACCAGCCACTAGGGGCTGCAAGCGATCAACAACTGCTTCAGTTTGACATGTTGTTTCAGCTCAGGGCAACATATGTGGAGGTCATGTTCATGTTGGCAGAACTTTATAAATCTCTCCTGGTTGCATGTGGCAGTTGCCTGGTGGGGATCTGCACTCTACTGAGTGACCTCCAGTTTCTGCTGTGCCCTCCCCTTAAATTTCAGCCATTCCTCGTCCTTGCTCAATGTCTTATTTTCTCTTATAATCCCTTGTTAAATGTTGATTCTTATTTTCTACATTAAATTCTCTCAGTTTTAGATAACAACCTAACACATGTTCCTCCATGTTTGAGAAACACCACTGCACCGTTCCTTTCCACTCTGGACATTTCACTTGTCAGCCATTTCATATTTCTCTTCTGTGTGACGTAGTTTTTTCTGCAGTGCTTTGATCTCATCAAGTCTTTGGTTGTGTCCCCCCAAAAGTCACTCAACAGGCCAAACCTCTCACCTTGTTGTATGCCTATCCCCATTGTCGCTGAATAGTTTGTGGGGTTGCCATGTACACAAGTAAATGGTTAAAAAATCTTACAAGTAGATCATTGGACATTTCATTTATTCAAGACTTTTAGGGGATGGATAAACTTTTAAAAAATGAGCTGCAGTATTTCCAGCAGTAGGACGATGTACATGGGATTGTGTGAAAATAAGCTGCAGTGTGTGTTTATGATAATGAAGGAACTTGTCACTCAGTGCATCAGTGCGACTCGTTCTAATACCTTTTGGACAACAATGGAGCTCTATGGCACAGAGGAATACAATACCAGGTTTTGATACACACACACACACGACAGTGTGATCTGCTCATTGTTGGTTTGGGTCTGCACATGTGGTTTGTTAAATAATTGACAAATATAGAATATCACTAGATTTGTCATTTATTCATTTGTGCTGTTCCGCCCAAAGTTAGACAAGAAAGCTGTTATCAATTTAATCACTGTGCCTTCACTAGAGCAGTGTTTCCCAGAGTCTTTCCTGGGGACCCAGTTTTAAAAAATGACAAAGCATCATGATCCAAAACAGAATAAGCCTTAATCAGTACATTCTGGGAAAAGGTAATTTGTGCATAAATGAACGTTCGTGACCATCTTTACTGCCTTTTCTGCACCTTGTAATATCTTGACACTTTACTGAAAACACATCCACAGGTTAAAACTATAAATGAGAGAGAAATTGAGCCCATCTCATTGTTATTGTTGTTGTTGTTGTTATTATTATTATTATTGTTATCATTTTTATTATTATCATTTTTATTATTGTTATCACCATCATTATTTCCTCTCATCACTAAAACAATACACATTTTAAATGCTTTATGAGAGGTGTACTGCAGATATAAATCCTAATTTTGCAGAATTTCCAAAGTCTTTCATATATTTGTTGACCCAAATAAAGCCTTCTGTGACCCACATGTGAATTCTGATCCAGTCTCTGAGAATGACTGCTCTCGAGCAGTATTACTTTTTACACCCAGTACCAGCATTATGACTGACATTAAAATACGGTGACACAGACCTGCCCTATTCAGCTACGGACAGTTTGTACAGGAGGTAGATTTATTCCTAATAAGAAGATTATTTATTATCGACTGTGTCAAGTCAGTGACTTGCTGCCATCACATTCTAACCTCTAGCTAATCATGGATGCAAGCTCTGTGCACCTACATGACTATATAAACCCGAGGATGTGCCAGGCTGTTGTGACTGTGTACCTGCTACTGAGGCTCCTGACTAATTGCATTAAGAAATTAAATATTCTTACACTTAACAGAGCAACACAACCTTTCACCTTCTGTATTCAACTTCCTCTCTTTTACTGAAATAAGATGAGCATAACTTCATAAAACACACTGAGTTTTACACTACACATGTAAAACTCACCAAAATGGTCTTTGTTAGTCTTTCCACTCCTCTAAACCCCACCAAGTCTGGTTTGCTTGAATTAAATCTTTAATTTACCGTGTGAAAAGAGTGTAAAGACTCTGACTCTGCAGGCTGTTTTCCTCTCACTCCTCACTCAGCTTAGAGCACTCATCGTTCAGCAGAGTGGGTGTGTCCTGTATCACTGGATGAGAGCGTGGCACTAGGCAGCGTCTGTCACTCTGCAGATGATTACATTGGCAAAATAAAATGAATATCACCACAAAAATCGTCCAAAAAAACTAGCAATGGATTCAGCTCATCATCAGTGGGCAATATATTCATCCAAATGCCCAGCCCAGTTTTGATTATATGTTTTTAATTTACTTCATTTTTAAATTTTTTAGAGATTCCGCAGTGTACCTGGAAGGGAAGCTCAGGTATCACCAGTGGAACTCCGGTGAATTTAGGCACCAGAGTGAAAAGCTGGTAAAGTGTTTGCTGTATCTTAGCAGGGAGGTTGAAGTAAGGAAACCAGTAAGCTCTTCCTCTGTCACTGCCTCCAAACCTCTGAATCTGTCTGACATAAAGCGTGCTTTTCATTACGTTGAATTTTGCCTCCTCGTCTCCTCCATCCTTCGTTGACCCAGAAGTCGTTTCCCCTCTGCCTTGATGAAGGATTTTCCAATTGCTTAAATGCACCTGGAGGAGACGAGGAGCGAGGAGAGGAGGCTTCTGGAGGAGCTCAGAGTGAGGCTACACCGGTGTATCCTACGTGGAAGTCTTTTATCAATTAAGGGGCGTGCTGTATAAATGACGTGCTATTTAATTAAATCGTTTTAATTACGCAGTTTATTCTCACAGTTATGTGATTAAACACAATATCATGCACTGTCAGTCTGTGTGTGATGTGTCTGGCACTTTAGGATATAAAGGTGACTTTTTTGAGTGATCATCAAACAACACAAACCCATGCATATGCAGATGATTTAAAAGAAAGTTTAAATGATCCACATATTTAAAACAAATTACAAAATTACAGACTACTGTGAGTTTTTAGAAATTGTTCATAAGTAAAGGCTTCTATGGGCATCCAGCTGCAATCCCTTTGACAGCTAATACAGCTGTGCAACAAGGCCTCAATAACTGACGCCGCTTCAGATTGACGCTGTGGAACAAAGATTTTTCATTTTGGAGTTTTGTCTCCTCCATCCTCATGTTTTTTCCTCGCATCCCTCTTTCATTTCCTCGCTGGGTGAAGCTAAGACGCGAAGAAAGGAAGCGAGTGGAGGGGACGAGGAGACCAATTTACCATGAAAAGCACCCACTGAGTAATCCACTCAGGTTGCAGCTAGGTCTTGAACAATGAAAGCAGAGCACAACCTGGCATGCAACATCTCAACATCCTCTCCTCATCATCAATTTACCAGCTTTATCAACATTTTTAGAACTATGTGAAATGCTCAAGTGAATCTTGGATTTATTGTGACAAGATAAACATCATTCACTATATTATCTTTATAATATTTCTCTTCAGTAGCATTTTGTGTCAGTTGTGGCAACATACAACAACTCCACCCAATGTATCAAGCTGTACCTGAGCAAGGTGTTCCACTACACAACATTGTAACTTTCTAACTTTAATTTATTGAAAAATATTAAATCTAAGAATAGAGAAATATCCATAGAGAAAAAATTGTATGTATAATTTCTTTGCTTTTCTCTGGCAGATAAACGGATAAATGGCTGCTCTCTAGACAAGCAAGAGGACAGAGGGAGACGAGAAGTGGAGGCCAAACCAGTGGAGCTGTCCCTTACTGAGGAACACATGAGCTGTGTGACTGGTATGGATCAGAGGAACTCATTTCGCTGCTGGTCAGATAAATTGAACACTACTTTTTTCCTGTCTTAAAGGGTTTTATCCACATTAGCATTATATCTTTGTCATTGTCTATAACACCAAAACAGTAGGCTAACAAAGAGCAATGTTTGGAATGTGAGGCCAAGACCCGAGCAACAAGTTTGTTTGTGGTGAAGTTTTGGACTTTTTCAGATTTTCTTAAAACTGAGAGATAGATGGATAGATTTTTATTCATCTTTATATGTTTACAATCAGTTGTAATTAATCAAGAGGGAACTACAACAAACTCATTTTACAACCTCGTAAGTGATAAATAAATTACCTTGTGTAGACAGTGGTTTTCTTTTCACCGTTGCGTGCTTGTCCAGCTTGTTGAGAAGATGGTGGTTTAATTATATCATCTTCTGTCTTAAGGTATTCTTGAAGAGTCTCTGCAGCAGTATGGCAGCTTGATCCCCATCCATGTGGACGACATTGCGGAGAAGCTTCAGGACATCTTCGGAGAAAGCTTCTCACAGCCACACAGGTCAGACCCAGTCTTTGGTCACTGTACGTCAATACTGACTGTACTGTCAGTATGGATGAAGTCATCTGCTCATTCCTCGTAGATGGTAAATTGTGAACCTTTTTGGCACTAATATTAGCCTTTTTATGGGGAAAAAAATTTTAACTGGTATATGAATATGGTTCATATTGCAGTTTGAAAATGTCTCAATGTTGTACTGAATTGTGTAATGCTTTATTCATAATGTTGGTATTCGAATTTTAAATTAAAATGAATGGAAGATTCACAATAAAAAATATTCTGCTTCAGTCCATATTTGTTGGTGATTCAAAAACATTTTCACTGCACTGAAAAAACTCCTTGCTCTCCCGCTGACCGCACACAAAGGGAGGCACATACCAGTTAAAAACAAACATATCATGTATGCACGCAACAGCCACCTCAGTAATGGTTAAAGTTCTATACACGTCTCCACCAGACTGAAGAGCAGCTTCTTTCCTCAGGCTGTGAGACTGCTTTATTCATCTTAAGCGCTCCACCACTGTTGCTGTAAATGATAAATAAATGTCCTTGTGTCCTTGTAAAAATGACAATTATAGCTGCTTGCCAGCAGTGAGTCGAGGCTGGGCATTTTGAGAAGGAAGAAGAAAACGGAAAAGGAGGAAGACAAATGGGAAATACCAGCAAGGGGACACTGCATTGATGAGGCTTAACAAACTGCATTTTTTAAAAATTCATACTGATCTTTTCCAAAAAAAAAAAAAAAGATATGTGGTAAAAGTACAAAGACCCTAAAACAAAATAAGAGAATATAATAGTTACGTGAGACATAATGATGAAGTGCAGGAAGTACTTTACATTACATTTATGCCTTTACCAAACGCCTTTACCCAAAGCGACTTACAAAAAGAGGATTAACAATCAAGCTACATAGAAGAGGCCCTAGAAGAGTATCACTAGATCAGGCGACAGAAACTGCAACACATCTGTAAAATATGCCAAAGTAAAATTACATGGCTACTGAAAGGATAAAAAATACCTAGGTATTTATTTGTTAAATCTTGTTGCACAAAGCCTAATGTTGCTTTACGTATAAAGAATGATCCCAGTCTCTTCCACACAGTGAGGCATGGATGTTAATAATTAAACACTGGTATTTATCATGGGTATGAACTGAAAAAAGTGGATTGATGCATCCCTTCTATAAAGTCAAATTTTTATTCTTAACCACCTCTGGTTGTTCAGGATAATTCACTGATCACATTATCTCTGTCTATGTGTCTGTTATTCATTATCTAGTATGGGGTCTCAGTTTTCAGTGTTGTAGTTTGTATTTTTACGTTTGATCTGGAAAAGTCTTTGGTCCTGACGAGAGATGTCCTGATGGTCGTGTAACAGGTCCCATAAAATTTTGTTATGATTCTCTAGATAAGGAATTCTGATCTTTTTTCTATATTAACCCAAGGTTAAAAATTGTCCATTTTGGTTCTTGACAAGACATTGTGAAAAGCTGTGGAGATGAAGAGAAAAGTGTGAATGAGCCAATGTGAAGTTGTACAGGAGAATCTGTCATGTGAATCCTTAAAAATCTTAACACTTTGTCATTTAACCACTGCTGAATCGTGGGCAGTAGAATTCCACACTAATCGTGTGATATTCATTAGGAGATCTGGAGGGTTGGTTAAATTAATTCATAACTACTGAAGTGACGCTGTGTAGGTAAATTAAGTAAAATACTTATTAGTGTGTCCATGTGCTTGATTTGTTCTTCAGGAAAGCAGTGGTCCAGCACCTAATACAATCCTTCCAGCGCTCGTCAGGATCAGCCCTGGCTAAAACTTTCAGGGTCAACTACAAACGCCACGTTCTGACCATGGATGACCTCGGCACTCTGTATGGACAGAATTGGCTCAATGACCAGGTACAGCACATCTTTAACTTTAAATACTGTTGGCTTTAACACAATGGACCTTTTTCCTGTCATTTGAAACGTCTTCGTGAGAAAAACACAGGTGAAACAAAGTTTTGTGAACTATGGCTCAGTTTTGTCAAGTGTGTCTGTGAGCTCTGGCAGTGAGCCTGCATGCACAATACCAGGACTCTGGAACAAGCTCATCTGAATGGAATGCATTCATTTTAATGTTATCAGTTATACCTGTGCTTTCATTGCTATGACATGTTAAAGTTTCTGCCCTAAAAAATGTTATATATGATAAAAGATGTGCTAGATGCGCAATTGTGATAAAAGATACTTCTTATTAGCGTCATGGTTATAGGATTTTTCCCATAACCATGATGTTAAATACAACCCAATTCTAAAAAAAAATTTAATTTGATGCTTGCAACACATTCCAAAAGAATTTGGGACAGGGGCATGTTAACTACTGTTTTCTCTGAATTTTGAAAGTGACATTTTTTCCCGTTGCTTGATTTTCTGCATGACAGTTTTTCAATAATCCAGGATTTCTGTTGTCATATTTTGCACTTCATAATGCGCTGCACATTATCAGTGGGATTCCTTTACTGTAAGGCCATGCTGCAGAATGTGGCTTGGCCTTCTCTTGCTGGAATAAAGAGGAACATCCTTGAAAAAATGTCAGGATAGCAGTAGGGCTGAACAATTAATTTTAATTTTATTGCAATACTAATATGAAATTTAATGCCAACATTCTGGCAATTTTCAGATTGCAGGCTGTGCAATATTTTTTAAAGGCAAAATGTTTGTCAAAATACCATTTTAATTTTAAAAAATATTGTGGTGTTGCAGAGGTGTCCTGACCAGTGATGGATAGTAAGAAAGTACATTTACTTGAGTACTGTACTTAAGTATGTTTTTTTGGGTCTTTACCTGATTTTTTTTTTTTTTTTGAAAACTTATGACTTTCCTTCCACTACATTTCAAAGACAAATATTGTACTTTTGACTCCACTACATTTCTATGAAGGTTGTCGTTACTCATTACTTTTAATCTAAGTATAACTTTGAAGTCAGCTGTTGCTGTTTTTTCCTTTCTAAAATGCAATTGGCCGCATGCTGTGTTCCTCACAGTACCCGCTCTCAACTGGGACTGATGTAAAACCAAAAATACATCATCCAGGCACTCTGTAACAGGCACAATCAAGCTCCCGGTCTTTCATTCAAACAAAACTCAGTAATAGTGACATCAGGAGAAAGACTTAATTGAATCCCAAGACATTATTAAAATTAGAAAAAGAGAAATAATTCAAGGTAGGCTTTTAATGTTGGATTGTTTTATTGGAGTGAAAAATACCACATAATTCATGTATGTACTGCTCCTCAAGCCAGAAAAAAATCTGCTGTGATTTAATACAGTTACATCAGAAAATGACAATAACTGTCCTTTTTGTTTTTGATTGTATTTCTATGCTTTAGTTTTTATAGGTTTTCTATAGACTTTGTGTAACAGAGTGATTCTACAAGCAAGTCAGTGCATCATTAGGTGGTTTCAGAGAGTTACAAGCTTCTGTAAATGCATCGTGAAAACAATACAGCAGTGTACTAATATTAGAAAATGTAGGTTGTAATCTGTATTTTTTAATACTTAATTTTTTTTTTAAAGTAGTTAAGTATTAAGTATTTTTAAAAGCAAGTATTCTAGTACTTTAACTCAAGTAAAATTTTGACTGAGCAACTTTCACTTGTAGATGAGTAATATTTGACCAGGAGTATCTTTGACTCAAGTACTGGGGTTGAGTACTTCGTCCACCACTGGTCCTGACCAACACATCATTTTCTAGACTTCAGAAAATATCTTTGTATAGTTCAGATCCCTGAAAAAAATATAACGCATTATAATTGTTTTAATGTGTTTTTCAATGACAGTGAGAATAATGATGTAAAACTGATGCTTTCCTTGAAACCAATAAATTATTAGAAATCTTCGGATGCCTTTTTTTTTTTTTTTTTTTAAATGGCATCCTGGGAAGTAGCAGGTCCCGTGTCAGGGTTAATGAATTACACGTTATCGGATTTGTGCATAGACATGTTTAGTCACCATTTTCTGATACTGATAAATCACTGTTTAGAAATCACTTTTAATCACTGCTCACGTTTTAGAAACGTTACTCCTTTTTCAAGTTGGCATCTTTCTTTGTTGTTGTCATTTTATTCAGGTTATGAACATGTATGGTGACCTGGTCATGGACTCTGTGCCAGAAAAGGTAAGGAAGTAAGAACAATGTCCTGTTAACAGGGCTTTCCACCATTAGAGTTGGTGGATTTCAAGCACAGGCGTTTACACTACACAGTGTGAAGAAACAGGAGGGTGACAGGCAACAAAGGCCTCACTCAAGATTTGACCCATACACATGAATGTAGGAGGAAATTTAAACTTTCACCAACATTCCAAGTTTGCAGATAAAACTCTGAAAAATGAAATAAATAATAAATCATGTCTGATTCATGTCGAAGTCAGATTTAAAACTGGATATGAAACTTGACATGAGTTATCACAGCAGAACAAACTATTCCATACGAGTGCTGAAGTGGAGCACCGAGTGACCTGTCCTCCTCCTGCAGCTGCAGCAGTGAGACATCACTGTTTACTTTCTGTCAGCATCAAAGCATGATAGACAAGGATTATTAACGTGTGGAACATGTTTCTGTTGGTAGAAGACACTTAAGATAGATTTTCTAGAAGTTTCTTCATCACCTTCATGTGAAAAGTGATGTCTACACTGCTGCTTTTAACCTTACACTATGCATCATCTGATGGTATAATTCTGCTTTTTTGTACTTTATTAGCCATGTATGAGACAGAAGTGACTAAAACTAAAACTACAGACAGTCTGTTATTTTCTTTGCTCCACAAAGTACTGATTGTCCAGTTTAATCTGCATCACAGCTCCTTTTGAATTTCAGGTCCAAAATTTTTTTGTTCAGGCACCTGACATGGATTCTATTAAACTGAGTGGCAAAATTTTAAAATCTGCCACTATTATCATTATTCTAATATGCTTTCTGTTTTTCAGGATTATGATTGAATAAAATGCTAAAATTTAATGAGACGGGTTTTGATATTTATTTTTGGGACAAATTAATTGTTACATTAATTGAATGATTAAAAAAATGTTTGATTGATAAATTAATCAATTGATCAAATAAATTAAATTGTTAGGTGCAGTGCTACTGGCTGTTGCAACTAAGAGAACACATATTTAATAGATTCAAGTATTATATCTAAATTTCATTACAACTGCAGTAAATAGTAAAACAATTTGTGACAGACCCTTGACAAAATTAGTTCAGGAAACATCACCTTACTTTTTACTTTTCTCTGTTCTCTTCCTCAGGTTCACTTTTTCAACAGCTTCTTTTATGATAAGCTAAGGACAAAGGGCTATGAAGGAGTCAAACGGTGGACGAAAAATGTAAGTGTGTGTCCAAACCTCCCCACTGCTTGAACTGTTTTTTAGTTAAGTTGTTAGGCAGGATATTCTCCGAGTCCAGATTGTGTTACACATGTTTTGTAATGTAAATATGTAACCATCTTGTCATTTTAAATCAAAAAGTAGAACAGTGTCCCATCCTTCCCAGCTGAGATCCCCTATTTGTTAAGCAGTTAATTCATTCTGTTATTAATTGATAATAAATAAATGGCAGCAGGCTAAGTAGATGTCTGTCTCCCCATCTCATGTCTTCCAGTCCTCTTCCTGGATGTTTCAAGGTTATATGGGATAATCCATTCAACAGTTTTTTGGGTTACAGACATGTTGAGAGAAGAGCAGACAGAAGAGAGGCTCTGTGGTGCACACTTGTACTCTCTCTGTCAATAACTTTTTCATCTTCTGTGATGTGAAAAATCAGATCTCCACACAGTCAAAAAAAGTAAAAATGTGCAGCATCATCATTTAGTGGAGCTACACTTTAAAAAATAGAATGAATTAACAGCCAAATGGACATCAACGGCCATTTTACTGACAAAATATCCCCAGTGATTAATTACATGTATAGTAGGAAAGCTCTGATTACAAGTGGTCACTCAGGACACATCTGGAGATGAATTGAAACACCCAACATGAACTGATGCAGCTGTCTACTTGTGATTGGATCCCTGCGGACACATTAATAACCGCAGTAACTCCAGGTGTCACATGCACAATAAAGTTTATATGTTTGGGGCTTTTTTGTATAGCTGAAGGGTACACATGAAATGGGGCAGAGAGAGAGAGACGTGATGAATTGAACCAGGCCACCCAAATCAGTGAATAAACTTAAAGTTGGGTTTTTATACTGTAATCAGATAGGCAGCAAATTTACTAATCATACTTGGCTTACCTTGATATTCTTACCCCAACCACATTCACTCCTCATGCATAAACCCAACCAAACAACAATGACAACAAGCACTAGCCAATCAAAGGCAGTGGGGCGGGTCATGCCTTTATTATATTAGGATTCAGTTGGAGCTCTATGAGATCCAGAGAGATGAAGCTGGACTGAGTTGTGCTCCACCCGTGTGTCTCTACAATGCACATTATTATTATCATTTTGGATTTAACTGTGTCTTAATACCTGTTCAAGGACTCATGTTCTGTTAAACATTTATTTATCTTAAACTCCCTCCTCTCTTTTTTAGGAGGATATTATTTAACCATAGTTTTATTGTGCTCATTTGATGTGTTACTTTTGTTAGTTCCAATACTCAATTGTGAATAAATGCAGAGTGTAATGGTCTGTAAATTAAAATGTACATGTTCTGTATTTTTTGCATAGTTGTTAGGGGTGGGTAAAAATATCGAAAAATCGATGCATCGAAATTATCCGCCCCCTAGTTCAATATCGATTAAGCAAACCCTCTGAATCGATTCACCTCCTGGCCATTGGGGGCGCTGTGCGCAACATCTTCGTGTGATTCACGTTTTAAGGACGGAGGCTGCACGCGGCCAAACAACAACAATATGTCTGCAAACTACCGCCAAGCTCTGTCCGCGCACAGAAGAGTCCATGGCTATCTTCATTTGCAAGGACCTTCGACCGTACAGTGTCGTGGAAAATGAAGGTTTTAAGAAGATGGTACACACACTTGAACCACGATACGCTATACCAACACGAAAACACATGACAGAGGTCGCCATCCCGAAGCTGTACACAGAGGTGAAGACAGAGGTTTATATGCACAAGTGAGCTATTATGGTGCTGCTAATGTTTTATTTTCAGATGTTTTATTGCCCAAAGATGTGAAGTAACGTACCACATGTGTTATGGGCATGAAAATAACTATTTAAAAATTGCCAACAGGTACTCTTAATTATTTGTGTATTTCTACTTCTTACTGAATCGATATTGAAGAATTTAAATCAATATCGAATCGAATCGAAATCGAATCGAATCGAAACGTTAAGAATCGAATCAAATCGTGAGGTTCTTAACAATACCCAGCCCTAATAGTTGTGGTTATTAATATCCTAAAATTTATAACTGACTTTAATTCATTTCACTAAGTTATCTGACTGATCCAGGGTCATCTAAAACTGGTTTAAACAGCCATTTTGAGTTTTGAACATGTCAGATATGGATAGAGCATCCTCAGTAACTCCAAAAAGCACAAACTCATCACAAAAGGGTTTTTCATGCTGCATATTCTTAGCCCTGGGCTCTCCTTTGGCTAATTTACCCCCTTTTCACACACATATTGCTAAGCCAGGGTTAAGCTAAGCATAGGGTTATATGATCCACACTGTCCTTCTACTAGCCCTGGCATTTTAGAATGTTCTGTGACTACCCCGCTCTTATAGCCCTGTTTCACACTGGCACTTTTCAGCCCTGAGTTAAGTCGATTTTCAGGGGATAGCCCCACAAACTCGGCGCTAACCCTGCTCTGGAGCAGGGCCAACTAGCCCCAGGCCTGAGTCAGGGTTAGCCCACTTTGGAATGCTCTAGAATTGTGTCAGTGAAAGCTTTCTTAGCCTGGGGCTAAGTTCAGTGTGAAAAGCCCTTAAAATTATCCAAATCAACCAAGCAGTTGTTGAGGCATTGTCCATATTGGTGATTATGTAAATTGCCCTGCATATGGAAGTCAGCATCCACCTGTTTCTACATGCTTGGAACCCATACTGTACATTTCTAACATAAAACTCTGAGGTACTCAACATTTCCTGGTTCAAAGTAGGGTTCTATAGGATTGCAAATAGACTAGTAAGTAAGTATCTAGTTATCATGGTAGATTACCATGTTTTCATGAGTCTGGTCACACTTTTTTCGGCCCCCACAGTGACTGCTTCTAGAAGTTCAGACTCTTGGACGAATGTAATTAAAGACCCCTTTTAGCACTGAGGAATTACCGTCATTTAGTTATGAAGAGAAAAGCTACATATTTTTTAACTAAGATGTCTTCATTCCACACTACTTCCAACTACCTTAAAAGTTGGGCAGAGGATTTGAAAAGATTCTGATTCCGTAAAATGCTCTAGACGCCCATCCCTACTGGTGTATCTGCTTCATCCTCTTGAATCTGGTAAAGAAGCATACAGTTAGACTGTATTGTGACTGTATTCAGCTGCTGGTAAATATTCAGCTCAGTTACATTGCTAGGTGGACTTCTCTTCCTTTTGTACTTTCAAGGGGTAGTAGTCTGAGAGTTGATCACTTCTTACAGTACTTTACTAACATCTGTTATCTCTCCATTTATTTTTTCCTCCCATTCTCTCCTCTCACCTTTCTGTGCTTCTGTCAGGTTGACATCTTTCAGAAGGATCTGTTATTGATCCCCATCCACCTGGAGGTCCACTGGTCACTGGTCAGTGTCGACATTCCTCGCCGAGCCATCACTTACTTTGACTCTCAGCGGACCCTGAACAGACGCTGCCCAAAGGTAGGACCAGACAGGTTCACTTTGTTAGGAAATCATTTTAACATTAATTTATTAGTGGATAAAACTCATCTCACTGAGACAGTTTTTACTGAGCAAATTTAACATTTCATAATTAAAATGAGTAAACTGTCGTTCCCAAACACTGGGTCGTGACCCACAGATGGGTCACAGGAGCTTTTATTTGGGTCACCAAACAAATAAAAGATTATGGAAGAAATTCTGCAAATTTAAGATTTATATCTGCACTTCACCTTTAATAAAGTACTTAAAATGTGAATAAACAGAATATTTTTGAGTTGTGGACAAAACGAGATATTTGAGGACATCATCTTGGATTTGATCAACATTTTCTGACATTCTTTGGACCAAACAACTAATCAGTTAGTGGAAAAATGATCGCCAGATTGATCACTACTTGAAAAAAAAGACCAAACGTGAAAACAGATGGAGGCTCCACCTGTTCTCACGTTTTGACCTGTTTTTCAATTGACAAGATTGTGACAGGATTTATTAATTGATTTTTCACTATTTTCTGACATTTATGGACCTAATTGATTAGTGGAAAAAGTGATCAGCAGGTTGATCAGTAGTTGAAAAATAGGACCAAACGTGAAAACAGGTGAAGCGCACAGATGTCAGAATTTTTATTTAGGTCATGATGGTTTGTCATTTTTAAAAAGTGGATCCCCAGAAAAAAAAGTTCAAAAGGGAAACACTCTTTTTCTGTTAGTCATGGAGAAAGTAAAGAATAAACTGCCTGTGTCTGTGACCTGGTTGCTTTGATTTATCTCACATCTTTTGTCGTTTCTAGCACATTTTCAAGTATCTGCAAGCAGAGGCCATCAAAAAAGACCAACAAGAGTTTTTGACGGGATGGAAAGGCTTTTTCAAAATGGTGAGATGGTTTTTTTTTGTTTGTTTGTTTTTTGACTTTGACACAGATTCAGAATAAATTTCACAAAGCCTCCCAAAAGATTTAAACTTAAAATTTTATAAAACTGTGATTCCCATTCTTTTTCTATACAGTGCAGCCAAACACTAGCCTAAAAAAGCCAGTATAGACCTACACATGTGGACCACTGTTAAAATTCACTGCTCCAGTGTGAAGAGTGGGAGGGAATAAGAGGTAGAAAAAGCGAGATACAGACTTGTTTCACTGCTATTCAATTGAGAATCACTGCTTCATAGCAAAACACTTATTTTGAATTTCAATTTGGCAATTCATGGCACTAGTGATGTACGGATCAGGGCTTTTTAAGACCTATACCCACCCTACCTATTATGACAGCCAATCCACCCTTACCTTGTGAGGCAGCTGGATTCGCAAGATCACACGAGAATCCATCTTGCCAGGCTCCAAGTTATCCGTTTGTGTCCACACCAGAGTTTGTCCGAACCAATCAGCATCCTAGGAGAGGCTATTGGCAACTACAGGCAGGGTTTTAGGTGCGCCAACAGTGAGAAGCATCCTTGGAAACAACTCGTTTCAAACTAACCATGGCAACTCCTGAAGCTTAGATACTGTGATAGCATCAGTTATATCAGAACTGGAGAGTATTTCTTCACTCAAAGATGAGCAAAGAACAACACTGAAGACTTTTATCAATGGAAAAGTTTTCGCCCTTCTTCCAGCCAGCTTTGGTTCGGTGAGTTGATCTAATTGGTTTACAGTATAAATTTTTAAGTACAACATTTTGGGTTTTCTAAAGTTCAAATATTTAAATGATCTAAAGAAAAAAAGTAAATTGTCTCAACAAAAGTTCAGTAGTTGGTAAAACTTTTTCAAAAATTTTGAAAAATTTGACTTGGGCTCAAAACTGATGTACTATGTACGAGGGTAATTCAAAAAGTCCTGAGACAAATTGAAAAAAAACTTTATTTATGAAAGATACAAAATTATTTTTCAACATAAGATCCACCTAACTCAATGCACTTCTGCAAGCGATGTTTCCACCGAGAAATTCCTTCTTGATAGAATTCTGGAGCTTGTCTAGTCAACCAGGTCACAACCTCCCTCTTCGCTTCAAGTATGGACTGAAATCTTGTTCCTTTCAAATGTTCCTTCAACTTTGGAAATACAGCTCTAGAAGGTGAAGAGTCTCCATAAACATTTTGCAAAGCTTCAATGATTTCTGTAGGTTTCCATTGAAGTTTTGTTAGAAATTTGATGTTTGCTCGAACTTCAAATTGGCTCATTTTGGACGGTCAAAAAAGTTGGTTTTGTAATATGTAACCTGGAACATTGAATAACAAAGTTAGAATGCTGTAACTTGTCAAATTTGTTTATAAGTCATCAGTGGTACGATTCAAGGTCATTTTGTTACACTATTTTGACTCAGTTTGAATTTATGTCATTTGTCTTAGAACTTTTTGAATGCCCCTCGTATGTAGTATGTTGGCTTGACATTTTGAGCTGTCTCAACTTTTTCATAGACCTACAACAATGAAACTATTTAAAAATATAATGTTATTCATTTCCATATTATTTTTTTGCCGAAGTCAAAGGGAGCCACTGGGGAGGAGCTGAAGAGCTGCATGTGGCTCTGGAGCCTCAGGTTGCAGATCCCTGCTCTGTACTGCCTTTTTTTAGCCTGGTGTTTGGCTGCACTGTGTAGCGTGCAGCCACAGTTTCAGGATTTAACCTGTTTTGTTGTACTTTGAGCACCAATCAGCTGAACACAACGCTGCAGCAGTGTGTGTGTTTGACAGAGAGAGGGAGACAGACAGCCAGCAGCAAAAATAAAGCCAAAACATTGACATCACAAAACTTAGAAGTGCTGTGCCAGAACTAATTGAAGGGTGCTCTGGAGCACCAAGCGACAGTATTTCACATCATTTTGCTTTTTTTGGTGGTTGTTGTTGTTAATGGGTGTTAGCTATAAAAAGCAAAATAAATCCAAACTGACATCCCTAATTAATGTGGTATGGATTTGAACAATTACATTGCATAGTCGAATCTGTATATAAATTAAAAATGTGTTGTTTTTTGTGAGTAGTAAAAAGGAATCACAGCTTAATCTTGTTGTACAATCCTGTATTATAGTATATTGATAAGTAAATCCACCTTGTATTTGTAATATGTTGTGGCTTGTATGTTGCAGAATGTGGGTCGTCAAAACAATGACAGTGACTGTGGGGCTTTTGTGCTACAGGTGAGTTTCTCACACACATTATCCAGGTCAGTGTGAGGTCTGGTTGTTTTAGCTCTATATTCAAATCAATACCATGTCAGGACTTATATTAATTAAGGCATGTTTCAAACTGTGTTACGTCACACTTTTGTTTAACAACGCTCAGTAAATGTTTGGAAACAGGACTGAGGAAATTTATTTCTTGTTTGATATACAACTTCAGCTGCTGAACAGTCCTTGGTCTCTGTTGTTGTATTTTGTGCTTCTTAATGCACCACGCATTTTCAATGGGAGACAGGTCTAGACTGCAGGCAGGTCAAGTCTAGTACATGAACTCTTTTACCACAAAGCCACACGTCCACATTTTTATTTATATTTTACACAGTGTTCCAACTTTTGGAATCCAGGTTGCAAGTATACTGGAAAGTGTGCCAAACTACACTATAAAATACACTATAAAGTGTACAGAACCACACTAATTTAACACTAAGTAAGAGGTGCAGCTTTAATAACAACTTCAGCAATTCTTTTGCAAGAAGTATGATCATATTTGTTAAATTGAGGAAAGGCTCCTGTCATCATCAGAGTTCTCCCTGATAGATGTCCCTGTCAGAGATAGAAATACACACTGCCAGGTGATGTGCTTGGCATGGTGTCACCAAATGCTACCCCCCTTTACACTCAATTGTCTCTAAACGTTTTTTGGCTGTCCAGCCCCTTGTTGGAATACTTTTGAGTGAAATACAACCACACTTTAGACCATTTAACATCTTTTGGCATTTTAACAGAGCTTCGGTAACCACAAGCTGACATTACCTGCTGCCAGAACCATGTGGAGTGAGTGCTGCTGTAATGTAAACTGGCACATCCGGTGACGCTTCTGTTTTCTGTAACATCTGCCCCAGAGCACACCTCTGTCAATAGACAGCCCAGACATTTCAGTGGTACCGAAATGAGGCACCATAGTCTGCGCTGTGACTCGGTCCAGTCAGTATAGGGGCCGGGGAAAATACTCAAATCTTAGATGCATTGTGATGTGTATGTGGAAGATCCTGAATTAGTTCACGAATGTCAAAAAACAATTTTTATGTCTCACACATGCCAGAGTTATCTTGTAAGGGAGTGATGTACTTCATCTTCTTAAAGCAATAGTTCACCCACAATTGAAATTTCACTCAATATCTACTCACCCCTGTGCTGATGTGAGGATGGGTGAAGATCTTCAGTTCACAAACCACTCCTGGAGCTTCAGTGGAAAACAGAGTTGCAGCCAAATCCAGTACAGTTGAAGTGAATGGTGACCAGTTTTAAAATGAAAAAAAGGAACACAAAAAAACCACAGTGTCTCCATACTGCTCGTGTGGTTTAATCCAAGTGTGTCCATAAGTCACGACATTAAAATTTGACCCAAAAAGATGTCATTTACACCATAGTTTTGGCCTAAATGTCAGCTGTAGCCTCTCAGACCTGATCCTCGTGCACACGCCTGAAACGGGTACACAGGTTCTGTGGCGCGACACGAGATATACAAGATCTCACGATACCTTCACATCTGTGTTTACATGCTACCTGGAAGCAACTTGGACAACAGAGAGAGATCTTCTCAGAAATAGTGACTTGTTACTCACAGAGTTGACTTTGCAAACTTTCAACAAAGAAGAAATGTCCAAGGACTTCGACATAGAAGAGGAACATCATGCCTTTGCTGCAGCTGTGCCACTTGGGCAGAGCCTGTGTACCCGCTTAAGACGTGTAAAAGGATCAGGTCTGAGAGGTTATAGCTGACATTTAGACTAAAAACATGGTGTAAATGGCGTCTTTTTGGGTCAAATTTTAATGTTGCGGCTTACAGACACGTGGATTACACCACACAAGCAGTGTGGAGACATTTTGTGTTTTTTGTGTGTGTGTTCTCTTTTTTTACATTTTAAAACTGGTCACCATTCACATCAACTGTACTGGATTTGGCTGCAACGCTGTTTTCCACTGAAGCTCCAGGAGTGGTTTGTGAACTGGAGATCTTCACCCATCCTCACATCAGCACAGGGGGAGTAGATAATGAGTGAAATTTCATTTTTGGGTGAACTATGGCTTTAAAAGGCACTGGTTTTACAAGCATATTTTGATTTAGTGTCTAAATAATTGTCTCTTCACTAAGTCCCGCAAAACCTCTACAAACAGCAACTGTCCAATCAGCTGAGCAACTACGAGGACTGTCAAGCATTCCATTTCTCTCCATATTGAAGGTGTGCAGGAGGCACTAAGAAGAGCAATACTCTGCATTTCATGAGTCTGGACAGTGATGTCTTTTTTTTTGTTTGTTTTTCATCTCTCAAAAACATGAAACACAAGAGAACATGTGTGGTTGAATGGATTAAACTCTTCATCTGCTTTAATATAAGCTGCAAACATTAGCATGTCTGGCTAACTAACACTAGCTTACTAGCTGCAGTAACTTTACATCCAGACAAACTTGTTAGATCCCACTGCATCTGCATTTGATTCTGCATCAGCCCACACCCTCCTCAAATCCCCACAGAACAAAGTGGGCTTGTAACGATGCATCTCTCCTTGGCATCTATCCCAGCTTTCTTTTGCGATCGCTGTCCAGCTGGTCTGCCTGGGTGACACATCTCAAGGTCTGCTGCACTAATCAAGTCCTTGTGCTTCCTTTTCCCACATTAATGAGTAGGGGTGTGTATCTCACTGACTGAGACAATTCAATACGTATCTCCATACATGTTCAACAATATGATTTATTTTATAAATCTTTAAGTGGCCAACGATCAGTTCAATACGATTCAGCTCTGTCACGATACGATATGATACAATTATCCAGCTACAGTTACGAAATCTGCATGCGAGTCATACATTTAGCTGACAAAATCCACCATCATCAGCTAGAATTGAAAATCTGCTTTTGTTTGCTTTCAGTGCATCACAGACCAAGTGTTTCAACAATTACTCCCAATTTCACTGTTAAATCTGCCACCATTATCACTGTAAACTGCATAAAAGCAGTGCAAGAATGGGAAGCTTGGTAGGCGTAGCAACAGTAACTAAGGAGAGCGGTTTGCGAGACAAACGTGAGGTGTGCTGTGAAAACTAATCAACTTCTTGAGTTTTAGTGGGGATGGCAAGTATGAGAAAAATTTGGATGCATCGATAATTCTTTTATTGTCACGTCGTAGCCCTCTGAATCAGAGTCGAAATGTAAGGTAGAAGAGATTTTCACCCCTAGTAAGGATCCTCGACATATAGTTATCCAACGATCTCATTTCCCATCACTCCCCACCCACCCAAACATTTTCTTTCTTGTTTTACATGGTGTTGTTAATCTGTTGTTCCTGCAGGCCACTAGCTTCTTTTCTTGTCTTCTTTTCCTTCCACCATCCCATAGTACTGCAAGTGTCTGGCACTAGGGCAGCCGTTCAACTTTGGCCAGCAGGATATGCCCCGGCTGAGGAGGCAAATGTACAAAGAACTGTGTCACTGCAAGCTCACCCTGTGACCCCCACCCGCACCCCAGCCCGCCATCTTCACCTGCTCCGACCCCTGACCCCAACAAGATGGAGGGACAATGATATAACAAGAAGAGGACAAGGGGAGCAAATGATTGACTGGAAAAGAGAAACTTTTCAAAAACTTTATTTTTCTCTGCCAACATCCAGAGAAACTACTGCTTCTATTGTAGGTGATGTCATTGTTTCACTTTGTTTTGTCTCTCTTTGCTTCCCTCTCTCCACCCTTTGAAAACTCTGATTTAATTTCCATGTCATGGTTATTCCTTTGTGGTTGACAGAGGCCAAGACTAGCTTCCATTTTTTGGAATGTGCTAATCTTCCATCCTATTGTAGTCCACTTGAGTTTTTCAGTCTGAATGGGAGCATGAAGAATATCATAAAGATATCTAACAAATCCAGCCCGGATGAGGGTTGGACCACAGTTACTCAAACCTGACTACTACTTTCATGTAAGATGCCTGAACACTGAGCGCAGAGGTAACGTGGGCGTATGACACAGTGATTTCAACCCGTCTGTCTAAGCTTGTGGTTAAATAGTACCAGTGGACTTTCATGCCTTCCATCCATCCAGCCGATACAGTATATTGTGTTCCATTCCAAATGTCATAAGTGTGAAACTCAGCCAACATCTTTTAAAAAAACACAAAGAGAAACACACAACATCAAAAACACTCCCCCATGCTACAGCCGATGTTATGTTAATGATGCTATCTATCTAGTTAGCACGTTTGCCACTGCAGTGCGATGTGACATTTCCGATGTATAATATTTGTTTAACAGTTTCCTACATGATGTTTAGATGGATTTAAAGTGATGCCGAACATTTAGGATGCATAGTCGAGGCTGCCATGTTGTTAGAAAACAGTTTCAGCGTTTGAAGAGCCATTCTAGTGCATTACAGAATTTACACAATATCTTTGGAACACCCCTGTACCAGAAACTTCCTCTGTTCCCAGTCATACAAGCAGAACAAACATGTGGGAGACTGGATCTGCATCTGCGGATCACTGCCCAAACAAGCCAGAATCACACATTGGCCCAAAGAAGGGGTATCTTTACATTACATTTATCTTTTTCTGTGTTTTATCTCTGTCAGTAAATGTGTTGATATGCTTATTGCTTTAAACAAATTGTGTTAAAAGGAGGACTACTAATTTGTGTTTTTTTTCAAGTAAGTACAAAAGAGATCCTCTGGTTAGTGTTTCTTTAAAAGTTCGAGAGCCATTTTGGTGAGGACCATGATTGCTACACAACAGATCCAATATGTCCACAGTGGAGTTACAGTACCCTCCTCTTCTTTTTATAATGAAAGACTAATTTGTTGATAGCTGTGTGTTTTTGATTTTTTTTTTCTTCTTTTTTTTTCAAACAGGAGTTGATGCAACAGAGTTGACAGTTTTATATATCTTCTACAATGCATTATGGTTGCTAAAAATAAAAATACACGGCAAACAAGTGATTGTGCTTTTTATCAGTGCAGCTTCATGGGCATGAGCTGCTTATGCCTACATGATCAACTGCTCTCTCGACTCAAGTGTAGTACATTTCTTAAGTACTGCTCTTAAAGGGATAGTTCAGTTTCACAGGAAAACAGAATTGCGGAATCTCCTGAACAGTGGAAGTGAATGGTGACCAGTTTGTGAACATAAAAGAACAATGGAAAACAAAAGATTAAATGCCTCCATACTGCTTGTCTGGTGTAATCCAAGTCTTCTAAAGTCCCGACATTCAAAGTTGACTTGTAAGACATCATTGACACCATGTTTTTAGCCTGAATCTTCACTGTAGGGCTTTAGCTTATAGCCACATTCACATGCACATTCACACCGTCTGAACTTGTTTTCTGTGGTGTGACCATGTGTACGTGCAAGTGAACTTGCATGTCAGGGCTTTAGGAGACATTTTCTTGGGATTTTTTTGTTTGAAAACTGGTCACCATTCTCTTCCATTGTTTGGGAGATTCTGCAGCGCTGTTTTCCTGTGAAACTCCAGCAGTGTTTTATGGACTAAAAAAACTAAACCCAACCATCAATTGGCATGAGGGTGAGTAGATAATGACTGAATTTTCATTTTTGGATGAACTATCCCTTTAAGTGCACTGTTGGGGTACATGAGGTTTTCCCTTTCATGCTACTTAGTACTTCAACTCACTACATTCAGACAGAAGTATACTTTTATGTGACAGCTATACTTACAAGTTACTTTTTAAGTCAGATTTTAACATAAAAGATATATGATGAGCTGACGAAATACGATTCATCGTCTTCTAACAATACATCAAATGCCCAATGTTTAGGATTTTGTGGCATGTTGTGGTGAAGCTGTAGATTGCAACCAACTGAAAATGGTTCAGTGAAATTGGTCACCACAAAAGCTGCAAAAAACTTGCAAGGTTTCTCTCGAGCCAGTGTTTGGTTTGTCTGTAGAAACACTCAAGTCTCCATAGAAGAAGAGCCGCTCCCTCTGCAGATATAAAGAGCTCATTTTAAGGTAACAAAAACTTAGTGATTCTCATCTTCAGGTGATTACACACTAATGAAAACCTGCTGATGAATATTATTTTTCTTTCCTGCCATATTATGCCAATAGGTCCTCCTGAGTCTTCCACTCTGGGCTTTGAGGTGGTTCAGATTAGCTCTGTGGAGACGTGGTAGGCTGATGTGATGTGTCAGTACTGTCTTATTATGTCTTGATTGTGATAGCTTTAGCGCTTAAGAGAAACAGAGGAAACAGGAAAATTGGATATGATAACATACAAAGTTTCTTAACTGTAATGGAACCATGAAAGTAACACAGTATGTTTTTATAATGTCACCAAGCTTCTCATTTTGGTTGTTACACTGACCAGAAATTTAAAGCAAAGCTCTACAAAATTCTCTCTTGACACTTGAATATAAGTATAGAATATTTCATGACTGAGCGTGCAGAAATGACTCTTTATGGTGACCCAAAATGTTCAGTTATTTTTCATAATAACCAAGAAACAATGAAATGTCTGCCAATTTACAAAAAAAAAATCTGATTACTTATAAATGGATCCATTCAGCATTAAGAGGGTTTGTTTTGCAGAATGATGACTGACTGGCTCCACTTGAGCTTTGGTGTTACGTGCAGAATGAATGACCTAATTTTGTTCTTATTTTTGATATTGAATATAAGTGCCATCATATGATGGGACTGTTAAAACAATGGGCCTGATTAAATATGGTAAGGAAATATGTTCTAGAGTGTGTGTGGGAGGAAAAAGGATGTTTGACATGAGCCATTTTGTCGTGTCAAATACAAAAATACACTTTAAACCAGTCAAAGTAAATACTGTTTGTAGCACTAAAGCAGAGCGCAAAATGACTTAGATTAATTGTCAGGGTAAGGTTAGAAAAACAAATGAATATAACTTCTGACTGCATGAAATGCTCATTTATGAGGCTGTGAGCTTAACAGTGCAAACGTTTAGATAAAAAAAAAGATACAGTGGGTAGAAGTTGTCTTGACAATTCAAATCCATGAGCAAGACTGTAAATATTATCGACACCGAAGCAGCCACTGAGGACAGAGCAATGGCCCCGGAAACTGGAAATATGTCTTGTTTTTTGTTTTTTTTTTAAATCAGTCTTGGTACATACTACAGTACAGTACATACTACAATTGATAGCCTACACATGATGGTTATTTTGTGGGCTGAGTTTAGTATTGTTAAACTGAATACATATAAATTTGACTGCTCATAGTCTAACAAATGGATTAATAAAAATGAAAACATTAAGTATTCAGTAGTTCTGGCAGTGTGGATGAGGCTTTGAAACAACTTCATGTTGATAAAATATCATCTACAGAAAATATAATTAGCCTCGGGTTGGAAAATGAACCTGAAGTCTTTGTTGCCGTGCAAAATGTACTGAAAACAAGTCACAGTGACTGACATCAGATAGTTTCTGATTTAACTTATTATTTTAACATTTTAAGTCTTATTTAAATTCTTGCTCTGGACACTTTAACTTCATTATTTCTGAAATCCTGGCTCCTGCTGAGTGTTATATGCATCAACAATTCTCAAAGTTAATATGAATTATGTGGTGGAAAAAAAACAAAAAAAAAAAACAGAGTTTGCTGAAGCTGTCATGTTGACCTTTATTTCACTAAAATTCAACTTACATCTTTTTCATTAGTAACTACTCCAGAAGTTGGGAACCTCTATAATTTACAACTTTACATCTAAATGTGTTCAAGAATTCACATAAATCCAAAAAAACATCACATTAAAATGCAGAATTTTAATAAGCAGTTACTTTTGAATGTCACCACGTGAATCAAAACACATCAGAGAAACAAACACTGTTGGTGAGTTCCCTCAGATCCAGTGACACAAAACCGATCAGGTTTTTGAAACAAAAAACGTGATGTGGGAGACAACCTGCACCACTAAAAGCTTGAATGTGTGGTGATGAAATGTGACTATATACATTACATTTGGATTCATTGGAGATTTTTCTCATTTATTTGACAAAGTAGTCCTTGGGAAAGTGTGAATAATCAGATTTGGGGTTTCAGTTACAAAAGGTTGGGTCTGTGGCACTGTGCCAACAGATTTTGCAATGTTATTTTTTACAAAAGGCTTCATTTATTTTATGATTAGATTTTTATCAATCATTACTTATTTATACAGACTATTTCTTTTCAGAAACAATATTTTAGGTCTAAGTCCCAGTCTGGTTCTTTTTTTGTTTTTAATTAGGCCTATTTATCTCGTTTACATTTTTATATAGATTAAAGTTTGGATTGTACATAATTTTAAATAATCAGAAAATGCATTGATTATTCCATGATAGCCTGTCCATCCATCCCATTCTGATGTATGTGATATCAGGAATTTCTGAACAGAATTTCTTCAAACTTGGCTCAAATGTGCACTTGGAGTCCAGCATGAACTGATTATATTTTGGTGGTCAAAGGTAAAAGGTCAAGCTCACTGTGACCTCACGTCTGTCCCATCCTTGTGAATGCAGTATCTCAGGAACACCTTAATGGAATTCCTTCCAGTTTGGTACTAATGTCCACTTAAACTCCCGAATGAACTGATTAAAAATTTACAGATTTTGGGGCATAACTCAAGAATTCATACACTAATGATGACAAAAGTTTCACACAAATATCTGATCGTATAAAATTATGAGGTGTTGACATTTTATACCCAAAATGTCAAAGGTCAACTTCACTGTGACATTATATTCCATGCTCTGTCAGTCCTCTGTCCTCCTCTGTAAAAAATACCTTTTATTAAACTCCTTCAAAGTCTTCACTATATATGAGTCTGGACAGACATGGTCGTAAACTAGAGCTGAGGTCTGTCCCCAAATCCAACAGGACTCAATGGAACCCAATTAGACCCAATGGGTTTGAGACATATTTCTCACATAATTCATGGGCTTACATCCACTTACATCGTCATTGCCTATTCGGTTGGTACATTTGGTACACAGAGGGAAGCTTGTTAAGAAAAATGTCAGGCTGTAATCAGGCTCAGGCTGAAATATGCAAATGAGGGACTGGTTTGGGTCAGTTTGGACAGAATATTGTTGGGTTTGGGCCTTTTCGGACTTGACTTTTCAGGCCGGATTATGGTTATGCAGTGCTAATGTAAACTGTAACTGGACTGATTGGCTGAGGCATATGATGACGCAGTGGCAACTCTAGACACAGTGCAAATATTTGAATATGTGTCTAATATCTTTCTAATATTTCTATCTTGAGTTGTTCTTTCACACAACTAAGTAAAAGTATAAAAAATGCCCAACGTTAAATAACTCCAGGGGACATATCCATCCAGGGGAGCCCCCGTTATATTTTCTATATATTTTCTAAATAACAAAAAATTGACAACCTCTGTTCTAACGGATTCCAATATAGGACAATTCTATTCCAAGTTTCTCTCATGAATTGTGTTAAAATATGCCAGAAATGACTCCAGTCTGACACATTCCCGGTTTCGTGTTATGCAGATTACATCACTGAATATGAGATGTGTCGCTGCTGTAAGTTTCCATATTTTCAATCACTAGACACGACAGATAACAAGAAAATGTGGTTCAGAAGGAGAAATTCTGCCCTAGGGTTCGGCCTTTTGTCCGCGCTGACAAATGGCTGAACTGAGAATGACGGAGCTCAGATATCGACGCCGAGGCAGCCCAGGTGAGAGGAGTTTGGTCACTGCTCAGGTAGTCAGTTTAGAAATTGCAAACTCCGCCCGCTTCGCATGCTGATGGTAAAACAATCGTGCGCTGCTATGGATGCCACGTTCCGCCCAGTTTTATGTGACGTACAGGATGACCAATCACACGTCTTTGTGGGCGGGATTACAGCTAAATGACGGCGATGTGTTGCAATGAGAAAGCCTCTTTGTGTGTTGTCAACGTATATAAGACATTTCTGCCGCAGTTTCTTTCTTTGGAATAATGTCGGCTGAATATGATAATAGGTGAGGAAATATTTTTGTTCTCATTTGGCTCCTTTTCCATTTCGGGATTATATTTGCATGTTTACGTCGAAGTGTGTTTTTGTTCGGGATGACTGTTGGTGATGTGGACGTTAAACGAACCATGCTGTCGTTTCTGACTACCGTTAACTGTTGAGGCCTGCCGATAGCCTGCTGAAGACTAACGTCTATAACTGCTTCTCACTTGTCGAAGACCAGTGTGGTGTATTATACTATTCCGTTTTGCCAAGTTAAAAGTATGTGTAGCGTCTTACATTGTAGCTTATTGAATGAATGTTATCGATGGCTGATGGTCCTGAACGGAACTGAGGCCAATTAAATGGCACCCGGCGCCTTGTGTAGCACGTGAACGAGCGTGGTGTAGGCCTCCCTTCTTTCTATTTCACATTTCTGTCGCTTATACCCACAATGGTAAACCTAACGCTATATTGGAATGGCGAACTTTCCGACTTATTGTACAGTGTGTTTAAAAAAAAAAAAAGTTGGCAGTGGAACTCTGAAGATATTCCGGCATATTGTACGACGGGCGCACATGGTCGTGGTAGTGAAGCGGCGGCTGGGACAATGCCGGTAGTGTAGGCCGCAGCTCAGCGCTGCTGGGAGCTTTTCTCCTCACAGTAGGGTCGCCCTCAGTAAAAGCTCCCTTGATGAAACAAATGCTTGGTGTGTGGCGGTATTCGCGTCGTTGATGAGTTTCGCTGAATTGACAGGGCTGATAAAAGGCTACATAAAGACGGGCAGGGCCCGTTGGCTCCGGCGGTAGCGGGCCGGGGCTGTAATAGCGGAGCTTTCCTTTATTGATACCATCGTACATTTTACACTCAAACTATCTCTTAAAACCAAAAAAATCACCATAACCTAGTGTTAAGTCTCAAAAGGTCACGTATTGTTTTCTCGCTGGCCGTGTCCGTTGTTATTACCGACCCGCTCCGGTCTGCTCAGCCCTAACTAGAGAAACGACCATCTTGGATGTATGTAGTAGAAATGGCGGACAACTCCTGAGAAGGCGTTTGCCTCAAAGTACGAGGATGAAACGGCAAATTAGTTCTGAAAGTCTCGATTTAACAGCCCAGGAAATTGTGTTTGTCGTGTTAGTGTGTTAGCATATTGTCATAAATTATAAATGTATTATATAATTATGCAGGTATCTACAAAGATTAAGTAAAGCACAATTATTTCAGTCATTTTGTGTTTGTGGAAACTGAATATTAATGGAAATATTTCTGTGAGCCATGTTTTTTTTCTGGTCGTGGAACTTTAAATTGTGATGTGGTACAAAACAAGTACCAATGACTTCATTGTCTTGTCATTCTCAGAGACAATGGCCCAGAGGGCATGGAGCCAGATGGGATCATTGAGGTAAGTCCCCTAGAACTGTGGTAATAGACAATGGTCAAAATAACCCCCTACTCACTTAGCTGGTGGGGAGTGTGACCGTTAAGTGCCTGAATATATATTTTTGAGGAAGCAGTAAGGGGGTTCCATAACAGGGAAGTAAAGAAGGGCCACTGCCTTACTGTGGAACAGTCTGTGATTTGCTTGTGGAGACTCACACTAAAATCCAACATATATGTTTTATGACCTTTTGGCGAAAGACCTTCAAAAATGAAAAGACACACTTGAGAGAATAACAACTTGTAGAATTGGTGCCCATATGTGGAGTATAGTTTTCTATAGAGATGTAATATCCCTTTAATGTTCATTGGTTCCTTGTCGCCTCAGAGTGATCTTAACCATTACCAATGTGTTAATGTGAGTGTATGTAGTGTCATATCTGCATGATCGTATGAATGTTTTTTATTTTTTTTAATGCCTGAATATGTTTTGCCCTATTCCTTGTTTGTCTTCCGCCCTTCAGAGCAACTGGAATGAGATTGTGGACAGTTTTGATGAGATGAGCCTGCGCGAGGCTCTGCTCAGGGGAATTTATGCCTATGGTTTTGAGAAGCCTTCCGCTATCCAGCAGAGAGCCATTGTCCCTTGTATCAAGGGTAAGTAAGACAGTTTTACTAAAGATATCTTGTGAAGCAGTTGAAATTGGCAAAAGCAAATATGGATGGAGGAGAAGATTTTGTTAGATAAAAACATGTAAATTGTGGAAGTGAATAATCTATCCTTTTCAATAAATTTGGACTAACACCCCAGAGTTGCAATTCTACTCAGCCACCACTGGAATCTAATTCTACAAATGGTAGAACACTAAACTAGTGAAACCTGATCTTTATCTCAAACTGCAGGGATGAGTTTAAACAAAATAACTGGCCATGCACTTGCATGTTCAAAATGTATGTCAGTACTTGATGTATTGGTCTGTGGTGTTGTAGGCTAAAGGCTATTTTACCAGATCCTTGATTTGCTTGTTTGAATTAGTGTCAATGGAGTCTGACATTTCTTTTCAGTATATCTTGGGCTGAGGAGATCATGAGTATCTTAATGTCTTAGCTTGAGAATACAGTCACCACCCTCTAAGTTGACCAGATGGGGAGAGAACCTCCACTAAATCCTGTCTGAAGTTGATACGAGCTGTCAGGAAGCCTAGAAATGTATTGTTAGTCCAGTTTAACGCTGTCATTATAATCTGAGACTCACTAGCATAAAAACAAAGCTACAAATTGTAACAACTCTCTGGAGGCACTCCTTATATTCAAATAACTGAAAAGCAGGGGTTATATCATTTTTTTAAGGCTAAACGGTCGCATTTAGCTTGTATCTCTGGATTTACTCATCTAGTTGATCAATAACGTAAAATTTATCCTTGTGTTTTTTCTTTTGTTTGTTTTTTTTAACCCCAGGTTACGATGTGATCGCTCAGGCCCAGTCTGGCACTGGGAAGACTGCCACATTTGCCATTTCCATCCTCCAGCAGATTGATGTGGACCTGAAAGACACCCAGGCTCTGGTCCTGGCTCCCACCAGGGAGCTGGCTCAGCAGGTACATTCACTGTCCAATACAAATATGGAGTGGAAAATCTGCACTGACAGTGTACTGTAGTGGGATTTTTTGTTTTGGCCATCTTGCGATTCATCGGTTCATGAAATTGACCGTTTTCAATGCAACACACCTCCAGGCTTTGAATATTTGAAGCTTTATTTTCTGCTCACTAGTGAGTGACCATGGCTTGGGCTAAACAATTTAAGAGCTGGGTGACTATCATGTGACACTGCTTTGCTTGAGTACTTCTCAAGGTGCGAAGTGAAATATGGAGCAGTTCATGAAGGTGTTCCTTTCTGCTACACTTTACTAGATTAAACTGCAGTAATTGTATCAAAAAATGGAAATGTTGTATTGGCATATTTAAAGCCAACTGTAACCTGTTAACTACTGTAGTAATACATCTATAAAATATCTGAAAGGGAATTCTATGGTGCTGAACATGACTTGAGTAGACTAAAGATCAGCCTGTGAAAGATCCAACTCCACAAGATGAAAATCAAATCATTCTCTTGCATTCCATTTACGCCTGGTATTAAAATGTGATCTGGATGTGTTGTCCAGATAAGAAATATGGTTGTTAAAGCAAGGTGATGGGAATGTGATCACATCTGCATGTCCACATTTGGAGCCAGTCTGGCATGCAATGTGTTCTGATCTTGGGTAGGTGTAAAGTTGTAAATGTACAGATTCCATTTTAAAACCAAGTGTAAATGGGGTTTAGTCTGTCCCTGCTGTGACACACCTGATGTCTGAAAAGTGCAATACCAGACCACGATGGCGTCTACAATCCATCAGTAAGAACTGCTGTATAATGATGAAATCCATGCGTGTCAACTGACTGTGTAAACTCCTGGTGTGTTGTTGCTCTGGTTGGTGTTCTGCTGGCTGGAGTCTCAGCGCAGTAGGGGTCCAGAGGCATGATCATGAATCACTACTTCTGAATACAGCACCCATCACACTTTGGAGGGGAGTAAAATAGTCTCCACTCTTTCCTTTCTTCTTGTTGAAAAGGAAAACAAGCCTAAGTTTATATTTTGAGCTCTGTTTGCTTCATATCCCAGTTGATTAACACGCTTGGATGAAGCAAACTAACAGAAAAGTGGCTCAGTCTTGACTTTAGAAACTTTTTGCACTATGGACGCATAGTTCTGACTATTACTGAGACCAATTACAGTCTACACACTGATGCCTCAAACATGATATTGTGTTTTTGTGAAGTTTTTCAACAATCCAAGCTCATGGAGTAACAAAAACCAGCACAAGCGTCACCTGCTCTGCGTGTTCCAGCGTGTTCCTTTCTCACCTTTTTAGAACTCCCATTTCTATCAGTCTTTTGGTATGTGAATTTTGAGATTTGGTTTTTAAAAATGTTATGCATCGCTATGTGTAAAATGACACAAATAAAAGACAAGCTGAAACTTGTTTATTGACCATTTGTTTCAGTTCAAGTGTCCAGCATGGTTCATAGGTTCA
The DNA here is from genome assembly GCF_056507025.1 of Lutjanus erythropterus. Lineage (NCBI taxonomy): Eukaryota > Metazoa > Chordata > Actinopteri > Lutjaniformes > Lutjanidae > Lutjanus > Lutjanus erythropterus. The sequence goes on from NC_139339.1 coordinate 28,262,519, forward strand.
ATGCAGGTTAATAGGGGCAAGTTACATGGGCTCACTAAGGTTAAAAGTTGACTCTGGATATGTTAAGTGTTTGGCAGGAACCCCAAACATATTTAAGATTAATCTTTGGTTTGTCCTCAGTCAAAACTCAGCACAGTTTGTAGAATGTCTTGTTTGAACATTTACTTTTGATTGCCTATGAAAACCCATGAATCAACAAATGGTGTTCTCCACTAAAATTCTTCTACAACTCTTAAAAATGTAGATCCAGAAGGTGGTGCTGGCCCTGGGTGACTATATGGGAGCCAGTTGCTACGCCTGTATCGGTGGGACCAGCATTCGCAATGAAGTCCAGAAGCTGCAGGCTGAATCCCCTCACATTGTGGTGGGAACCCCTGGCCGTGTCTTTGACATGCTGAATCGCAGAAACCTCTGTAAGTCATCATGCAAAAAGTAATTCAACAAATATTGAGCTGCCAGTAAGTTGACTCGTTTTAGTATCAATTTCTAGAATATTAGCTGTCACACTATAAGAATTGGTTATAATTTCATATTGTGTTAAAGTTGGTCCACATTTATGCAGTTGAATATGAAAGTTGAGTGAGTGGTGTGATTCATTTGACATTTAACAAGAGCTGAGTCAGTCCACCCCTAAAGCTTTGTGCACAGTCAGATACAACTGCTGTATGATGACGAAACCCATGCGTGTCAACTGACTCTGTCAACCCCTGATGTGTCGTTGCTCTGGTTGGTGTTCTGCTGGCCTGAGCGCTCGACAGAGAAAGGGGTCCAGAGACATGATCATGAATCACTACTTCTGAATACAGCACCCATCGCACTTGAACAGGAGTCATTAGCTGGTGTTGACAGAAGAGTTTTAGAGGAATGTTCTAGAACAAAAAAATGTGACCGTTTTGAAATGGTAAATTCAAAGGAATAGTAAATGTACAAAATTTGGTTTCATTCTCTAAACAGGAAACACGAGTACCAAATTATATAAAGCTTGTTTCAGTTGTAAATAGATCTACTATTCTGTAGAACAAATGGAGTCTAATTGTCTTAGTAGATGCCAAAACGGCCTCAAACACTGTCAGGCGTTTTTTTGCCTGATTGGATGGGGCTGTATAGAGGTAGAAGGGTAACAAGGGAACAGGGGTATGAACTGCAGCACAAGTCCCTGGCTGAAATTTAATGTCAAGATTGTGTGGTATACACTGTAAACTTGTTCTTTTGTTGGCCAAATGAACACTGGAAGGGTCACCAAATTCGACCACAACCTGGCTGATGTGGGACAATGTTGCACCACAAGCGCATGAGGACATTAAACATTAGCTCTGTTCTTTTTCAGCATCTAAGAACATCAAAATGTTTGTGCTGGATGAGGCTGATGAGATGCTTAGTCGAGGATTCAAGGACCAGATCTATGACATCTTCCTGAAACTGTCAAGCAGCACACAGGTAAGCGCTCAATGTGTCTTGCTGAATCACATTCAACAGTCATCTTAAGTGAACACTTGAGGTGAGCCATTAGACAGAGAAGCTGCTACACTTGTTTGTACACTTGTTTCAGTTGAATTCTGTAAGAGTCTGCATATGGATAGGTTAATTTGCAGTGCTATCATAAAGCAACAAGGGATGTAAAATGCATTATAATCTGGGAACCAAGAAATTTTTCAGAAAAGTAAGTCTCAGGTTTTAACCAGCCCACCCATGTCCCCTTTATTTTTTTGTTTGTTCTTTAGGTTGTCCTTCTGTCGGCCACCATGCCAGCTGATGTTTTGGAGGTCACAAAGAAGTTCATGCGTGACCCTGTCCGAATCCTGGTGAAGAAGGAGGAGCTGACCCTTGAGGGTATTCGCCAGTTCTACATCAATGTGGAGAAAGAGGTGGAGAAACATTTTTCATATGGGCTTTAGTCAGCAAACTAGTCAGATATGACTAGTATGTTTTAAGTTCATATACAGGATGACAAGGTGGATCTCCTATGGGAAAGTGATACATACCAAATATAAAATCTGTGCAAATTTGTGAACACCGCACACAGCAGCACAACCCTGTGCTAATAGTGTATTCAGACCAAATCGGATGTTATGGCTGAATGTGTCTAGTTTTGATAAACCCATTCTGTCATTTCTGTAGTCTGTGGCCCAACAGGTCGCCTATGTTAGTTAGTGAAAACACAAAACCTGTATTTTAGATAACTAAGGTTTAGAAATGTGACTAAGGTATTTGCTACTTGAAAGTTATTATAAATATTGTGATTCTTGCTAATAGTTTCCAAAAATATGCTAATGAATTCTTTGCATGTTTTTATAAGAAATCACAGAATTCAATGCTGTCATACTGTCACATGAAGCACAGACACAGTTGCATAGATTAAAGCAAATATAAAGTTAAGTTTGTCTGCAGGATTCTATCAGCTGTTTGTTTAGTGTTCTATTTTTGAAGCAAGGCTCCAGACTAACTTTTTTACTAGGAGCACAGTGGCCCCTAACTTAAAATTTTAGGAGCGCAAGCAGAAAATTTAGGGGCGCACACCGAAATTGACTTGCAAAGTAAATATTCACCTTTCCTCATTTTCACTGTATTATATTATATCACAGTGTTTCCCCTAGCTTTTTTGCTTTTGGGGGGGGGGGCTTAGCTGGAATTAGCGTGGTCCATCATTGGGGTCCTTGAAGAACCCTCTCGCCAAAGGACCCCATTACCATGATTACAGAGCATTTGGACCTGAATAAACAGTTAACACTGATTTTGTTTTTTATTTTAGCAGTGGAACACTGTTTTTATTTAATTATTCATTCATTCATTTATTTATTTATTAATGCACCTATCCATCCATCAGGCACAGCATTATGGGTGGGCCTAACGGGCCTGGGCCCACTCATTTATACAACTGGCCCACCTTAAATGACTGGGAGAACATGTATTTTCTTAACTTTTATTTTTAATTATTAAAATCAGCATTTTAATACACCCTTAAGACAAAAAGTTTCTATTTGACAAAAAGACAACATTTATTCGGCGAGTATCACATGTGAGGTCTGGGCCAATCGGTGTGCCATAATTCGTCGCACCAGATATGTTACCCTTCCACATGCACATCACACTATGGCGGTTGTTCAGCAGAAATGATGACCGGTGTACTGAGGAAAGCTTATCATTGTCTTATTTTATATCTGCAAATGCCTTTTTCATCAAAACTAGAACGTCTATAAAATGTAGACAATACAGAAGGTAGAGCTGAATATTACTGCCTGACTTGATGTCTTCAGATTACCTTCACAGCACAGATAGTTTATGAGTGAACAGCGCATCGCACCGCACTCTCTCTCCTGTTAAAAGTCATTGTAGCTCACCCATCATTCTGATCGCTTCATTTCTCTCGCTCTCCTTACAATCAATTTAAAGAGTAATCCAGCCAGATCAAATGGAAATGCATTAAAAGGAATAAAATGAGTTTTCTTAATGAATTGATATACTGATCTACTTGATCCATAGTGAAAACATAGATAAGGAGATATCCTGTGCCATTTGAAATAAATAAACTGCAGACTGAAACTGTTAAAGATTTTAAGTGTCATTATCAACTGGAAGTGCTAGTCGGCATTCACAGTATGATATCAGTGATTTTTGTTAAAGTGATATTACCAGTTGGAAACGGTGTTAACTTTTGTAATTAAAAGGCCCATCCGAAGTTAAAATCCTGGCGCCATGCCTGCCATCCATCTTCATTAATCAATTCACTCACCAAGTTTGGTCTTGTACAGCCATGCGGAGTATCTACAGTCTGACAGCCATGCTGGATCAAAGCCAGACTCACAGTGGTGACCCGTCTGCAGCTTTTTACTGCATGCTTCAGTGGGAGGGCTGGAACACCGATATTTTTGCTTGGCGGGGCGAGCGGTTGGGGAACCACTGGTCGTCCATTTACAACTTTTGTTTGTTGTTGTTACTGTAACGGTGGGAAACTCTCTCCTCCGCTCTCTGAGTGTGGGTGAGTGTCTGTACCGGTGCATCGGTGTGTGCTGTGAGCATTGTAATGAATCTAATGAAACGATAGCAATGCAAACCAGCTCATTTGCACATTACTGTCAACTACTGGGCTGAAGTGTGGAGCAGAAGTTTGTCAGCAACAAAAATATTCAATAATAATGATAAAAAAAATCGGCAAATTTACTGGTTGCGCATGCACAAGTAGATGACAAATTTACTCGCACCGTCTCAAATTTTAGTCGCAAAATGCGACCATTTAGTCGCAGTCTGGAGCCCTGTGAGGTCTTTTTTTTTTTTTTGTGTATGTGTACAAACGCTACGTTGCTGCCAATTTAAAAACGTACCGAACAAATATTTATCTACAAGTTGCAATCTAGATGGCATGCACTGCTCTTTCTGGTCAGATGTCTGTGTGTAATTCCAGACTGTCAGCATCCACTGGCCTGTTTGATTATCATCAATAATGATTTCTGAAATTTTTGGTGAGAATTTGTTGGTCCTTGACTCTGTATAATTCCTCCCAATTTATATTGGAGCGTAATTTTGAGATGGAGTCTGCTGATGGCCTCATTGCACTGAATAGTTTAAGGTTGCTGTTTTTTGTTCTAAAAAGCAAATGTTACCTCATAGTGTAAACTGCCAGCTGAGTGTTGTGGAGCCAGATGTGATGGCAGACTGTGTGGATAATCTGAACTTTGTCTGTCCTGGTGCTTGTCCACAGGAGTGGAAGCTGGACACACTGTGTGACCTGTACGAAACCCTGACCATCACACAAGCGGTCATCTTCATCAACACGAGGAGGAAAGTAGACTGGCTCACTGAGAAGATGCATGCCAGAGACTTCACTGTCTCTGCTCTGGTAAGAGAATCCAACCTTCATTTCTACACAAACTGAGCAGCTTTGAATTAGGATTGGGAACAATAAACCGATATGACCGGATATCCGGTTTTACAGGCGAGAGATACGGCTGTGTCAGTAGCAGACTCCCCAATCGATAGTAATTAACCACTGATCTTTAGATGAATCGATTGTAGAGCTATGGATCGGCTATCGCAAGACTAGGAGTCGGTTGCCTGAGGCTTTACAGTTTTCATCTCTAAAATAATACGAGAGCTGATGAAGACGACGGTCACACATGCTCCGTAACATTATCTTCACAGCCCAACTGGACGCCCGCTGCCGCGCTCACAAAACGGTGCGCCCTCCTCCCTCTCCTGTGTCTCCTTTTCATTTGCTCATAACAGACTGCGCTGAAAACAGCAACAGAAGTGACGTAAGTTTGGGTTTTATAAGAAAGCTGAGAAACGCTGCTGCAAATCATTTATGCAAAACGTGTCTGACCGCAGAGTGCAGAGCCACGAGTCTGACCCACAGAGACGTCATGTCACTGTGAGAGCAGGTAACACAGAGCATCACTGTTCCTCCACACTAATCAAAACTACACCACTCTTCATATGAAACAGAGCAGCAGATCATCTTACTGCAGAAATACTGATATTTTAAACAGTTAAGTTTCTCATTTATCTCATTTACACATGAGACTCATAATAAGATATAAACATCACTGTAAAGTCTCCTTCTGTCTCTACTGTTACTATATTTAGTAAAAACTATCAATTTTTTGGCAACAACAGCACTCTACAAATGTAGCATTATTGAATCAAAATGTAAAGACTGACACATTGCATTGTCTTGTATTGTGACAGAGCTGAATCATATCGAATCGTTGGCCACTTAAAGATTTATAAAATATATCGTATCTTTGAACATGTATCGAATCGTCTCAGTCAGTGAGATACACACCCCTACTTTGAATCTTGTCAGAGGCCCTGGTCAGTGTTCAGCATCATAGATGCTGTTAGTCTTCATATGTAACATACAAAAACCACACATTGTGACGTGAAAATAGCCAAACATTTTTGTTTTCGATGATGCATGCATTTTATTTTGGGATTTACATATTACATTAATTTTCACATGCTGAATTATAAATACAAAGTCTAATTGAGCCTTTAGTCTGATCAGACTGTTCTGAGTGCTCTGTAGGTTTGGCCCCATCTCCACTTGTATCCTCTGATCTTGTCTTTCAGCATGGTGACATGGACCAGAAAGAGAGAGACCTGATCATGAGGGAGTTCCGCTCCGGCTCCAGTCGAGTCCTCATCACCACTGACCTGCTGGTACGTACACAACAGCCATCCTCAGTTTGCTAGAATCCTCCCTTGTTCAGCTGCTTGATTTTGAGCTTTTTTTTTAGCCAGCAAGCACGTCATACGTGTGCACACTTGAAGATGAGTGCTCTGTGCGGGCCAAGGTTCCCTCTCCTCCCATCTGCAGTGTTGGTGAAGGACTGAATGTTCCTTGGTAGAGAAGCCATCTGCCCTCCACTGTGACTGGGTCCATGTCCTTGATTCACAACTAAATGGCAGATTACACTCAGTCCTGTCCTTTTTTAAATGTTTGAAATTTATTCAGAACATTTTTAAGGGAAGTTCCTTTTTTTTTTTTTTTTTTTTAAGATGAACATGGGACATGTCTTCATAGTTAATCTGATGTGATGATACATTATTGATGCAGAGGGAAGTTTAGGATGACGACATGAAACTGAATGTGCTATATGGATACAAGTGATGTGCTGCTAAACTAATGATCACTGTGTTCCTCCTCAGGCCAGAGGTATTGATGTCCAACAGGTGTCCCTAGTCATCAACTATGACCTGCCGACCAATAGGGAAAACTACATCCACAGGTAAAAACACAGCCAACAATGTCAAACATTTGGTTGAGCAATGGTAGTAAAATTGTATGCTAGTGTTCTCTTGGAAGCAGAGCAGGGTGCAGAATGACCTTTTTTGTCCACTGACTACATTGCTAGACTGTTAGAATTTTACCAGCCAATCAGTTGATAAGGTTTTTTTTGGCTGATGAATGCACCAAATCTACCAGCTATTGTAGTTCATACTCTGAAAACCATGACACCAAAACAGTTGGCTACGCAATAAGCTAAAAAGATTTGATTACAGCACACCATGTCTACCAGAGAGGAAAAGTTAAGATGGGCAAACAATATTGAGTTGTCAGTATGAGTGTTCCTTGCTTTTCTTGGAGAAATGATCACACCAAATGACCAAAAGTGAAATATTTTGTACAACCATTTCATCAGATGACTTGGTCAATCACCAAAACTAGAAACAACAGCATCAGGCCTTTCATAACGTAGTGGGGTTCAAGCTCTGCAGCTTGTCTGACCAGATTAGCACCTGTAAGTGAAACCTCATGCCTTACTGCACTTTTGTCACCTTCAAGGCTCAGTTTTGTGCTAACTTATTTCTTCAGTCTTTACACTGTTGGTAGTGTATCCCACCACGGCAGCTTTTAGGCATTTTTACCAGCAGCCACAGTGAAGCTGGTTGTGGTCTCACTACTGTAGTGGGAGCTACTATAAAAGTTCAAGGATTTTGCCAGGTACAGACTTGGTTAACACGACGGCATCTCAACCATGGAAGATGCAGTCGCACAACTTTTCAGGTGTGTAGTTGAGATTAAAAGGAAGGCAGAAGATCACCGTTGCAGCTGGAATGATTGTCACAAAATGGTCTTGTAAAACCCAGAGGTCTCTCCCTTCCATCCTGTACGATGTGACCCCTTGCACACGGCTCTTTGCTCAGTGAAACTTTGTGCTTGTCTTTTGTCAGGATTGGTCGAGGTGGTCGTTTTGGCAGAAAGGGAGTAGCCATCAACATGGTGACTGAGGATGACAAGCGAACCCTGAGGGACATTGAGACATTCTACAACACCACCATTGAGGAGATGCCCATGAATGTGGCCGATCTTATCTAGACGAATCCACATGCCCTTCGTCCACCCCACCCTGCTTATTTTAGAAGTTGAACCTTGTTTCTTATACGATCTGAATTCTTCAAACTTTCTTTTGCTAAATTCCACCATTACTCTCCATTCGAAGGGAAGTAAAAAATGCAGCCATTATTCCTTCCTATTATCTGAAATAGTTTTTGGCCATCTTGGAAGGATGAATTACTGACCTGCTTCATCTGCTTGCCATACTCAGTTACCCCGTATCGGCACCTAAATTCTTCCTGCGGCTAATCCTCTCCTCTCAAACTTAAGTCATTCATTTGAACATTTCCACATTGATGTTTTGCAAACCGAGTTTTAAAATAAAACGACTTGACTTTGTAACTGGGTCCGAACAAGTGCAAAACCTATGTGTTTCTGAAAGCACATTTTAAAAAATTATGAAGTGGAAGGAGTCTAGCTACATGAAGTTAATAAGTTTGCTCAACTGATAACATGCACAATGCTAACACACAGATGACTGAAGAGTTTGTGAAATGTGGCTTTGATTTTTCAGCATCACTAGGTTGATGGATGGATGAGTGGTTCTAGACTGCAGTTCAGATTGGACTAAACACAACCATGACTGAAATAAAAAGTGCTGCATTTGACCAGATCAGTATTTAGACAACCTTCAGTGTACTTAAACAGCCTTTAACACAGCCATGATCATGTGAAGGTTTTGGGGGTAGAGTACACAGGGCATGTTCAATAAAGACACCTGTATAGTAAAATCCATCATGAATGAGTTGTTTACCGTTTTGATCCTTTACTGCTGTTTCATATATTTTTTATTGCTATTGTACATACTGCTTGACTTGTACAGTCATTTGTGCAGTAGCATTCAGTTGAAGACTGACTGGTGGCAACAGATGTTTGGAGGCAAAAACGACGGTGAGTTGTGTGGAGACTTTGCCTCCCGACCCTGACGACCTGGTTGGATTTTTCACCTCTAACTCTTTGACATTATTGTTCACTTAGATTTTATTTTTAAACACAATATTGGATTTTTTTGATAAGGTGGTGGTGACTTTTTGTAACCTACCTCACCAAAATGTTGGGGGAGGGAGGGGGCCGTCTGAAATGAAAGGACCAAACTACAGATGATTAAGTATATCGATTCCCTACTTCCCAAATCTCTACTCTTTCTAAGCGCTCATATTAAATGCCTGTCATCATGGGGTTTGGTGTCTGGTTTAGGAGAACTGTCATGTTTTGGGGTGTATAGTCAGTGCTATTTTTTAAAATGAATTTACGGAATTGTTAACCTTTTTGAGACAGAAACCGTGTAACAAGTTTTCTACATTGGATTCTGTATAGTATTTATTTTAATGGTCTTAAAAAAAAAATAAAGGTTTCTCCTTTAACAGTGTAAACTGGCCTCTGCATTGTTGAATAGCATGAAAGCTTTTCTGGCCAAATCCTGTGTGGAAGGCGAGTATGTAACACATCTCCACCATCTGAAGCACTCGCTCTGTTGACTTGAGACAGGCCTGTGCTGCTATGTGTTTGTGACTGCTGACCTGCTCTGAAACCAACACTGCAGTTTGGTCCAAAATATCAACGATGACAAACAAAATAAACCAGCCACGGAGGTGTGATATTTATCACTGAGTTTTTGACTTGTCTTTCTGCTTCCCTTGGTTAAAACAAGTCTCAGTGAACTGTCAAACAACTTGAAGGCCCTCGAGCTTGTTTTTTCCAGAGCTGCTGTTGACGGCTGAGTAGCAGCCTGGACCTTAGAACATTCTAGCATGTTTACTGATTGTTGTCTTTCCACAATAAACATTGAATTGTATGTCGGTGTCATGTCCATTCAGTCACATGCGCCCTGATGTTTTAGATGCATCATCTGGATATTTGAGGGGCGAATAGATGGTGCAGGTAGAGCAACAGCACTGGTGGTGTGGCCCCCAGAGAGAGTGGACCCTCCAATGTTTTGGGTGGGGAGTGATTCACATTGTAACTTTACAAATTCACCTGGTTTTATGCTCGAACATGTTATATATTATATGTTATTTATTTCCTTAAAAAGGCAAATGCATCTCCATCATTTTGTTATGCAACAACTTTCAAAGCTTATTCAACATAAACTATGAAAGCTATAAATATTTAAACTACTACTATATAAGTATTCAGTTTATGTTTGTCATATACAGATGAGACAGAATAATAAATTATGCATGCAGATGTGTAGTGGTGATTGCTGGGTAATTTGTGTGTTGATGATGTGCGAAGTCTCTATTTGTAAAGTTTCGGTATGATGACGTGACAACTTCTTTTTGACCAAAACATATCAGTCCCTCCAGGACTTTGTGGGCTCTTTTTGGGGTTGTTGCGCCCTAAATTAGCCAAATAGTGAAAGAAAGCTGTGATTTTTTTCATTACAAAGGCAACTTGTTCCAGGGAGAACTTGATAACTTCACCAAAAAGGCTCACAAGTACAAAAACTAAAAAAATGTGCACAGTGTTGATAACTGTCAATAACAATGACAAACCTAGTCTTTTCAATATCTGTGACAAAAATATAAATGATGGTAACAGTGCTCGCTGGGGCTCATCAAAACAGTCCAGACATGAAATGTGACACTTTAAAAAACTTTATTCACAAAATATTACATAAAACAAGTGCTTGATCTCTCACAAGGCCAGGAATTATATATAACAAAATAACATGTAGCCAGACAGACAGCAAAAGAGAAGAATGAGTATATTATATTAACTATAAAACTGTAGTGTGTTTCAGCTTTCTGAAGGATTCATAGCATCTTTGGTGTAGAGCAAGAGATAGTATAGAATGTGTGACACCAAATTCTTTGGTGATGAATTTTATCCAAGCTGTTTTCCCAGAGTTGTTTGATATATTCTTTGATGTATTGATATGTATTGATATGTATTCTTTGCTATAAATGATGAGGTGTGAAACTGCTGCTGAGGTTTTGTTAATGTATTTGTAATTTAGCTGCATATTGTAAGTCCAAAACACGGTGGCACAGTGTTTTCCCTGTGAAGCAAAGCATCTGACTCTTTTTAGCATCAGCCAAATGCTAAATTCTAGTGTTTAACACTGTTTATTCATTAAAATAGTTTAACAGACCTATCTATCACCAGCTGGGACTGATTTTCTCCTCAGACTTGATGAATAGTAGTGATGTGTCGGTCGCGAACGATCCGGATCTTAGAGCCGGCTCTTTGAAGTGAACGACGGGAACCGGCTCTTGATTGGGAGCCGATTTGTTTTTTCTCCTCTTTTTTTCTATTATAGTTGCACATGATCATGTGGATCTGTGTCCACACTGAGTAGAAGGGGGAGGGGAAGGGTTATGGACACACAACACAGTGAGCACATGAACAAGTGGGAGGGAGACGAGAGAGAACATGCGCTACAGACAGAGACAACACGCTTGAAAGGTGAGAAAATACACTCGTTTGAGATGAACTGCACCTCGCCTGGAAAGTAGACGAGATCAGGCAGCCACAGCAGGAAGTGGAGACGAAAATCTGCAGTTAAATTGGACAGTTTTCAACAGAGTTAAGAGAGAATAGAGGAAGAGATCACCTGTAGGTTACCTGAAGTCTGCAGACCACGATCATAGCTGAAGAAATAAAGTGCATTCTTGATCACTGATTGAAGTTAAAATAGAAGAGATCCTCCTTCTGATGCATGTAACATCTGTTCTTTTATCTGCCTTGTAAAACCAAGTCATATATAAGTCATATATATAATCTTTATTATTATCAGACAAAATATCTGCTTGTTGACAGATTAAAACTTAATTGCACAACAGAAGACTAATATATCCAGTGTTAAATATTACAATTACACAGAAAATTAGTAATTAATATAATGGTGGTGTTTGTTGTCAAAATTAAGCACTCTGCTTAATATTGTAGTACTCTCCTCCATGTTGAGTATGTTGAGTGTATAAATAATAAACATTTGATATAATGTATGTTTTTTACATTAGTAATTCATTTTACATCATTTTGGGTAATAAATTAGCCATGTGGGAGCCGAAAGAGCCGGCTCTTTTTAGGGAGCCGAGCCAAAAGAACCAGCTCACTAAAAAGAGCCGGAATTCCCATCACTAATGAATTGGACTCAGGGTTTAAAGTCAATGAGAGGCTCACTCCACTAGGGGGAGACATTGTTCTTTCTTCACTATATGAAACCATTCCAAACCTTCCTGCTACCTCATACTACTCAGGATCAGTCAGGAAGCCTTTTAATATCAACTTTTATACCTCAGCGCTCCTCTCTGACAGGAGACTAACAGGACTCTGAAAGTGGTCATGGTCATTAACTGTGATATCGCAACTCATATTGCAACTGCAGTATCAATCAAAATAATCAAAATGAGATATTTTTTCCGTATGGTCCAGGTCTTGTATAGATGTGAGTAACTTTGTACTGAATATCTTCCTTCATTTGCTCAGGCAGTCTGTGGAAAGTCATGTTCAGGTTCAGGCAACAGAGGGTCTGGGACCCCATGGAGGCCCTCAGAGTTGCTGCAGGGTGTCCCCCAAATTATTGCGTGTTGATTCTATTTATTATTATTTTTTTTTTCAAAAGTTAAAATATGTCTAAATATGCACTTTTACATGAATCCAATATAGCAAAGTCAAGCATTTAATTTGCACAACATTGACAAAATGAGTTTTATGCAGTCAGCTGTAGCTGTTTGTGCGGCTTCATAATAAAAGCGTTCAAATAACAAAACAACACAGGACTTTAATTGTGAAGAATTTAAGGAAACGGTATGGTTATCCCAGAGACATAAATGAATGGTTTAGCTTGATGAGTCAAGGCTCATCAAGCTCATCTTCAGATAAAAGACTCACCTTCGAGCAGGTAGCCCTGTTATAATCGAAATGCAAACCGATGGGCCGAGTCACACCGAGTCCAGCCAGGCCATCTCTGTGTGTAGAAACGCTAACGTTAGCCTCGCTGCTGACTTACCAGCTACAGCAAACAAGAAGATCCAAAAAAATTCAGTGCAATATATGTGTTAGGGCAGCATTTCCCAAACTGTTTTTCTTTTTAAAAATGACAGACCATCGTGACCCAGTTCACAGCAGGCTTTATCAATAAATCTTAAGAGTTCATTTGGGCAAAAATGAACCTGAGCATTGTTACTGCCATTTCCACATCACCATATATTATCTTGACACATGCGTATACACATTACTTTATGAATTAAAAAAAAAGAGTTACGAATAAGACAAAATAAGAACATTTAGATGGAATTAACAGGCTCTTGTTTTTTTCCCCCTCATCTGTAAAACAATCAACACATTTTAAATGCTTTATAAAAGATGGACTGCAGATATAAATCTGAAATTTTGCTGAATTTCTTCCACAGTATTTTATTTTTTAGGGGACCCAAATAAAATATCCTATGTTTGGGAATGACTGCTGTGGGGGGGGGGTCCCTGCTCCTTCTCTTTAGTCCCTGAGCTGAAAACACCGAAGACCCCTCTTCATCAGTGCTGACTGTCCTGGATAACCAAGAGAGAAATAAAGAGTGAAATAAAGTTAAATGATATCATTTATGTAGGGGGAATAAACAATCAAACGTTTGGTGATGCATTCATGTTAAAGGGACCGTTCACCCAAAAATGAAACAATAACTATCTGCTTACTCTCATGCTAATTGAAGGTCAGGTTTAGTTTTTGGGTGAACTTGGGTGAACTATCCCTTAACCTTTATTCCATTATTTCACAAAAACTAAACTGGAATCCTTTTCTATCAGTTAACCAGTTATTGCTATTTATTGTAGGATTGGGGAGTCATCAACCTTTTTGGCTTCTTTTTCTTCGTCTATGGCAGAAAAGGTTTAACCACTGAGTTCAGACATGTTTTGAATTAGACCAGGAGGAAAGTCACTGCAGGGTGTAAATAGTAGAGGCCAGGCATAAACTCAAAGAAAAAAAAAAAAGAAAAAGTACATTTATTTTGATGTATTTTACATTTTGTAGTAGAGCTACATTCACCTCAGTTCAGGCCATCAGTGGAGATTTATTTATGGGATGGGAGCTTCCAAACATAAAGACATAAATGTGAAATGCTTTGACTCTGGAATAGACTTGTGAGGATGTCAGATCAGAGACTCACCAAAAATTTCACAGATCCCTGGACTAATGAGATGAAATCCCTGTTTCATTTGAATGATTTGTCATTCATTTTCCATAACAGATTACTTTGTAATATTCAGGAGATTAGAAGCAAAATGTGTCTAATGCAAAGAAAAAAATGGTTGAACTAAGATGTTGTTAAGGTGTGCACTTAAACTGATGTTGTCTTGTGATGTTATCACCTGTGATAGATGACATGTGCAAAATAAAGTGTCTCTCTTGCCCGTTCAAGCAGCATATGACAGCGTAAACAGATTCCAGGCCCAGGAGGGAACTTGAAGGCTGATGGCTGTGGTTATGTTTCTGACGGAGACGAAAAGAATCACAAGTTATGGGAGACAAAGTTTTTGGGCCACCTGTGACTGCTGAGGCTGAAAGAGACTATACCGAACGCTCTCGCTCTCTTCATCCTCACCAGGCCCCTGGTGATGGCAATTTTAGCACTAAGAAATGCTGAAGAGACTCTAAGTGACCGGCTGCTGATTGCAATGATTCTAAAAGTTTTACTCAAGCACCAACAATATGGGATAAAACAAAATTACAAACGTACTTTTGCACAAAGAAAAACAAAGGTTGTCATGTCCACGTAACTGTATCCACAGTTACGGTCAGGAACATTCCCACTGGCCTCAGAGGAAGGCAGGTTTAATGTCCCCTCCAGAGGAGGACACACTCTGTTTGTTGTGTGACCTTGGTGACCTGTCCTGCCTATGAGGACTTCAGAAATGTACTTTTCACTAAAACATCCCCTATTTATGCTGATTTCAAGGAGAAGGAAAATGTTTGAACATTGCAACTGTATTTGGTATCTTAAGCAATGAGGGTTGGGCACTTTTTGTGCATGACGAAAAAATAAAAGGACATCAATCAATCAATAGTAATTTTATTGAGTTTGCCAGATGTCTATCATGTGTTGAAAAGAAAAGTCACGTCTTGCACCTCACCCTTCCATTCATATTTAGACTTTAACACCATTTTAGGGAAATCTTGTCTGTATATATGTGATGTGCTTTTCTTTGTTTTACATTATATTGTTTAGATATTACATGTTTTAGCTTTCAGTGGTGGAATAATTTATTTTATTTTATTTTGTATCCCATCCCCTCAGCTGAGGGAGAGGTGTACTCTGAGTGCATCTTCAAAATGACATCCATACTGGACAAATCTGCAGGCCAGAATTTACTTTCAGTGCAAGAAGTAGTCTGTGCTTTATGTAGTGAGGTGGAAGATAAAAGTGTGGAGGATGAGGGACAGTTCAGATGTTTGGGTTTTCAAAACCGGCCATAAACCTTTCCTGACATGAACCATACTGTAGCTGTCATGAGCAGATTTTGTAAGGACAAATATTTTAAAGTTGGCAATAACGCGCTACCACAAAACAAACTCCAGAACTCCGAACACAAACATTTGTTATCTCCATACTGAGTGCTGAGCACAGGAACTTTGGACTGCTGTCATCAAACTGGCCTCCATCAGACTCCATCAGACCTGTGTTCGGTCTGTGGTCCGGCTGTGTTCAGTGGGAGGTTGTTGAGCCCATTCTGTTGCCTATTAGTTTTGGTGCCCATTCCATTGCTGCTCACTGCCAGCGTTCCCAGTTAGATCACCCCCACCTCCAACCTGAAGACCCCCCTCTTCCCAGCGAAAGCTCCGGTACTACTACATATATATATATGTATATATATATATATATGTATATGCCCCCCCACCTCTCTCTCTCTCTCTCTCTCTCTCTCTCTCTCACACACACACACACACACACACACACACACACACACACACACACACACACACACCATATCAGGTTAATAGCTCCTAGCTCCCCTGGTGTCCCAATATGACGTCCATCCAGCCTGAAAACATGTTATGTCTCTTTGCTTTTTGTTCGGCCCTCAGCCTTGGTGGCCCTTCTTCTTCCAAAGGCACTTTCTCTGTGGTGAAGATACCCCATGCCCATCCCCCAGCTACCCAACACACATACACACTCACACTACCCACTGCACCCCCTGTAGGGTGCTGGATTGTGGGGTTGAGAGATGGCGGGGTGGGGTTGGGGGGGGGATTATGTGAGTGTGAGGCTCGTAAAGGGCCTGCCATGGTCTTTCTGTTGTGTGACGGATGGCTGGGAGGCTGAACAGGCCTGTTTTGCATGAGAAGAGAAGCCAGCAGAGGGGAGAAAAGAGGTCTATTCAATGAGGCCTGTCACCCAAAACCACCCTCCTGCACCAAACCCTCACACCCCACCCCTTCATCATCCATCCCTTCATCCTTTCGTCCCTCCTCCTCCCTTGTTCTCCCTCTCCATCTCGTTCTCCCTTTCTTCCTTCATTTTGTGGCTTTCATTTGCCCGTCTTCACTGCTTTTTTCTCACCCTATAATCTACACCCTACCCCCACTCTGCTGCCCTCCTTACCTCTTGATTTCATCCCACTTAATTTCTGTTCATTCAGATTTTCCCTCCTTTCCATCAAGCTGTTTTTATCTCGGTGGTTCCATAACATTTGTATCCTCTCATTACTTTGTGGGTATTGTGAATGAGAAGCTATAATGGAAATGTCATTGTCAAAGTTCTTTAACACTAAAAGAAGTCATGTGACTCAATGCTCTGACATGCTGTCCACATTTGAGTCAGCAGGAGATATTATGGCATAATTAGTTTAAAGCTGCATTCAATGATTTTTAGCCACTAGGGAGCAGAGAAACATCAAAACAGACAGCTGTAAAGCTTATATGACAAAGATTAAATATCTATACATCCAGCAAACTCATGTGCGTTTGTGTCCACCTGATGAAAGAAAGTTCACTCTTCTTGTAGCTCTGGTTTGGCCAACTTCCTTGAAAAATATCTGTCTCATTAGTTGTAAAAACTCTATACATTCTAAATATCTGCTGTTTGTTTGTGTGTAGTTACCAAGCAGCAGACAACAGATTATCGGAAGCTTTTTGCCTGAAATATAGGGACAGATCAGAACTAATGGAGACTGTAACGTGCTAAAACAGAACGATGACGCTTTTTTAAAAAAAAAAAAAAAAAGCCTGGGCACTGCACCTGCAGTTTTGAGTTAATTCTCTGTAATACCGTTATTCCCTCTCTCATCAGGTCAGCTTTGGTGTTTTTCAATATTTTTGTGACTAATAGGTATAACAGATTTTGAAAGTGGTCCAATATTACAGTTTTTGTACAATCACTTAAACACGATTTCGACACTACACACAATTCACACAAACACACAAGCAACTGTCAGAACACCTCAGATCTTTTGCAGAATGAAACACTTCAAAACTCTACAATAATTCGTAAAAACTGTTCATTTTGTCAGTGCATGGTGTACATAAGAGTCATAAGATCTGTTTCTGTTTGAACCAGTTACACACAACTGAGCTCAATCTAAAACACTTTTATCATTTCTACTTTTATTACTATCTGAGTTAGATTTTTTTCAGAGATATTGTTATAATAAAGTACATGAATATACTGAACAAACACAATACATAATGATCCAAATGGTGTTTTTTTCCACAATATAAAATCAGTCAATAAACCCATGCATTTACAAAGGTTGCGTTTTGCATTGAAAAGAATAACATATTCTAAATATCATATAATATACTAACATAACAAAAACATTTGTGGAAACAAAAAGCAAACATGGATTACAAAAATCCTAAGCATCATCTCATCCATCCTTTTCATCCATATCATGTCAGGGTATGCAGACAATCAAAACACATGTAAAATTTCACAGGACAGTGCACCTGATGTTATTTTAGCTTTTTTATGATTGCTTACACACTGACATCAAAAGTAAAACAATTAGTGAAACCGTTAGTCCAGATCTGCACAACTATAAGCACATTCTCAGCCTCACACGTTTTACAAAACGCTACACAGAGTGTTTTTCAAATCATTGAACACACTTCTGTACATAAGACACAGAAATATTACATGATATCACATCTTTCAACTTTTTTCTGCTTCTGAATATATAACAATACAATATAAAATATAATAATCCAGTGATAATGGCATCTGTGGATGTCAACATTTCCCTGCAACTCCCCCTGTACTCCTATCCAGAATTACATCTAGACATATACATTTATATTTTGAATGCTTAAAATCTGTGCTCTAAAGTGAAGGACAAATATATGTCTTAACCCACATACACAAGAAATGAATAAAGAAAACAATCAAACCAAATTGAGTAATTATCAGTAGGAATTAATTAAGTTTGTGTTTGATATTAAGAGCTGTTAAAAGCTTAGAATAATAATTTTGATTCTCTTTTGATTTTTATTTCTCTGTTTCAGTAGCTCACTCACATACAGTTAAATGTAGCATATATCTCCACTAATATTATACTGTGCTGCACTGAAAGATTCTCATGTCTGAAAACTGCTGTCAAGTTTACCACAAGCTCGTCTCTATTTGCTTCATCTACAAGCAGGACAGTGCTGGCCTTAGGGTAGACCTGGAGCCAGGGTTTTTGGTCCTGTCCTCTACAAATAGAAATACGATCGGTTAATTCACCTGTCACTTTCAAAACAATCACCTGCAGCCCTCTGTTCTGGTAATACAGTCCTGACCAATGTATTTTTTGGTGCAATCTTTTTCTCTGCCAAGAGACCACAAAATAGGATCTGATAACTCTGTTTTAACAGTAACCATTTCACTTTAATTTCAAAATTAGAATTAGAAGAGAATGATTATTAAATAACAGAGATGAAATATAACATCTGCAGTGCCTATATGTTTGGCCTTTGGTTCCCTCTGGTGTTTACATCAATGATTCTTGGTGCTTAATCACTGTTAAAGTTGAAGGACACTATCTATTTCAAGATGTTGACCATATTGTCATCACCATCTTGTTGCTGTGGTTTCAAACTGATGCAAATTCAAACTAGCAGAGGTCACTCAGTAGAGTGCAGATCCCCACCAGGCAACAGATGGTGAAGCACCTACTGCAATGCCATCACATCTGCCAGGTGCAGCCAACAAAGCAGCTGTTGATCATTTGCAGCCCCCAGTGGCTGGTTAAGAAGTGACAAGTCAGCTGTCAATGGTTGTATAGAACAGAGCAGTCAAGAAATACAACTACTACCTAACAGTTGTTGAGATTACAAGTTACATTTTACATCCATGTCTGTCCACATACAGTTGAGGACAAAATTATTAAAGTTTTTTTTCAAATTTTTCCCAAGTGCTTTTGTAACAGAACAAGGAATTTTCAACATAGCATTTCTAAACATACTAGTTTTCTTAAGAAAGCATAAATCATTTCTATTTGCACACAATAACAGAATTATTTCAGAAAAAAACAAAAACGATCAGGGTCAATAGCCCCCTTAAGAAGTAACCTTTTTATTGAGCCATAACACAAACCACTGTTGTGCAATGATGTACTTTAACTTTGGAATGCTCAAAACGTATAAAATCAAGTTAAAACTGAGGGTTATTTTCCAATTTACACACAGTCTAAAAACTTCAGTAAGGGTTTGAGCTGTCACTTAAAAAAACATTATGCTAAAAACAAAGGAAATCAGTTTTGACTTGATAAAAAAGAATTGTTGATGCTCACAAAGCAGTTAAAAATCTCTTGCTCTGTTTAACAGCACTTGGGAAGTACTTAAATAAATGAAATTTTCATAGATGGGCTATTAATTTTGCCCTCATCCATGTAATGTCTGTAGTGAACAACTGAAGGAATTTAATATGGAACTTACCTCTATATTGACCTGTAACTTTGAAGGAACTTTACAAAAGGTATGAACTATTTATTTATTTATTTATTTTTTTTTTTTTTTGTAAAATGGAAATGATCACCATACATATATGATTCCAGACCTTTGACCACCAATATACTGAGATCATCCTTGACTCCAAGTTGACACTTGTTCCAAGTTTGAAGAAAGTGTCCCTGAGATGTCGCCTTCACGCCTTCAAGGTGCACAGGCCACAGTGACGACTTCACAAAAATAGAACGACCTAAAACATGATGCCTGTGGCCGTGGCTGTTGTCAGCGTGGAGCCATAAAAAAGGTTTTTCAAGGGTTTTCCAGCTTGTGAATCACAGAGGTCCTTCAGCATGCAGTCATGAATGTGCACAGAACAATGCTGATGGGTCTAGTAGTATTCAAGATTAGCTGCGAACAAGCTGCAGGTCTGTTGATCATGCACACAGACATAGGTAATCCCATTACGTTTAAATGCACTATAGAACTACTACCAATTCCCAAAAAATTGTGTTAAAGGTAAATAAAAATAGAATGCAATGATTTACAAAAATGACTTATAATACTTTAAGTAGCAGCACAAAGACAAGATATTTAATGTTCATACTGAACTTCACTATTTTTTGTAAATATACGTTCTGAATGTGATGCCTGCAACATGTTCCATATAAGCTGTGATAGAGACAGGGACACTGTGCTCCATCACTGTGTCCTCAACTCAGTAAACATTTGGAACATTGCTGAAGTTTTCAAAGTGGAACTCTTTCCGTTCTTGCTTGATATAAGACCAGAAAAAAAAAAATCCTTCTCAGAACTTTCATAAGCAAGTTTTTTGTGCTCAGCGGTTTTTATGAATCAAGCATAAGTGTGGAATGATCTTAAGACTACATCCACACTACTATCTTTTTTTGTAATGTGGACATTTTGTTACAATCCACCTGGACCTGAGTGCACCAGCTGGGCGTATGCCTGGGTGTAACAATACATCCGACTTAGAATGGAAAGTCATGACCAGTTTAAGGTTAAGATGAGCGCACCAGTTAGACTTAAGCCCAGTGTGTGTTCCGCCTGGGTCTAACTTTTACGTGTAGTGCGGAGCAGGAGTAAGTTGGAAATTCAGACTTGTATGCACAGTAATTTTAATGGATTCACACAACCAGAGAAGAGAAACAAAGATAGCAGAGCATCTTGTTTACAGGATGATGAGCAAAGAGGGCATTCGGAAGAGAAAGAGTCATCCGTGACAGGACAAATCCTCTCAATATATATAGTGATAGTGAAATTTGATTTTAGCAGAGAAGCGTTGTTTGTTAATTAAAGTGCTCTCTCCCCTCAGCTGCAGCATCTGTCAGACAGAAACGCGGCGCTGTCCTCCACCTTGCAAGTGCTGATTGCGAAGGCCTTTACACTTTATATCCAGGGCTTCACATGTTTCACCTGTCAACATACTAAATGTGGGTAGTAGCCACTTTGGCGGGTAACTTTGAGCTGGGTGACAATCTCAATACAGCACTGTGACATTTTTTAAATCATCCCTGTGTTGCCTGTTTGCTCGACAGTGGGCCTGAGCTCCTCCAAGGAGAGCAGCAACAACTTCAGAGCAGAGCTCAGAGCAAAGGGAATGAAATAAACTCAGGATACGTTTTATCAGAGTCAGTGATGGTAGTACTTTGAGACCAAACTGCACAGCTTACGAGTCCTGCTGCCGTGTTGTATCTTGTTGTATTTTGTACAAACCCTGCCTTATCCTGGCTGACTGACATTCTGACAACCCACCACACATTTGTCTGTGTTTCTTGTTTTTTTCTTTGTTTTGATTTCTTTAGGGTTTTTTTTCTTTCACACTTCCTTGACTTCCCTGTTGCAGAGGACAGTCTCCCATTCTGCTAATATAGTCGTGGACTGGTGTCCTTGGACCAATCTTGAGAGCCTTGTCTTTTTTTTTTTTGTTATTTTATATAATGGTGTTTGGTGTTTTATGTCTATTGTGTGTGTATTTGTTTTATTATGAAAAAAGTGTAGACTGACGGCTGTGTATGAGAGAGAAAACACCTCAAACTGACGTTCAAGACTGTTTTTACAGCCTGTACATTATTTTCCTCGCCCCAAACTGCTGCAATCAATACATTTGTCAGTGATTATCTTAAATGCATATTGCTTCAGTGAGGAAATAATCCATGTCATAACCATTTTTAAGTTTTAAGTCCAGTACTTAAGTACAAACACTGATTCAGTTTAGGGAGATGGTTGAAATGAGATACATTCATACAATGGAACAGCTGTGTTTTGCTCAGGATCTTAAAGACCTCAGACCTTTAGCTCTCACTTCTCAGTTCATGAAATGTTTTCGAAGAATTGTTCCAAGATCCACTCCAGTTTGCATATAGGAGGGGTGTTGGCGTGGATGATGCTCTGTCACAAAGTCTATAGGCACTTAGAAGAGTCAAAAAACAAGCTTCTAGCAGATGCGCCAGCTGACTCTAATGCGTTTAATACAATTCAGATGCATATTCTAGTTAGTAAACTTATTAATTATAATGTAAACAACACTACAGTTGCATGGGTTACATGACAACCTTACATCGTACATCAACACAGGAGCGCCAAAACGCACAGTGTTGTCTCCATTTTTTTAAATTCACTTTGTATATCTCTGACTGCAGGTGGAATTTGGCACCTGGCTGTCACCTCCAGAAACTTTCAAATGATCTGGCACTAGTTGGTTGCATACCTGTCTTATCAACAGGCGGTAGACAGCATTGTCAAATGGCGTGGTGAAAACCATCAAATTTTAAATCCTGGTAAGATCAAGGAGCCTATTGTTGATTTTAGAAAAAGACTGCAGTGACTCCTGTCTAATGAACTCTTTTCTCTCCATTGATGAGATATCTTGTCAGTTGCTGCAGTAGGGGAAGCTGTGATGCATCAAATTATTAAGAAGACAGGATCCATTAATGGTTTGACCCCTGACTCGCTAGAAGTGTCATGGAAAAAAGAACAGATAGGAAGCTCAAGAGTGTTTTGCAAAATGAGGATCGTCTAATCAAAAATGTTTTCAGTGAGTTGAGGAGATCTTTTAGTGACAGACCTGTGATGCCCATGAGCCCCTCAGAGAGAGATTCAGGAAATCCTTAGAGTTTCTCAACTAACATTGTCTGTGACTGTCACTCTTGATGATGACGATGATGATCTGTGACCTTTGCCAACTTTGACCAGCAAACAGAAAAAGAAAATTTTACAGCCACCAAGAAGCGGAGAGAACACAGCTCTGTGATGGATGGAAAGAGAGGAGGAAACCCACTGCCATGTTGGCTTTTTCTGTGTCTGATGTGACACACAAAGATGCAACATGTGCACACAAGCGTAAAGTATGGGTGTGCAAGGAGACAGGGGGAGCTGAAAACCTCTCGCTGCCTTTCCATTCCATCTGAAGCCACAGAAGTTGACAGACAGATGAAGAAAAGCTGAGAGTGTGAGTGTTGGTGAGTTGTTTTTGAAAGAGGAAAGCCAGGGGAGCAGAGAGGACGAGGAGGGAGGGAGAGAGGGCAAGGTTTGGAAGGGATTCCACATGAGGTTGTCATGGAGATGGAAACGGGAGACTAGAGCCTCACAATTCCCAATTAGTCACAAACACATGGTCTCAAACACACACCTGCAGCATGCACACACATATCTGAATAATACACTCTCCAACTGACTTACAAAACACACTGACACACACACACACACACACAAATTCATGTATTTATCAGTCAAGTGCCTCACCATCTGTCTCACCTATGTGTGTGCGTGTGCATGTGTCTGTGTATGTGAGGATGTGTCACTACTTGCTAGTCTTGCTATTAATTTTTTAATCTTGTTTATTTTTAGAACTTTCAGTTAACAAGCATTAAAGTTTGAATTATAGTTGCACGTAGGGCTGCAACTAATAATTATTTTCACCATTGATTAATCTGTCGATTTGATCAGTTGATTGGGTTACAAGATGTCAGAAAATGGTGAAAAAAGTTTTCGCAAAGTCCAAGATGACATCCCTAATGCCTTGTTTTGTCCACAACTCAAAGATATTCACTTTGCTTTTGTAGAGAAACCAGAAAATGCCCACATTTCAGAAGCTGAAATTAGAGAATTTAACAAAAAACATTTTTGAAAAAAGTACTCTAACTGATTAATTTGTTATCAAAATAGTTGGCAATTAATTTAATAATTGATCATTCAATTAATCATTGGAGCTGTAGGTCTGGATATCATTTGGGGTCTTTTCTGGTACCAGTGCATCAATAGTGCCTGAACTTTAAAAAAAAGATGACTGTTGTCAGAATGTTAACTAGGCAAGTTTGGTGATGTGTCTGAAACATCTGCACCTGAGGGCAAACTATTTTAAATTGACAGTACACGTATGTGGCTCTGAAACAGGCACCATAATCTACTCTGTGAGTCAGTCTTGTGGGTACTGGTACTCTTGAACAGCCATACCTCTCTCAGTGCAGGAGAAAGGCTCCATACATCATCATTCTGCTCTATGGGAAAAAAATTCTCTGGCTTGTGCCCCAAAGTGCCCGAAAATGAAATACATTCATGATGAAATGATAAAGCCATCAAGTGGCCATTGTAACTATGACCGAAATTCCCAAAATGAACTTTTTAGCTCATCAGCCAAATGTCTGGTAAATGAAAAATTCTACCCACCAAACTTTTTTTTTCCACATTTGAAGTGATATGGCACTGATACCAGTAGCTGAAGTACCAGTACCCACTGGAACCTTTTTTTTGTACTTTCATAAAGAATAAGTTTAAGTTTACCAATTTAACAGTGTTTTTTACTTTTATTATTTTGTTATCTAATTAGAGCATTTTACACACCACAAAAAATAAAATCCCTCCCTCTCTAATTTCAGATGTCCCTACAATCTGCAGCCTCTCAGTCAGTCAAAACGGCAACACTGCTGTTGTTGTTGACGTCACTGTGTTTTGACAGTCTGCAGTTCACAAATAATGGTCTCGGACATTCTAATAAAACTTCACACACTGTCGTGGCATAATGAATATGTTTTTGAGGCTAATGCTAGTAAAAGTGGATCGGGGTACTTGTATGCATTTAAGTTATAGGCCAACTGAAATGAAAACAGGGAATGGGGAGAAAGTGGGGGAAATGGCATGCAGGGTAAGAAACTGAGCTTTAAGTTTGCAAACAGCATGTTTATCCAGCTAAATTCTCAGCTCACTGGCTTCTCCTTAACGAATAACTGTTCTCAGTTCACTCGGCGAGCTAATCTGAATGATCAGCCGTGTTTCAGTTCAGTGAGCGGGGCTGTGCAGTGGAGCTCTGGTCAAGTTATTGTGACCAGGGACGAGGTGTCTGACCCAAACCTCAGACTGCATGGACCTGACAACGCCGTTTCATCCAGAGAATATACACTCAATAGATTCACACATCAGTTCTTGGGTAAGAAAGAAAGAGCAGAGATGTGCATTTCAAGTTCAATAAGGAATCATTTATTAAAATTCAAAGGCAATTAATTTTAATATTGGTTCCCTGTTAAAAAAGGAAGAGACTGTTATTTAAAAATATAAATTTCTTTATTACAAAACTAAACTTTATAATTCTAAAAATGGTTGCAGGGATTATATTACCAGTACAGGGGGGAAGGGTGCTAAGGGAACCCACAGGTTGAGGGAA
This sequence comes from Lutjanus erythropterus, assembly GCF_056507025.1. NCBI lineage: Eukaryota > Metazoa > Chordata > Actinopteri > Lutjaniformes > Lutjanidae > Lutjanus > Lutjanus erythropterus. The sequence continues at coordinate 28,287,899 of NC_139339.1, forward strand.
GTGAGAGGAGACGGTCAGGGTGCTTCACCAACACCACCAGCATGCAGCAGCATGCAACTGGTCACACTCAACACTGCAAGACAAAGGCACAAAAGGTGAACTAGGCACAGCAAAATGGGATGCAGTACAAATACAAATACAAATACTCACACTCCCTATTAAAAAGAATGGCACACAGATTGGAGACAGAACAGAAGAACATGCAAGAAGAAAGGAACTTGAGGAAAAGGTGAACCCACCACCAGTGGGCCTAGCAACCTGACCAGCCTGCTACCAGCAAGACACTCAGCAATACAAAACTTTCAGACAGTTGGTTTAGAGATAAAATAAAGCCCTCGTTCACTACCAGCAAAGCAGGCTGTGGTTCGGGCCTCTGCTATGATCACAACAAATAAACAAATTAACAAACAATAAAACCAAAAAAAGGAAAATGCCAAGTAGAAAACAACAAACAAAATCAAGTACAAAATACAGAAAGTAACCACTGATAATTATGGGTAAATTATCAAACAAATAACTATGGGACAAAAACAGCAGTGGCGACAAGGCTCCTCCTAATAAAAGCAAAAAAACTCACAATATTAACCACAGACCAATACAACATTGTGCAAAATAGACTCCTAGGAGCTATACTGTATTACCTCAGGCAAATAGAACGGGGCTAAATCATCTGGAAGCCATTGCCATGTTACCTCATTCCTATTAAGAAGCGCACATCAGTACATGTATATGAATTATAGTTGGTATATAAAAAGGGGCGTACCTTTAAGCTGCAAGTTACGTGTGATCATCTGGGCACAACAGCATGCCACACGTATCGGCCTACATGTGTACGGTACAAATGCGTTGAGGGAAGCTAATGCTAACACCAGCCAGATGCAAACAGCACCTGCAGGGAGGCCGGTGAAATCAGATTCAGTTCAGCATGCACAGATACATCTCCACAGGAACCAAGTACAAAGCATAGCTTAGTATGATGTTCACCCTTCAACAGTGGTGACGAAGTGGGAAGCTCCACTCATCACATATTATTCTAGTGATTCAGTACACTAAAAATAACTGCTTTTCCCATCACTGTTCCACCAACACAAAACCTCGGAATGATTGTCCTTGGGTGTCTTGAACTCGATGTAAGCTGCCACCTCAACCTGAGGCTGGAAAACTTTATCGCTGGAGTCCTCCACATCGACCAAATCATCAGCTGGTGATCACAGATGGGGTCTCTCCTCTTGTGATGGAGGGGTCAGGGCATTACTGGAGAAGGCTGCAACATCCCTCCTTAATTCTTGAATAGTAAAGTAAATAGTAAAACTGAATTGTAAGGTCAATGCTATTTTGAGGACAGGCAAAGAAAAAAGAAAAAAAACAGAGGGAAGGGTTAAAATGGCAATAAAGGTAATAGCAAACACACATTTAGTATACTGTAGGAAAAAATAGCTGCATTTAATACAGTTATGCCCATCTATGACTTGATTTTTTGAACTCCTAATAAACCAAATGTCCTTGCAAGAAACATAAGAACACCTTCTCAGCTGTAAATTGTGAATTTTTGCCTTTAGATAGTATGTAAAGTAGGTAAAAATTCAGATTTGATTGCTGAAATGACTCATTTGGCCCCTCTATAATTTGCGAGACTGCTATTCTCACCGGCATGTGTTGCAGGACTAAAACTGTAGTTATAAACTTGACAGGACAAAGGACTCTCCATAGGACACTGGATGAGATAATTAAAAAAGTTGTGCTGTTGTCTCGTGTGTAAATGTGCACACAGTATTTCTCTCCCTCCGAGAAGGTGCACCCTGTTTCCCACCAGCGACCCATCTGCCATTAATTAGAATGTTAAATTTTATGACCCCACTCGCCCGATGAGCAGCTTAACCGCAGTGTCTGAACTTGTAACTGCAGTCTGTGCATCACTTAAAGGTAGACTTGTGTTACCACCACAGCAAACATCTGGACAGCAACTACAAAAGCTCTCTGTGTGTTAACGGTTCTCTGGATCAGCGGTTCAACTTTGGAGTGCAACAAGGCTGCTAACAAGGTACAAAAGTAATGTAGTAATATAAAGAGTAACATAACTTATTACTTTTGATACCAAGTAAGAAGTAAATTAATATTATTACTTTTAAATTACTTATTACTTTTAGTAATAAGTAAAAAGCAACTTGTTACTCTTCCTGAGTAACTTACCAAACACTGCCTGGCATAAACATTTTATCTCTAACCAGGTTATGGCTTTCTTGTTTCTCAACTTTCTTATAAAGCCCCAAGTTATTGCACACTTGTGTGTTATGAAAATTTGGTGGTGTGACATCAGTTTTGAGGAAATGAAGAGGAGAGGCAGGAGAGGCGAGGGGGGGGCGCTTGTTTAGTGTCAGCAATACAGCAGGTGTCCAGGCAGAGCAGTGTTTTTCTGATTAACATCCAGCTTTTTACATACATAGGCCATCTGAATCGATGCATTCGTATCTTACATATTAAAGACTGACAAATAGTTCCACCTCTCCTAGACGCACATAAACACCCTTCAAAAAATAAAGTAGGACAGAAAGAAGGCACAACCTGATCACCTATTCTATTCGATGGTTCTAGAGAACCCTAGATCACATTATGTAATGTGTTTTTTTTACATCAGAGGGCACAGTTTTGATGCTTGGTTTCAGCAAAATCTGGCCATGGATATTAAAGTATATTTAACATTAGGGAAAGATTATAAACAATTCCAGACAAAATAAAATCTGAAAAGAATGATTAGAGTTGGGTAACAAAAACACTTGAATATGGTTAGGGAAGGGTCTTAGATATGAATAAAAAAAATGGTAAAACATTAACTACAGGTCAATCAACTTGCCACATTTATAAACATTTCAGCAACTCCTTCATAAAGCCATAATGTTGCGAACGTTTCCTCCTTGTTCTCCTGTTTTGGCATTTTGAGAGTGGTGTTCTGGAAAAGTATCAGCAATGACACCCCTATCTCACCTCTATCAAAAACTAATACTTATTGGCTCTTTTTACAAGCAGCACAGCCAATAATGTTGTTCTCTTATCACATCAAATTTCTCCCAAGCAACTGACTTGCATGATTTGGTATCGAGCACTGGTTTTTGTGTCGTCCATTAGCCGACATTGCTGTCAGATCAGATGCAGCTTGATAATATGAGTTGATCTAGATTCTCCAAATACTGCCCGCCTGCATTTAGTTAATTTTTGCCTGTACTCATGCTGTCAGTTTATATAAGTATATATTTACTTACAGACATGTAACCAGTCCAGGAGTTTTATTTGCTTCCTCTGTCACACTTACCTCTGCTAACAGTGGTGCTTTTGGTGACCAGAGAAAAAAACAGAGCATAGTATGGCTAGCAGGAACTGTTAACACATTTTTTTTAATCTATTTTCTTTTAAGCTGTTAAAGGGAATTTTTTTTTTACCCTTTTTATGTGGATGTCCAGAATCAGTGTTGATGGTAAATGTAGGACAGTGAAACAATAAATACTTCAGTGCTGCTATATTGACTCAGAAAGCTGAATTCTCCTCCTTCAGATTCTGTTCTTCTAGCACCAGCACTGTCACAGTGATGTCACAGTGATGTCACAGTGATGTGTTGGTGTTAAGGAAGAGCTACAGCTTAGATTTCTAGTCTCCTCTGAATAGCCAGGGGGCATGCTACATGAATATTCTTGGCCAATGTAGCAGCTATAGACCCAGGTGGTGATAACACAGCAACATGAGCATCAGATGCTAGTACACAATACATTCTGGTACATGTACTGCCAGACAGCTCCACGAGCAGGAGAGCTTTTCATACCTTCATCTGGCCCAGAGGTGTGATAGTATCAACTAGCTGAAGTTTGCAGGTGAGCAGAGGTTAAAAAGATCAGTTCCTGCAGGTGATTATGCCATCATGTGATCTATTCTGTGAATTTAAAGGAACACTTAAAGTTAAATAAAGAGTTCTTTTAGTCTTTGAGGAAAGGTCAGAGCTATGAAGCAATGCCAGCAACAACACAGAAAGCCCACTAATTAATTCAATAATTTTAAAAATGACTGATCTAGGAACAATCTATCTTAAAATCAATGAAAATCAATATACTCTGCCTTAATAATGAATAGATGTGTGCAAATGTTTAATGAAAATTAATATGGGAATGTGCTTCATTAATGAACTGGTCCTGCTTTATTTCCCAATTGTGAAGAGAAGCCCTTTGATCGCGCTTTGTGTCCATGTTGCATATTTCTATTAACATGTTTAACTTAATTACCACCTGACAAGTCTTATAAAGCATTAAAATCATTATACAGTTGTCCAGTTGCTTGTATACAAGTAAATAATATTCAAGCAGTTTGGTTTAGTCCTGTTGGTGTTAGAATAAATAATATATTTGGGTACACATTTGGACAATTTAACGCTGGGTATTTTGTTGTAGGCTGAATCTGAGGATGATTTACAGAATATATTAAATTTGTTAAAAGATCTAGTATTACAAATGGAGGTTATCAATAAATCAAAGTAAAACACAGATTATTCATTTTACGAAAAACCTATTCCAAGAAGTAGGCAGTTTTGGTACTGTCACACTGGAATATCCACCTGTATATAAATATTTGGGATTTACCTCTTGTTGAATTTATGACTTACAATAAAAATTCATTCATTCATTGTATCCTTCCTCTGCTATAGGACGAGCACTTCCAGCTCTTCCAGCTAAGTGTGCCTGACTGCACCTGCAGGTGGATCACAGACAGGAGACAGCACGCGCACACACCTGTGACCAGGAGTCACACACTTTGTGGGTACCTCATACACCACATTTTAAATAATCTGAACTATCTCTTTAACATTTTGGTCTGTATCATTGCATCACGTTAATGCAAAGTGAAATTTTGCATACTCCCTGGACAATAGTTTGCACATGACTGCACAATCTGTACAGCTCCTTCACTGACATAATTCATCATATTCTTCTTTTCTTTTTACATTTTTTTTTATATCTTACTGCCAATTTTGTATTTAAATTTCTTGCCTCTTGATTTTCTTGTACTATATTTATTTATCATTATGTACAAACATACCACAGCAAATTCCTTTGATCTGAAAACTTACTTTGCAATAAACCCTGATTCAGTTTCAGATTCAGATGTTGAAAATTAATCAACTTTAAAAAGGTTCAACAAGTGATAAGTAGAAATATATATTTGAGCTTTTGTATGTGATTAAAATGTCAATATTTAAATGTAGATTCAGGAAACACTGCTTCTTTATTATTAATTAAAGAAGATTCTGTGTAACAATTCTAAATGACACTGCTGACCGAGCTATGCGACTTAACATGTCAGGCTAAATGTGCTACACTTCATGTAAAAAGGATGATTTCTTAAGACATTGTTTGAGTGGACTCAGAGGCAGCATGGTCCTTGTAGTTTTGGAGAGCTCTGCTGTTGACAAAGATTCTGGAGGGCAGAGAAGGAAGAGGTCTGTTTGACCACAACAACAAAGATCTTCCTCATTCTCTCCAGCAGGAGCTCTAAAGTCTTTCTGTGTGTCATTGTAGCTGGATCAATAGGGACATGTCTTCAGCACAATCACTGAAAAGAGGGTCAGGCTTCCTAAAAAGCTTGGCCTTAAACAGGACACAACAATCATTTGTTTGTGGTGAGCTGGACAAATGTTGTGCTTTTTGATTGAGTTGGACAAGTTTACTCTGCTGAAGAATAAAATAAAAGTGGAAGAATAAAATAAAAATAAAAAAGTTGCAGTGTGAACAAAAGGTTCACTGACATTATGTAGCAAAGTTTTAAACAAAAACTCTGCTGAGCCATTACTTCATCACTTTTCTTGATCACCAACCAGGCAAAGTTGCCAACTGCCCAGGAGCCTGGAGCCCAGGACTTAAGGGTCCTGATGAATGCTGCACATCCACGTGGCAGTTACTTTGCGGAAGTTTGATTAATTTCAATTATTTACATATTTTTGGCCTGAATCTTCACTGGAGATCCTTGACTTCGAGCCACGTTCACGTGCACACTGTCTGAACTGGGTGTGTGTGGTGTGACAGTGTGTAAACGGCATGTGGGGACTTTAGGAGACTTGGATTACACCAGATGCACAGTATGGAAACATTTTGTTTTTATTCTGTTGTTTGTTTGTTTTTCCTTTTGAAAACTGGTCACCATTCATTTCCACTGTTTGGGAGATTCTGCAACACTGTTTTCCTGTGAAACTCCAGCAGTGTTTTGTGGACTAACAAAATAAACCCGGCCCTCAGTCAGCATAAAGGGGAGCAGACAACAACTGAATTTTCATTTTTGTGTGAACTACTCCTTTTAAGGCATGAAGCTAACATTTTTGTTATCTTCACTGTTTCCTTACATTTTGTTTTGTTTTGTTTTTTGGAAAAGCCTGGCCACAAAAAAAAAACTTGGTGGTAAAACTGTGGTTTTAAAGGAGAAGTGTGTGATTTCCAGTGGCATCTAGCGTTCAAACCTTAGATTGCAACTAAGAGGATTTACCCTGACACCGCCCCTCTCTCACCAAGAGTACGGTGGCCGTCAGCGGACAAAATGGCGAGCGAAAGCTATCTCACAACAAACTACAATTATGTGTGTAGGATGAATTACCTGTCCAGCAGAAAACAGGCAACCTCGGCGTCACTGTGAAAACGTTTGTCCTCCATCAGCGATTTCCTTTGTGTAAACGCTATGCCGATGTTGATTCGTGTCTTTGCCGTTTCCTGTCATGCTTGCGTTTACTTTCTTTGCGTCTCCGCTTCTTGGATGACGGGGATTCACCGTCCGCTGCTTTTTGTTCTGGTACAGTGTATGTATGATCCTCCATTTGTCAAAACTGTGCCAGTCAAGGTTCACAACGCTAAATGGTCTGCCAGCAATCACCCGCGTCTATCCTCCCCGTCTACTTCCGTGTTTACGCTGCAGCGTCTACGTAAGGTCGCCATGGGCTTCCCAAGACTCACTGTTAGTGCAGTTTGTCCACTCTACGCTGCCGTAGACGGCGCAGGATGATGATCTCTGTAAGTCGACCCGACAGTATGTAACTATAAATGGCTATTTCTAAAGTAACGGGAACATATAGATTATGAGTTTATGTTGATTGATAATAATAAATAACATACTTAGATATATATATATATCTCATGTATGTACATAAATTCCTGTAATTATTACACACTGGTCCTTTAAGTCTATCCAGCTCACTTTCCGTGCAAAAATTAACATTTGCAAAAAGCCAAGATTACCCTACACAAGTATTTCAATAATGTTGTTGGTGTTGCAGTTTTGCGAATTGCAGTGTGATATTATGAATAGGAAGTAATATATTTTATTCTAATATTTTGTAAAAGTATACATATTATATTTTGTTGTTTTAGCTAGTCCTACTCCTAAATGTAAATGTATCTATAAAAACAGAACAAGAATAAATACACTGGATTTAAAGCATTATGGAAGCTCATTTCTGCCAATAAAGGAACAAATATCCTCATGATCCTTATGAAGTCATAATTGTGAGATAGAAGTTATATTTTATCCTATAATGACTTTACATTTCATTATTTCAACTTAAAAAACTTATTGAGCCATTTATCTCATAATTTCGACTTAATATCTTAATATTTTTTTTTGACTGGTGGAAAGAATACGTTCGTGTGACAGAGAGCAGTGTGTGTTTTCACTGAATGAGGGTAGACCTTTGTGTGTGTGTGTGTGTGTGTGTGTGTGTGTGTGTGTGTGTGTGGTCTGAAAAGTCTGGTAACCCTTCTGTAGATCAGATGTGATCGGTCTGATCAGTGTAGGTTAGTTGATGGTCGATTTTGAGGACTTGTCTCCCTGGAATGTCTCCCGTCTCTCCACCTCCGCCATCAACAAGTGTCTCGCGCACCGTCGGAGTCCTTTCAGTTGCAAATGCACGCGCACAGACTGAAGCCTCGCGCTCTCTCATTGGTCCACAGCCGAGTGAGCGTACGAGGACAGAAGAAGTTTTGGAGTGAGGCGGCAGAAAAGTTCAGTGTGTGAGCTGAGCTGTGTCTCAACAACAAGTGGTTCCACGGGACAGACAAACAGAGAGTCTCACAGTAATGACGGACACAATCAGACAAATCATTTAAGACAAACACAAAGTCCGCTGCGGTGTCTCGTGAGCGTCGTGAGGAGTCTAATTAAAGAGTTAATTTGGACCACCCGGCGCTCCCAGTGAACCCAGCAAGGAGACGTGTCCACCAGTCGCCAGGTGGATAGAAGGCGACACACGGCTGCTTCAGGTGTGCTTCAACTCTTCTGGACCTGAGCTGAAACTTTCCTCCACCTGCCGACATGTACAGCATGATGGAGCACGAGCTGAAGCCCACCGGCCAGCCCCCGTCCCACCAGACCTCGCAGGGACTGTCCCCGGTCACCGGCAACATGACCGGCAACATGGGCAGCAACGGCAACTCTCACCCGAGCTCCAAGACGGCGTGTGCACCCGGAGGCGACCCCATGGATAAAGTCAAGCGACCCATGAATGCCTTCATGGTCTGGTCTCGCGGCCAGAGGCGCAAAATGGCTCAAGAGAACCCCAAAATGCACAACTCCGAGATCAGCAAGCGGCTGGGGGCCGAGTGGAAGCTCCTCACCGACGCCGAGAAGCGGCCCTTCATCGACGAGGCCAAGCGCCTCCGGGCCGTCCACATGAAGGAGTACCCCGACTACAAATACAAGCCCCGCCGCAAGACGAAGCCCCTACTCAAAAAGGACACCCAGGTGGGCAAGTACCCGCTGGCCGCGGGGAACCTGCTGGCCGCCGCTGCACAGGGCCAAGGTGGTAGTCCGAGGATGGAGAGCTACGGCTGGGGCCCCACCGGGGGGTACGCCGGCATGCAGGGCGAGGCGCTGGGCTACACGCAGCAGTTGCACCGGTACGACCTGTCAGCGCTGCAGTACCCGCCCGCGATGACGGCAGCTCAGACGTACATGAACGGAGCCAACACGTACAGGTGAGTGTCTGAGAGCCGGGCAGGTACTGCCTCTATGTGTGTATCCTGTCCTGTAAAGTAACTTAAGTAACTACTGTAGGCTACTCAATTGCAATTTTGAGGCAGGTTCACTTGAATTTTAACTTTATTTTTTGTTACTTTTTGCTTCTACTCCGGGCAATTTTGTACTTTTCAATTCTCTTAATCTATTTGATAAATTTCGTTCCTGGTTACTTTACGGAATAAATTAATTAAAGCAAAATGTTATCTACACTCAGATAATATTGTTAGGTTAAACTACACAGCAGTATATAAATCAATTTAAAATGACCCCCACCTTTGCCAGCTCCACCATCAAAATCCAATAATATAATATACATTATTCTGAAATGGGCCATTCTGTATAAATTTGTACTGGAGTTAAATTTTGATTGGTTCACTTTTACTTGAGTATTTCTACACTGTTGTATTGCTACTTTTACTTGAGTAAATGATCTGAGTATTTATTCCCCCTGCTAGTTGTACAGTTGAGGGCAGTTTGCTCAATAATTTACTAACTGATTTTAAACTCTTCTTAATCCTGCTGAAGAAAGAGTAGTGAAAATATAAAGTTAGGTGGGCTGCAACAAGATCATTTACAGTAAATTTAAAGATGAAATGTACTTTTTGAATTTTTCAAGACCTTTTGTGTCCATCAAGTAAACCCCTCTGAAACTCTCCCACTGGAATCAACATTAACTTTGAGTCAGTTGTAAATTTAACTTTGTTTTATAGGTTAGAACATTTTTTCTTTCCCTCAGAGGTCATTGATATTGTTAATATAAAAAGAAGTACATGCTTAATAAAATGAGCCCCCAATCCCACAGAAAACCATCAATGTCCACAACATGCTCTGCAGGACAGATCCACACGTCCCCTGCATCAGGCACAATTTTGCACAATTTTTACTTTAAAGTTTTAACAAATGCACCAGTTCTACTGACACTTTCCTTTTTTAGTTTACAAAAATAAAAATTATATAGTCATGACTTTTCATGGTAATTTTTTTCTTTTTGTCACTGAAAAAATATAAAAACGATGATGATGTGACTTTTGCTTGGATCTGTACCAATCAAGCATATTGTCTTGATATTATCTGTCTGGTTGTGGATAAAACAAGACATTTCTGAATATCATCTTTGTCTTTGGGAGACACTGATCAAGATTTGTTCACAATTTCTTTGGCATTTTATTGAACAAACAAGTAATTAATTAATTGAGAAAAATAAAAGTAAATAAAAAAATCACTGATAATGAAAATGACCATTAGTTGCATCCCTGGTGATTTTGATCATATTTAGATTAATCCTTCAGGTCAAGTGAAGACTGAACAAAAGGCCATCAGTTTATCACGTGACCTGATGATGGCTTTCCAAAAAAAATTGAATAAAAAAGGATGAGTGGGTCAGTGGGTCTATGTAAGACCTAACATGTTAAACCAGCTGACAAGGCCATAATTACACATGTCTATATTCCTCCTTCAGGGACATTCACGTATTTTTTCAGTTTTTATTAAAAGTTTGGGACTTGTTGGTCAAAAATACACCTCTCAGACTGGAGAAGTTGTCAGCCTACAGTGAGTCAGGTGTAAAACAGATGTAAAGAAGAACTGTAAAGTGAGATTGAATCAGGTGGATGAAGTGTTGAGGTGAAGCACATTCAGAGCCTTTGAGTCACTGAGGAACTGTGCATACGCTGAAACAACAGGCTTCAGTCTGTTGTCTACTTGTTATGCGTGTGACGCTTCGCTCTGGGCCGGGTCCTGCCTGGAATGTTGATCAGTATGACTTGATGGCAGGCAGGGCCGCTCTGTGTGTGGTCCTCTACCCACAATCCCCTGCTCCTGCTAAACCATTGTCCCTGGTTTCACTCCTGGGTCTTTGCCTCCTGCCATAAGTCTCATGTCCCCCAAACTACAAAAACTCCACAACTTTGATAAATGTTGTGGTCCGAGGATGGATGATGCTGAAATTTATTCCACTATCTGATCATTTGGTCTTTTTGATTTATGACTGCAGTGTTAACAATTTAGACAACGTCTTTGTTCTCATATAGTTTTTTGTCCAGCCGGTGAATCTTTTAAAGTGTCCATGAAAGACGGTTCAATGTGTGTTATCAGTCAGTGTTTTAGACGTCAAAAACTTTGAGTTGTGTTAGGAGCTAGACTTGTAAATGGCTAGTAGTTTAGCTTGGAGCTCTTGGTTTTAAGAAAAAAGTGAGAAAAATGAATATCATTACACCAACTAAAAAAATATACTTCAACTCGTAACAAACCAATGGGTTTATTTTTTCAAAAAGTTAAGTTTAATTCAGATGTACTTAACTATATGATTGCTTTCAAACAGTTTGCACTGATGCAGCTTAAATTTGAGCCAAGTCAACTTAAAAGTTTCCAGTTTTCCAACTAAATTATTTGCTTTACATCAAAGTAAAATACTGGTCCTCAACAACCTGATAGTATGGGTTCAGGAAAAGTAAGAAATGTGTTTTTACTGTAACCTTAGTGTGTTATTTTAGTTTGTTAAATATATTTCCTGTAATTGCTAACATCAGACTTAAAACATAATATGTACCATTTCCACTTTAAAATGTACTAAAATTCTAGACATATGTTCAATTTTTTCTTGTGAATCATGTTAGAGGCCAAACTTTTTGATGGCCGTCCTTTCCCACATAATTATAGCGATTGTGTTCTAAGCATAGTCTATAGTTTTAAAAAGTAAGAAAAATGAGATTCGTTGGACCAACCAAAAACAGTCTACTTCAGTTGGTAACACACCAATGGATGAGGAAGTCAAAAAGTCAACAAGTACTTAATAATCTGATGGCTTTCAAATCAACAGTTTGCATTAATGCAACTTATATTTTAGACAAGTCAACCTAAAAGTTTGGGTTTGAAAAGGTTTTTAATATATTAAAATTTGCTAACGTTAGCCTGATGTAATGTTAGTGTGCCTTAACATTAGCCTGACTCAAACATAACATGTAACAATTCTGCATTAAAAGATCTTAAAATCCTAGACATACGTTATATATACATATTTTTTGAGAGTTGTGTACATTATTCCCAAATGTTCCCGACAATGTTCAAACGCAGAAAAATGCATAGTTTATTCAAGCTAACAGTGCGTTTCCTGCTAGCTGTTGCTGTAACTTCTGGAAAAACGCGGCATATGTTCCGTACTACATAGAGTGAGGAAGGAAGTCATGAACATGACTAAAAGTAATGTGAAATTAAATGTTGTCTGTGAACATGATTTAACCCTGAGTCATGGCAGATATAGCAATGGTGGTTGTTTTGAATATTAAGACAACTCCCATGATCCCACACTACTTCAAAGCATCATCAGACTACGTCTTTGTTAGTTTTAATGTGAGAGACCCCTAGCGGCCGAATTTACATACTGTGCAGTTAACAACAGCTGGTTTAGTTCAGTGAATTTATGATAACTTAAGGAACACAATTTAATAATACATTGATCTGGACTGATATATTGATTCAGTGTTCAATGATCCAATATTAGCAATTCAAAGTTAAAATATCAATCTATATTGTTGTCTTTAAGATACACCTTTATTTTAAAAAACCCATGATATGTCTGTAAGTTCAGTCATAAATTCTTCAATTCTTCAATCATAATTTTGCTTTTTTGAGTTGACATAAATGTAAGTGAATGTGTTAAATGGACAGATGATATCATCTGATAGCGATTGCAGACCCCTGAATTGAGTTGTGGTGGAGATCGTTTTGTTGTCCAAATAATCTATATAATATTGTATTGTGATGAAACTTGTAACAACTTGCCTTCTTTCTGACTCACTAAGAGAAAATGTTGGCTCAACTGCAACTGGAAAAATCTGGAAAAGACGTGAATGTCATGACATCAGATACACAATGCTAAGAGAAACCCAACTGATGCACTTTCATAAGAGCAGCAGTTGTTATAATCTACAAAAGTCTGTTATCTCCAAAGCAGAAAGCAGAAAAAGACTCAGCAAAATGAAAAACGACATGACTTCAACTACTATACAATTACACTTTTTAATGTGGAGGTTGGTCAGGACTATTTTTCAACTGTATTCTATGGATTATGACTAAGCAGTCATTTGGCAAAAATCATAATCTTAACAAAATGACAAATTAAATGAGCCTTTTAAATGCTTTTCGTTGTATTAACAGTTTCTGTTGTGATCTATTATAAAAATAGACCTGTTGATGGCACATAGTGTAAAAGTTGTGCACAGAGACATTTGAGTGAGTGGTACGTTGTCTGCTGGCAGGTGTCTCTACAGGGACACTTCAGTCCACATCACCATGGCATCTGACTGCACTGCACTCTTCTCTCCTCAGTCATATGGGAATTAAGTCCTGTTAAGTCTCCTGTGTCCTGTATTTGCTGCACAAGAAAATTTGCTTTCTAATTTTCTAAACGCGTCCTTGTCCATTTGGTACCAAATATTCAGTTTTGTGTGGATTCTGCATTACGCTGCACAAGTATGTACCTTGTTACTCTGAGTCAGCTTCCAGAAGAATGATCTGTCCTCATGTTTGAGTGTCTTGTACTGGTCAGAGTTGTAGTGGCTGTAGAACAGCTCAGATTTCCTGTTCTCCAGACCAGTCCCCCATGCTGGATTATTTTTGTTTGACTATGACAATGACAGGTTGGCTGACAGGTCCGTTAATTTAATGAACGTATTAAACGTGGAGATTATGTCAAATGAGAAACCTCTCCTCCCTGTTGAGACCCAGGCTCATTGAAATGTTCTCTATAAGCCTGGGTAAGCCTCACTCCCTTTCCAAGTATGTATGTATGTTCTGGACTGCCATAGCAGCACTGTAGCACTATACAGTTGGAGACACTGCTGGAGAAATCAAGCACTTGACTTTCTCTATCAAAGTGATATCTCTGTAAAATGCTAAAAGAAACCCTATTAATGCAGCAACATATCTGCTTTTTTCTTTTTGTTTTTCCACGTGCATGATAAAATGAAATAAAATAAAATAAATAAAATAAAATGTATGAAATCATTAATGCAGCAGCGCATCCATCTATCAAATCCAGGTGTCTTCAAAATTAGAAGACAGAAGTCTGGTTTCTTCTTTTAAATGTGGATTTTGGACTGTGTTGCATCAATCTAGGATTAGTTCTAATCCTGGTTTTGAAAATCCAGATTTAAAATGACAAAATGCAGATTAATCTCAGTTCATTTAGTCTCGGTTTACATCAATAAATTTACCAGAGTTTAATCAGCTTACCCAAATTAGCATAACTAAAAAACAAATTTCAATGTTGTGGGACCAAGTAAGTATAAAACAGGGGGCAACTGTGTTCCTTAACAAAACATTGCATTGTTTGCTAGCTAGCTGAAAAGTTAATGAAAAATTGTAGTGTTTTCCGTCTAGTTAAAAAGTTAACAAAACAACCTAAAAAGTTAACAGAATGTTGCATTGTTTGCTAACTAGCTAAAAAGTTAATGAAACATTGCAAAAAGAAAGCAAAAAACATTTCATTCTTTTCCTGCTAGCTAAAAAGCTGATAAAATGTTACACTGTTTGCTAGCTAGCCACAAAGTTAGTTAGCCTCGTTAGCCTACTCATGGTGACTTGGTGAAGAAGCTTGAATTCATCCTCCTGTGAGTGAAGCTGGCTGAGTTTGTATCTTAACTTTCTTTGAGGAACTTGTTCACTTCGCTCAATCCATATGGCAGCCATTTTAGAATTTATACTTCAAGTGTAATTTAAGACAATTTTTGGTGCTACAGTGTTAATTTTAATCTAGGTTTAGAGTAAAAACTAAACCTAGGTTCCAGGAGAAGAGGGTATGCTCTATTTTATTTCTTAAACCAGATGTAACTCAGATGGCATCAAACTTGTATTGTCTCATCCACTCCACAGCCCCATGTCCTACAGCAGCAGTCCCCAGCAGCCCAGCCCCGTCACCATGTCCATGGTGAAAGCAGAACCAGTGTCCCACTCGCCTCCAACGGGGACACCAAATCACCACCGGGGACCTTTGCAGGGCGACCTCAGGGACATGATCAGCATGTACATTCCTGGACCAGGAGGGGATGCCGGCGACCCCACAACACCACAGAGGGGCTACACCAGCGTCCAGCAGCACTACCTCACTGGGACTGTCCCACTCACACACATCTAGAACTGAAAGAGGAACCGTGGGGGCGGAGGGTGAACTGGGTGGGAGGACCAGAGGTGCACACAACTCACAGCTGGCTGGACAGGAGATGGAACCAGCTGTGGGGGACTTTGGACCGGCAAAGCAAAGAGACATAAGATGTGAAAGAGAGAAGGCATTCAGCTTTCTCACAGGTCCACATGTGCCAGAATTACAGACACACAAATGCTGAGTTTTTATAGAATTACAAATCTGTTTTTCTACCTCTTTGGTGCCACATGGGTTCAGAAAATGCTCTACACACACCACCATCAAACGTCCAGAGCTGAGACTCGTCCCCACCCACCACCACCACCACCCTCCAGCAGACTTCTCTCTATGAAGGGTGTAAAAACAGATGGGGGGCAACATCTGTTTATTGTGTACATATTAGGAAATGCTACTTTTGTCTTTTTATATTTTTTAGAACTTATCCATAATAAGTCAAAAGACTCCTTGATACCACCTGAAACACTTGTGACACTGGCACCCAGCTGGTGTCCTCTGTGGAGCTAGTCCACAGCAGAGACAACCCTGTCGATGGATCAAACTCTCAGCCGATGACGGACAAATCACCTGTGCTGAGGTGCTCTGGTTGTCGGGTGTTTGTTGTGGCCGTCCTGACGTGTGGGCGGAGCTGGAGAGCAGCTGGGTGCCAGCGGGGGAGAATGAAAAGGAAAATGCACAATGTGAATGACAGAGCTTGTTTTTAAAATCAACTCTTTGTGCCTTGGCTTTGGTTTAGTACTCTTATAAATTTTTATACCTTATTTTTAACTGATGAAATCCTGTTGGACAACATGGAAAACACCTGTTGGACAATCAGCACTGCATCCACAGGACATTAACACAACACACTCTGCCGTGTGATTCTGCTGCCTGTATGGGTTTTATTTGCTATAAATAGTTTTAGATTTGACCTTTTCATGTAAATGTTGGGATGCGTTTGTTCTGGCAGCATCACTGTCACTTTGCTTTAGGCAGAATTCTGTTGTTTTTAGACTTTTTATTAAGGTATTTAATCTGAAATGCTGCATTTCAGTCGAGTTGTTTTATTCCAAACAGACACAGAAGTTAGCTCTTCCACTGAGTGACACAAATCTTTCCAGGTATGTTTTTAATGACCTATCACCAGTTTCAGATTAAAACTCTAGTAAACCTTCCATCCTATTTCTAACCTTCTTCCAGACAATTAGCATTCTATGAAATGATGATCCTGGTTCTCTTAAACTGACAGTAATGTCACATGTCGTTTTTTGTCTGATAATAGTGCTGCTATGGACCTAAAGGGAACTTTAATTTTCAATCTACACAACTGTGAATATTGAATGTGTTAGTTTCAAACAGCTGGTGACTCTGAATCATTCCATTTACTAACTGAAACTGATGCCTGGCTGAGTTTTTTGAAAAAAAAGAGAGCAGTTTTATTAAAGTAATGCCTGAATGTTTACATCAAGTATTTGAAACCTTAACTTTTATACTGACTTGTATCTCTATTTTTAGAATGAATTCTCCTTTATGTAAATGCTGCCATATACTATAGTTACTGTATGTAGCATTCATGTAAATAATGTATAAATGTGTGGGCTCTTATAGTAAGAGTCTGGATTCTCTTTTTGATTAAAAAACTCTTTGTTATGGCTTTCATGACAATATTAATAAAAAGTACAAATCCTTTTTTCATTACTGATGTCATGTCAAATGTTCTTTGTACATTTAGTTCAGAGTGTTCTATATTATGTAAATAATAAAATCACACTTTCTCTTTTTAATTTTTTATGTATGACTTTTTATCTGAATTTGGGCTTTTTATCTCATAATTTCATTTTTGTAATCTCAATTTTTACCTTTTATCTCATGATTATGACTTTATCATGATTATAATTTTTTAATCTCTTAATTATGATTTACCATGGGGATATTTTTGTCAGTGGTGGAAATATGCTTCCATAGAGACCTAACCTCTCCAGAGTTCATCACATTTGACAGGAAAATGCACACACACAGTTCCATGTACAAGTTAGTAATATTCTGCTTTAGAGGTCCAGACCAGTGATTCTGTCAGTTTAACCTCTTGACAAACATGTAGTTTATATTTTACATTTTTAAAATCATGCCATATAGTTTGCTTCACAGAATAGTGGATATGAATGAAATGATTGTCTAGAAAGATGGAAAGATACACAAACGTACACTTGTTAAAAATGACACAGTAAACATCAAACCTGCAACAAGTTTTGTATAAGTTTTGGTGATAGAGCTGCATTGATTCATCGATGAGTCGATCTAAAGAAAATAAGTTGATAGCTATTTTGACAATCACAATGTTGACATTTTATGGACTAAATGATTAATCAGTTCATCATGAGAATAATCAGAAGCTTTATCAATAATGAAAACATCTTTTAGTTGGAGCCTAGTCTGATACATTGTTTGCTTAGTTTCAGTCAGCCTCTACTATCTATGTTTTCAAAGCTCCCCGGACACAAGAGCAACCTGCGAGACAACAACCTACATGCTGAGAATGACAAATTAGCACCTGGGTCGCTAATGTGTTACCTTGTTTTTTGCAATTTAGACATTTTAATGCCAGGGCTCTCCTCCCAGAGTGCTAATGTTCCACCAAAACAAGCTCCTGCCTGGTGCCATCTTGCAGAGAAACTGGTCGCTGCATCTGGGCTTAGCTCCACCCAAGACAGTTGTGATTGGTTTAGAGAAATAAAAAGCAAGGCCAGGCATTTTTCCCCCCTTTATATAAGAATATCAGTGTGTGAAGCCAGACTTTTCTTCAGCGCAACTAGTTGCAGCCCTTGTGTCCAGTGTGTTTTATTACAAGACACAAGCAACTTCATGTTTTCATATCTTAAAAATCTGAAGCACAACAGGAAGATTATCAAAATGATTTGCTTTAATGCAGCTACATGATTTCTTGTAAACTGAGTAAAACATCTTTAAATTACTGTGACCCTCTAAATAGACCTACTTCATTATTTCTCCATCCACACATTAAACTGTATTTATATTACATGAAATATATATCAACAGTGTAGCTGATTAGAGCTGGGTAATAAATGGATATTATACTGTCTTAGATTTTGGATATGGTTATATTGTCGTGTGTCTTATGTGTATTCTTTTCCTGGCTTTAAAGGAGTAGTTCACCCAAAAATGAAAATTCAGTCATCACCCTTATGCTGTTTGAAGGTCAGCTTTAGTTTTTTAGTCCACAAAACATTGCTGGAGTTTCACAGGAAAACAGTTTTGAAGAATCTAACAATAAACAATTAAAAAACAAAACAAACAAAAATAAATGTAAAATGCCTCCATACTGCATGTCTGGTGTAATCCAAGTCTCCTAAAGTCCAGATATGCAGTTTGCACACACACACACACACACACACACACACACACAGTTCACTGTGCATGTGAATGTGGCTAGATCTAGATCTAAGATCTACAGTGAAGATTCAGGCTAAAAACATGGTGGAAATAACATTTTCTTTTAGTCATCTTGGCATGTTGGGGCTTTTTTATATTGGTTGTGTGTGTTCTTTTTCTTTTTGTCTTTTTTAAACCAATCACCATTCACTTCCATTGTTTGGGAGATTCTGCAACACTCTTTTCCTGTGAAACTCCAGAAGTGTTTTGTGGACTAAAAAACTAAACCTGACCTTCAATCAGCATGAGGATGAGTAGATAATGACTAAATTTTCATTTTTGAGTGAACTATCCCTTTAAAGGCTGCATTACAGAACAGCTGTGTCATTTTCTGAACTTATTAACTGTTCTAGCTGTTGACTTTACCCACTTTGTCATTATATCCACATTAGTGATGATTACTGACAAAAAAAAATTATGGCAATATTGAAGTATTTGGTCAAATATTTTTTTCCTTTTACGAATATATTATGTTTTTCTATTAATATTTCTGCTGCATTCATGTTGCCTTTTACTGATGTTTAACTAGTTTATATACTGTTGGGATGTTATATTAAGTTAGTTATGATGTTATTATGTTTATTATTGGCTTATTAAATCCTTCTCCTCTCTGGAGACTGGATTGAATCACCGGCCGGACCTCCTCCTCCTCCTCCTCTTCCTCCGCAGGTAAACTGTCCGTGTTCCTTGTTTCTCAGCTGTTGCTTCAAACATGACCTCATCGATCCACATCATGAGAGAAGTCAGACTGAAATACCAGCAATCAGACCGACTTCTGTTCACTTTCACCGCGTCTTCACAGGCGGAGCCGGCCGCGCAGCCTGAGGCCGCCGGACACAGGCCACATTAGCGGGGGAACACGGGTGTCTTGCCGGGATGGGGAGATGTGATGGCTGCGATTGAATGGGGGCGGTAGTCTATAGTGGCTGGAATGATTTAAAGCTCGATTATTTACTTTCTTATCTGTACCCTCTTTAAAAATTCACTTTCCCCGCTCCCCCCTATCCGTCCCCCTCCTCCCACAGTCTCTCCACAGAGAAAGCGGGTGGATGGCCCATTCGTAATTGGCCGTGTCGGAGGCGCATTGTCCGAGGCTTTTCAGGCCGCAGGTGCATATAGTAAAGCCGGAGTCTCCGCTCCTCCCCCGGGCGTCTTTGTTCCCTCTCCCCGCTTCCCCCCACTCCCCCGCCGGGCAGAAAATTAGGGCTGCTTTTTGGGGGCTTCGTCCTCAGGCTTAACCCTTTCACCGACCGCCGCCTTTCTCATGGAAATGGGAGAGAACCCCGCACCGGCTAATCGGTCACTGAGGGGAGGGGAGTGGGAGGTGGGGGGGGGATGTAGGGCGGGTCGGAGGATTGCGGGGGGGGGCAGATGAGGGCACCAGGATCAACAGGAGGAGGAGAGCGGTGAACAGATGCAGGGGAGGTCGGCCAAAACCAATAGCTTCTCAAACTGTGATTCACTTTGGTCGGTAATACAGATTGTTTTAGTTCATGAATTATGACTGTAATTACACTGTTAATCATACTCTGTAAAAACAAGCAGTGGTCGAAAGAGTACTTAACATCTATACTCAAGTACACCGTTACACTGCTAAAATGTTACTCAATTACAAGTACTGGTGTTAGATATATACTTGTGTATTCATTACAAAAACTACTCAGAGAATTAGTTACCATTGATGTCACAGTCACCTCTCCAAACTAGGGTTGCAAATATTGTTTTCCTGAACCAATAGTTAAGAACGCTGACAACAGATAAATCATTAACAATTTATAAAATACAAAACACATTTTCCCCCTCATTTTCTTTCTTTCTTTTTTTTTTGTTGTTGTTGTTGTTGTTGTTGTTGTTGCTCTGGCTCTGCCAGACAAAGCAATGTCAAATGAGGTACACATTACTGCCATGACTATTGATTAAATAAATAAATATTTTTTTAATTGGTTAACTTCGTAATGGCAATTAATTGATTAATGATTAATCATCAGCAACCTTACTTATCTTACCAAATGTGTGCTACTGCACCATTTTGTTTTGTCTTTCATTTGTATGTCTTTGTTTTCATTGGTCCATTTGTGATCAGATCACCTGACTGGCTTCTAAAAGGCAGATAAAAAGTCTGGATATTAATTCATATTGTACTCAGTACTTCACTATGGGTTTAAAGGTAAGTAAGTAGAATGTAGCTTGTAATTGCATACTTAAGTAGGAGAAAAAGTTCAGGCTTGAAAATCTACTCATAAAAGTATGAGTACCCCCAAAAGCTACTTTATTACATTAATTTGAGTATTTGTAATTAGTTACTTCCACTCATCATCTTGATGAAAATTATGTACAACTTTTATTTATTCAGTGTTCAATAACTTTTTCTACTTAAAGTGGTTTGACTTGAAATGAGTAGAATAAATTAACTGTACAATCAGTTCATTAAAGAGTGTCCAAAGACACACGATCAGCATATGAGCAGGCTTCTCACTATGTATTGTAACAGAACAATTAAAACTTCTTTTCATAGTTCGAAGAAAACATTTAGGATGAAAACTGTTTGAAATAAGTTGTTTGTTTTTGCAGTAATGAAAACAACATGCAGTGTAAAAACCAAAAGCTCAGTATAATTATTTGTAATAAAAAGTAAAAACTTACATTTTGTTTAGAAGTTTTACTAACTGAAAAATGTTGAGCGCCAGTAGAATTTTATTTGTGTGTGTGTGTTCATTAAACACATTTTTTTTATTAAATAAGGAAATAAGGTAATTAAAAACATCACTAAAACACCACAAATCTTTTAAGTTTTGAGGAAAATGATTCTGAATTTTTTCTTAGTTCAGAGATTTAAAAAAAACAAACAAACTGATAAATACTGAGTTTACTGAGCATGAAATAATGGATTTTTAGACTTAAAATGATGCAGTTCTGTTAACTTTTGAGGGGTGCATGAAAATTCTGAGTTGGCTTAATCAATCATTTTAATTTAACTGTAATCAAAGAGTAAATATATCACTACTTCCAAATATTTAAGCTTTGATATACTCAAGAAAATTCTGGCCTTAATATTTTGGAGTGCTTTTAACATATTCTAACACAGGTTAGAAGTGAATTCAGTTACCACTTATAAATTTTACTGGCAGCAGTTTCACATGTTGTCTTTGTGCCAGTGTCGGAACAAAGTACAGCTGTAGCTGGAAGTCCTTTGTGAGAAATGAAGAACTGACTCTTCACACTGAGAAAATGTAAAAGGAACTCAAACTGTTCACCAGTGTGGCTGAACAGTTGTTGGTTCAACTTAATATCTTAAGCTTATTGAACTTCTTTTTCCTCAAGTATAAGATAGCTGAATTAATCTCAAGTTTGTGTAGAAAAGAGTAGACAAGTTTGAATCATTACAAATTACTTCAATATGTCTTTTCAAATTAACACAACATTTTAACAGACACTTTTTTAAGTTAAAAGATTTTTTTTTCTCCAGTGTAGTAAGCATTGCTCCTATTCCTCCCCCAACCTCCAGAACTCCTGAAGAATCCCCTGAGGAACTTCTTGAGCTCCTCAAGGATTCCTGGAACTTTGTTAAGAATCGCAGGGACCCTCTCACACACTCATGGACGCATTTATGTTTCTTAAAAAAAGATCCTTATAATCCATAGAAACCGCAGTTATTATAGTTTTGTATTCTCGCTAGTTTTTATTTGGATCTTATTTTTAGTTTTTATTCTCAGTGAGTTTTCCAGAGTGGGGTTGCTTGTTTCAGTTTAGTATTTATTAGTTTCAGTATTTTCTTGTATTATTATTATATTTGTCAAGGGCAGACTTAATAATTTCTCCTTAAAATCCAAGTACAACTGACTCACATTCATGTAGTCATCCAGTCTTTTTCAGTCTCATCATGCTTGTTGTTTTGACAGATTTAACCAAATTGAAAAAGCCAAACTCTAAAGGCATTTCCTATCTTTTCTGTTTTATCTGTTAGTTTTGTTCCCATACAATATAGTTCCTTTTTTCTAAAATCTAGGTTGTATTTTTTCTCATATAGTTTTATTTTTAAAACTATATTAGTTTTATTTTTAAACTCAAGAAAAGCTGGAAAAGTTGAGTAAAGAACCCAGCGCACAGTTCATTTGATACTGCAGCTGTGAAAAGTTCTTCAGTATAACAATAATATGTGGAATATGTACAACTTTGTCAATAATAAAAAGTTAGAATAGTTACTTTGAGCCTTGATAGACATTTTTTTTTAAATACAGGCTGAATTGTGAACATTTCTTGCCGTGTATCTTGCAGAAGTCCGAACGAGTATGTGGGTTGTTTTGGCTGTGGTCCATGGGTGGGTAGGGATGGGGTAGGGAGAGGAATGGGTGGAGAAGGGGGTGGAGGGACTGTCAATGGGAGGATTTTCTGGTCCAATACATCCCATCCCTTAGCAACAAGCAGCGAGGCTTCAACAAGTGGTTGCCATGGATCTGCCGAGAGTGACTTAAAAGTCCCTGCAAAGAACTGTGGTCAGCCTCTGCCGTGTGTGTGTGTGTGAGAGAGAGAGGGAGTCAGGTGGTGGTTACCAACAGGGTTTTTTAAGTGCGAATTGGCGTTTACTTTGGTGACGCACAATCTAGTCATAACCTTCATGTTTTTGCAGGAATTGAATTTGAATCCCGACTTGTCTCCTGTGAAGTTAATTTATGCTCGCTCACTGGCAGGTCAAGCTCTCATTCACTGGCTTCTGTTGTCTCTTTCTTCAATGAACATTCCAACAAGTAAGAGGAGGAATTAGGAATTATATCAGCACAAAAAGACAGGAATGAGTTCACAGCGCTGCTCCATGAAACCAGCACTTCAAAAGCAGTCATGGAAATGCTGCCTGGATTTTAATGTATAGTACCTGCTGCATTCCTCCAGGAGCCCAGACACAACTCTTATCTGCAGGGCAAACACCCCTCTGATAAACATACATTCACATGCACACACTGTAAAAGTGTGTGTACACACAAACAGAAGCAGCAGAGCAGAACTGTTAAAAAAGAAAATCTTGGAGCTAATAAAAATACAGAAGCTCTGAGACACAAATGAGGAAAATAATCTGATCAAATAGTTTTCTCTCCTGTGTTAATCACCTAAAGGATGAGTTCATGTTATTCAAGTAGGCTTGTGTGAGTTACTTGATATTCAGTGTATTGCAGACAGTAGGTGGCGGTTAGCACGCCCACAGTTTGGAAAAGTAGAGTGAGACAAAAATGATTTTAGCTATTTATATATGGCCCACTCAAAAAAAGAGATCATTTTAAGTGTACACTATAGTTAGGATATTTTCACCGCTTTGCCATCGGACAGTCTTTTCAGACAGGAAACCAGAATTATAAAAGCTAATTATTGCTCTCTCCAAACCAACCAAACTGAATTAGCAAGAGTGATGAGTGATTTTACCTCACAGAACAAAGGAGCTGCTGGTGCCTCAATCAGTTGTTTTTTTGTATTATTGTGTGACTTCAGTGTTTTAAAAGGCTAGGTCACATTCACCAAAGTCACACAATAACACAAACAAACACATCAAGGCAGTGGAAGATGAGTAACAAGTGACTCCCAGGATAAAATGACTGACTTCACCTGCTTTAGTAACTTAACTTAACTTAACTTAACTTAACTTAACTTAACTTAACTGCAGAGGACTCACAGCCTCAGAACATGGGACAAATGCTCTACCAACTGAGCTACCAGGCCATCAGAAAGCCATCATTTATCGAGCTCAGATACAATGATTCACTATGGCAGTGGGTAAATAAAAGGCCGAACCTCCTTTTGAACATTTATCTTAAAACAGGAGAGGAGAAAAGAGTAAACAAGTTAACACTATTTTTATTCACTCATCCTTTACCAAACTTTTCGGTAATTCTTTTAAATTGATGATAACGTGTTGGAATCCAATCAGACATCTGATTTTTAAATATCAAGTGAAGATGAAAATATGGATCAAACAGATAAGACTTGTGTTTACTTCTGGGCGTCTGACTGTAAAGTCAGAGTCTGACCCAGTTAAAATGATTTTGCAGGTAGGTTCAAACTAACAGCTCATCTATTTGTGGCTCACATTTATGAATCTGGTTCAACAGCATTCTACATGATATGATAACTATTGTAACCATCTCTTCTTTGTTGTTGCCGTTCACCAGTTCTTCTGGGGAGGGGCTAATAAGTCGGCTACAATTTCTCTTTCACAGCAAGGCAGTGCGATACAACCAACTTTGGGGTTCACAGTAAACATCTCCCTCGACTGGTTTCTTATGGCATTCTACTCTGTTACACTCATACCTGCCCCACAGAATAATGGCAAGTAGGAACTAATTAGTAGTAGCCAAGGGAACATGAAGAATCTACTGAAGTACTGCACATGAAAGTATATAAATGAAATAATATTTGAAGACAATGAAATAATAATGTATTCACCAGTAACTTAACCCAAAATGTCATGTGTATAGTAATTATGGTTACACTATGATAGGAATGTTGAATTAGTGCGATTCAGTGCAGAGGAACTGGTTGAACTCACAGCTGCCATCATGTCCACAAAGTAACTGTCATAAAGAAGGATGATGTATAGATTTGATTCTGAGCTGAGGATAAATCCATAATGTCACAGATCACTGTCTCTCTCTTTAAATTGATTGATTGATCATCAAAGCACTTAAGTCCTTAATATCTAACTGGGATTTGGATGTTTCTAAAAGCTTGAAGGGTTAGTTCACCAAAATGAAAATTCAGTCATTATCTACTCAGGTCAGGTTTATTTTGAGTTTCACAGGATAACAGTGCTGCAGAATCTCCCAAACAATGGAAGTGAATGGTGACCAGTTTTCAGAGATAAAAAAAACTGGAAAGAAACCATAAAATGCCTCCATACTGCTCGTCTGGTGTAATCCAAGTCTCCTTAAGCCCTGACATGCTGTGTGCATGCTGTTACATCACACACACACAGTTCAGACAGTGTGCATGTGCACGTGAATGTGGTGCCAACCTAAGGATCTACAGTGAAGATTCAGGCTAAAAACATGGTGTAAATAACACATTTTTTAAAGTCAACTTGGATTGTACCAGATGAGAAGTATGGAGACATTTTATAAATAAAAAATTATGTTGTTTTTCAACATTTGAAAACTGGTCACCATTCAGTTCCACTGTTTGGGAAATTCTGCAACACTGTTTTCCTGTAAAACTCCAGCAGAGTTTTGTGGACTAAAAACCAAATCTGACCTTCAGTCAGAATGAGGGTGAGTAGATAATGTCTGAATTTTCATTTTTGGGTGAACTATCCCTTTAAGTGGGTATCTACCAAAGTTACAGTCTTGTTGCTACAGAATTTCTTCCAGCCACAACACATTTATTGTTTTCCCTTTGTGAGTTTGTGTGTGTGTGTGTGTGTGTGTGTGTGTATGCGTGTGTGCAAAACCCACTGTAGCACGACCTACCACAGAGGCAGTTTGCCAGGTGTTTATATGTCTGTCTGTAGACAGATTTTGTCAACATGCTAGTGTAACAACGTACAAGGACTAAAGGTGATTTAATTGTCATTTACAACAAGGTTGTAAAATGAGATTTTGTTGTAACTGATAGAGATGAATACAAATATAGAACAAACTAATAAATACGGTGGAGCACTGAGGATGAATTCTTCAGTCTCTCAATCTGAGGGAAGATGCTGCTCTTCAGTCTAATGGTCCAGCAGTGGATACTTCTGTATCTCCTGCCAGATGACAACAGGATGAAGACACTGTGACCGGGGTGGGTGCCCGTTAGTATCCTCTGGCCTCTGCAGCAACCTCGCCTCCCAGTTACTCAGTAGATGGGTACCAATGACGATCTGGGCCATTTCGATGATCTGCTGTAGAGTCCTCCTGTCCTGGACTGTGCACAGTCCATCCCAGTTTGTGACATTTCAAGTTAGGATGACTTCAATTGCTCCAGTCCAGGATACAGTAGACCTTCCTATTGTTTGACCAGTCCTGTTTTGTCTGTTTAATTTTCCTAGCCAGAAAAGATCAAGGAGCGGTCTTAAACCCCAGCTGTGGTGAGGCTCTTATTCACTTCCCTCTGCCCCTCCTAGGGCTCTCACTCTGGGGTTTTGAGCTTCAAGCACAAGAGACAGGTTGTTAAACATTACAAACCTATCCAAAATTTAAATTTAAGTTGCTGATATCAGACTTTAAATCTATAATGTATTGGTTGCTCAAATGCACTTGGTCAAATTCAGATTCTAAAATTAGGATCCAAACACAACCAGCTGCTTCATCCTCACCCCAGCCCTCCACTTGGCCAATAAAACTGATTAATGTGTATCTGAATCAATAATTTGGCCGCAGATTTGAAGGTTTTCCCCATCTTTGTGAAAACATGTGTCCCTCCCTCATAGACTCCACGCACTGACATGCACACCTTCCTCCACTCCTCCACAGCTGGTTGGGTGAGCTACAGTGTTGCTTGCTGGCATGCAGGTGAAGAGGTGGGTGGCTGCTGTTTTGGCAGCTTGCCACTTCAGTTGTTCGTCACCCTGAACACAAGATCGGCTGCGTTTATGAGTCAGCGTCACGCTGTACAGCTGAAGGCATGCAATACCAGGGTGGGACTGAGAGGGCACACACACGCACACAGCAAGGTAGACTGGTTTTAAAGCCAGGATAAGGATCATTGTTTAGTCTGAAAACAGTGGAGTCACAGCCTCCATCAGAGGAGGAAGGATGTGAACAAACAACTGCTTTCTACATGAGTACAGTTTTGATAATGGTGTAAAACTTTACACAAATCAGTATCTATATAGTTGAGTGGGATTTAGGGGCCGTTCACACAAACGAATGACTTAGAAGATATTTTCTCACAAACTAGTGGTATTTTTTCAGTCACAGAGTCAGATAGGAGATCTTTACCTCCTCACTTTCCTCCTCCCTCTGTGGGAGGCCTGTAGTGATGAAGGCTCTGGTTAAGTCTGCCCTTGCTGAGAAAATTCTCTACTTGTACAATGTAGCATGACATACTGTAGTTCTGTGTTATGAGCATGGACATACAAGAGAACCTAGATGAGGCATTGTCCCTCAGCCTTACTTCTATTTTTTTTTTCTAGTGGCCATTTCATTGCACTATATTGCATGATTTGCCTGCAGTCCAAAAAGCATTTTCCCCAGAAGCTTCCATTATAAGACAGGTAGAGAAGTAGCTCAATTATGAGTCTTCTGAATTTTTGATGCATGAATATTTGTTTCTCAAGCTGAGAAAAATTATTTTAAAAATCTGTCATGTCATCACAATGTGAAATGTATTGGCTGACCAGGGAATGGTGGGTGGTGACAGCAGGAGAAACAGCACTGTGCATATTCAGTCACGGAAGTAAACGGTTGCCACACTTTATTTGGCATATGCACCAGGTGAACAATTGTCATCTTTACATCCACAAACACTACACCTGTTTACTTCCTGTCGACGCTGCAGTAATGTTCCCTTGCTACAAATCCTTGAGTTACTTTCTTCACTTTTCACAGTTAGCTTCACACTGCACTTAGCCAGGGCTAAGAGAGCTTTCACACTGACACAATCCTGGCACATTCAAAACCGGGCTAACCCCGACTTTAGCCTACGGCTAGCTGGCCCTGCTCCAGAGCAGGGTTAGCCCTGAGTTTGCGGGGTTATCCCCTGAAAATCAACTAAACCCAGGGCCAAAAGCTGCCAGTGAGAAACAGGACTAAATGATTAGAAGGATAAGATAATCAGCCAGGTTAATGCAAAACACGTGTGGGTGTATAGGTGCTTAACCCAGAGTTAGAAGAAGGGCAGTGAGTATCGTATAGCCCCGGGCTTAGCTTAACACTGGGTTAACAATGTGTGTGTAGAAGGGGGCTAAGTTAGCCCAGGGTTAATGCTGAGGATAGCCCTGAGCTAAAAATATGCAGTGTGAAAGGCCCATGTTAAAAGTATTTACCACTTGTTTTGAATATAATGATAATAGTTGGTAATATTAGATAGCTAGCTACAATCAACATTTGCATTCAAATGCAACAAAAACACCAAAACTTGTTTGAGCATAGTAAATTACCAATTCACAGAGTTATATGTGAAAATAGTCTGGCTCTACATGCTGTTTCTCCTCACTGCTTCTCTGACATCCAACCAGCCTATTTTTAAATATACCACAATTAAGCAATGGTTAATTTTCAAACCAACAAGCTTTGGTGATTGTTGGAACAGTGGAAAGCTTCTTTTGAGGCTGAAAGAAGATGACGATACTAGCTAGCTAGCTAGCTAACATTGCAAATGGAAATCTTAGACACTGAGGTGATTTATGTACAAAAAGAACATTAAATACTGCCAACAATATGCACCAAGCTAACTGTGAAAAATGAAGTAACTAACTTAAGGATTAAAAAATTTGTAGGCAAAGGTAACTTGACTACAGCAGTTGACAGGAAGTAAACAGACATGAAGCGCTCTTCAGATATGGGAGATTCCTCACATCAGTCTACTCTCTGTATCACTCAGACCACCATGACAGGCTGTCAGCAGATACAGACTCACTGCTACTAAAGAGGGAAGTGTTTGCTAAGCCGTGAAAGACTGACTGACAGGTAGCTCTAATGAGGTGAGGAGATACCATACACTGTGTGTCTGTGTGTGTGTGTGTGTGTGCAGAAAGTGTGGAGAGCCACACCCTAAGGTGAAGAGAAGGTGTGTATGTGGGAGAAGTGACAGGTAAAGGAGTGGTAAAGCTTCTGTTTTCTGTGTTTGTGTGGTTAAAGATTTAAACAAATGTAATTAATATGACCATTCTGTTTGTTACTTTCATGAGAATCCACAGAGACTAACAGCTAGAGTATATTTACTATTGAAACTCGAACACATGCCAATAAAATGTTACCTATAGTTCAAAAATGTACAACATTTTTTAAAATGATAATTAATAATGATTGTGATGATGGTGTTTTATGGCAGGTTGGACTGAGGAGCACAACTGCCACCACTAACCTGCAGAACCGCTGCAGTGCTGCTTGCTTTGTGTTGTGTTGTGGAACTTAATACTGCAGCAGCTCAGCTGGATTTGTTGTTACATTTAATAGCAGTGCTGTCATTAAGTATAGTTTTTAGGAAGCCTATTTGCATTTTACTTGAATATCTGTAGTAAAAATCACTTTATATGTCAACTAAACTACATTTCAGTGGGAATTAATGAATCAATTTTTAGCATTTTCATCAGTTAATGAAAAAGCACAAAATTTGTACAGACAGGTGACAAACTTTCTATCACAAAACATAATTTTGGTTGATAATAGTTAAATAACATCTGATTTAATGTGATGAAGAGGTGAAATAATCATTTTGTATATCAATATTTCATTTACCAGCTGTAAGGTGCTGACAAAACTGGAAAATGAACCTTAAAAATGCTTGAAAGGTGCTTCAATTTGACTTTAGAAAAGGTGTGCCCTGAAGGTGAACCCTGAAATTGTGATTTTAATTAACGTGCAAGTCTGATTTGAAAGCCACAGTTCACCCAAAAATTAAAATTCACTCAATATCCACTCACCCCTGTGCTGATATGAGGATGGGTGAAGATCTCCAGTTCACAAAACAAAAAAACAAATCTAGCCAAATCCAGTACACTTGAAGTGAACGGTGACCAGTTTTAAAATGTAAACAAAGTTTTAAAACACAAACCCCCCCCACAAAATGTCTCCATACTGCTCATGTGGTGTAATCCAAGTGTCCATAAGCTGCGACATTAAAATTTGACCCAAAAAGACACCCTTTACACCATGTTTTTAGTCTAAATGTCAACTGTAGCCTCTCAGACCAGAGCCGCATGCACACGCCTGAAGCACAAGTTGGACCTTTCTCAATCTGGAAAGGATTTTGTACACTACACCACCAGGTTACTGTTGCTGTTGCTCTGTAGTCCATGGCTGCAGCCAAGAAATGATGTTCCTCTTCTATGTCGAAGTCCTTGTACATTTTCTTCTTTGTTGAAAGTTTGTGAAGTCAACTATTTGAGTAACAAGTCGCTATTTCTGAGCAGATCTCTCTCTGTTGTCTGACTCAGTTCCAGGTAGCATGTAAACACAGATGTGAAGGTATCATGAGATCTCATATATCTTGTGTTGTGTAGCTTGGGCGAGAGCCTGTGTACCCGCTTCAGGCGTGAGCATGCGGATCAGGTCTGAGAGGCTACAGTTGACATTTAGGCTAAAAACATGGTGTAAAGGGTGTCTTTGTGGGTCAAATTTTAATGTCAGGACTTAAGGACACTTGGATTACACCACATGAGCAGTATGGAGACTTTTTTTTTTTTTACATTTTAAAACCACCATTCACTTCTATTGTTGAATTGTACTGGATTTGGCTGCAATTCTGTTTTCTGTTGAAGCTCCAGGAGTGTTTTGTGAACTGGAGATCCTCACCCATCCTCACATCAGCACAGGGGGGAGTAGATATTGAGTGAATTTTCATTTTTGGGTGAACTATCATTTTAAGGACCTCAGAGCAGACAAAGTTTTGGGGACCCCCTGTGATTTCTGTCAGACCCCTAAGGGTGGCCCAGACCAAAGGTTTGTACCAATGCTCTATAAGACCTGCCCAAGAGAGTAGATTAGCTGTGTCTGAATAATTATTCTTCATGTCTGTGACTGGGTTAGATTTTCTGTGAAATCAGATGAAACTAGAACTCACTCAGTAGAATGCAGATCTTCACCAGGCAACAGATGATGAGGCACCTACTGCAAAACCACCACAACTGCCAGATGCAAATAATGGAGATTTGCACAGTTCTGCCAACATCATGCCTCCACATAAGTTGTCCCAAGCTGAAACAAGATTTCAAACTGAAACTGATCACTTGTGGCCCCTAGTGGTTGGTTAAGAAGAATGATGGCTAAATTCCACCGCAGCATCATGCATCATGTTATGGTTGCACCATGTCGGCCAGAGCTGATCGCAGCCATTCTTACACAATGCTTGTGATTATACCAGCAGCACCTTGGCGTGTCTCAGAGGCAGCTCTCAGCTCCGCTCCGCTTCAAATACGTGCTGTATTGAATCTTGCTGAATCTTGTTAATTTTCAAAATAAACGACTCCATGCAGACTCCCAATCATAAAGACAGACAGAAAGAAGCTGTTCAACCACGTAACCTGCTTATCCATGGTAGAAGCACAGAGAGCAAGTAAAGAGACCTAATCAACAAAATCTGAGCAAGTAAACATAATCAGGTGGGGAAAACGCTCTGCTGCTGTAATGCTTCTGAAACATTGCTGATAAGGCTTGCAGCTATGTGAAGGACAGATCAGAACAGTGGTGCAGACATGCTGTGTTTGGTGGAACCACAGTGAGAAGTCAGCTGTCAATGGTCGTATAAAACAGAGCAATCAAAAAATAGAATTACTGCCTCACAGTTGTCTGTCTCCATCAACCAGTCAAGTTCAGTTTACATCCATGTCTGTCTTTTCTATCCTTTCCTATTAGAATTATTTAATATTTAGTTCAACATTATTCAACTTATCATAGATTATTCATGTATTGGACATAAGAAACGTGCTTATCATCTGGATGCCAGTGCCTAAATATCATAAATTGCTTGGCTTGGTCCTGATCTTGGATTTTTGATAGCTCTTTTATGCAAAGGCATTTGCCGTTTATTCAGTGACTGACACGCACACACACACACACACTGATGGCCACGAGCGAGCGCGCAGGGTGCTGGCCAGACCATCAGGAGCAATTTGGGCTTCAGTGTCTTAAAGATTCACTTTATTTTTCAACATTGTGAGAAATCTGTATTGGGCTTCAACCCAACATACATCCATATAAACATTCACTCGCCCAGTGACATGTGGACAGGAAGAGGTGGTGAAACTGGTATGGTGTGTGAAAGAACTGCAGTGGAGTGGTGAGGAGGGAAGACGGACCTCCCAAGAAGAAAAGTGGCAGGTGATCAGGCCGGTAAACACACCAATCTGTACCATCTCTGCTCCACCATCAGATATGAGGCAGCCTGCGGCTGTGGCCTCCACTCCCACCCCCTCACCCATTAAAAACAGGTTCCTTTTCTTTACCTTTTCATGAAGTGCTGTAGTTGATCTCAGGCAGCTAGCCTCCTCTGCCCCCTCCCTGAACTCCAACATACAGCCATGAAGAAGGTAAAGGAAAGGCTGTTCAACGGAGATTTAAATGGTGATGCAAAACACCCTTTGGCATCCATGTCTGAACAACTGTGGTACAAAATGTGGTTCAAAAGATGAGGAAATAAAGTAAAGTTAACCATCTTCCTGTTACACATATGAGTTGCATGTGAGCTCCTGCATGTAACAGAAACACCTCTGGTAATTTCACAGTGAAACTGTTTCATATGTGACCTGTTATATTTCTATGTAAAAACGAAAGATCACGTTATACTCCTTTGTGTCTTCATCATTTCAAGTATTAATTGTTAAAAAGTTGTAATTGTTTTTGAATTTATTGTCCATTCTCTGACTTACAGTCATGGGAAAGAAGAGTGATGGTGGTAGTTTTGACCTAAGACAGCAGAGCTTAAAATGAAAAACTAGTACAAATACAGTTGTACCCACTGCAAGGGCACTTTACCACAGTTTGACCACTAGAGGGGCACTTAGGAGGGCACTTACTTGTTGTTTTTTTTTCCAACATGGGTTCATTTGTGTCTATGTCTGGTTAAGTTTATGGAGGTGGTGATGCTGTGACTAAGAATGATCAAAAATTGAATCATGCTTTAGTTTCTGCTGAGTGGACATTCAGCAAAGTGAACCAAAGTGAAACTACATCATTAATGAACATCTAGAAGACCCATTCTGACTCTGTAACTTGTAAGACATCATTAAAATGTTTCCTCAGTATGCAGTGTGTATTTACTGTTGTCAGTGATAGAAATGTGTAACCAGGAGACAGCATAGCTTTTATATTTTGAAGAAGTATCTCAACATAATCACACTGAATGTATGCATTAAAAGAAGTAAAGGAGTTGTAAAAAGGGGCATTTTTGTGACTGTGTGAGTGTTTGATCTCAGTCAGTTACAGCAGCACAATACTGCTGAGCAGCAACAGCAGCCTCTGCTGTCATAGGTGGTAATCACAGGACACTGTGAAGGTTCCACACTGTTCTAACCTGCAGGAGAACACTGAACAGAAACAGACTGGGGCAGAGAGGAAACATCTGAACCTACAACCATGTGTTTCAGCAGGGGTGACTCCAGCCACAGAGAGTTAGTGACAGAAGTGAATATCCCACTGGGTCCCATATAGATGGTCTGCAGCGCTTAGTCCAAAGTGCATGGCACAAGTGCACTGACTATATAAAAATCACTTAATCTAGGAGCAAATGATTGTATTTACTCTCTTAATTAATTACTTAAAGGTGTGTTTTGGGTGTAACATGAATGAAACTAGAGTGCCATCTCCCATTACATTCAGTCTGGTGCGCCTGCATCTGTTTAAATACCTGATCAGCAAGTTAGCTGCAGGTGGGTGAAAAAGACTGGAGTGTCTACGCATGATCCAAGGCACAGAGGGTGACGCTGTGACATCACAGCACACATGGAACTATGTTAAATTACTGAAAACAGCCTTTAAAGTAAATTGTGAAAGAAAACCCCTGTATATCAATGCAACACAATCAACTGCTCTCTGTTTTGTCTCTATACACACTGTAATGTCACTGCTGCAAATATCCTTAATATTTAAGCAGCAAAAAAAACTGTAGTTATAAACGCACAGGGCAGAGGGAACTCTGCAAAAAAATAAAAACTAAATGCTAAAGATGTTGTGCAGTTATCTGGAGGGATTGTGTTGTAGCTCAGCTTGGTTTCTGCAGGCTGCAGCGCTCTGCCTCAATACTGCAACAATTTCAAAATTCAGAAATTGTTCCCATCAGTCCCTCAAGGAAGTTGCAATGTTGTGATCACAACAGTTCACGCAAATTCTGCATGACTGCAATTCTTTCCAATCACAGTAACTTTTCTGTACATTTCACAAATAATTGTAGTTTCCTGTGACTTCCAGCGATCATAGCAGTCCCCCCAACACGTCTCAATGAACCAACTCAATGTTTTATTATTTACATTTTTTTTTTTTTTTGTCACAGGTATGGCATAGTTCTTGACATTTATCAACACTCTGGGCACTTGTTTTTTTTTTCTTCAGAATTTTGTGCTGGTTTTGAGCTTGAGCTCCAAAAAGATTTTGTTTCTTGGTGGAATACCCCCCAAGTGACCATCTTCATTTTCATTTAAAGCATATTTTATTAGAAATTTTGTCATCTTGAGCCTTTTTGGTGAGCTTACATAGAACACTCAGAACAGAGTTTCATTCGCCCTGGAACAAGTTGCCTTTGATTATCAATTAATTATACAAAAAAGACTAAGGAATTAATTTTTTTTTTTTTTTCACAATTTTTACTGGTTCCTGCAATTTCTTTGCAAAAAACATCTAAGAGCATCATAACATGCATCACAATTTTCTAGAAAAGCTGCTGCGAAATCAGACATTTTAGGCTGCAAAACAAACACTTTCAGTGGAGGTAGTTGGATGGTGTGCAGAAGGATTGTGTTGTAGCTCAGACCTCTGCAGACTGCAGTGCTCTGCCTCAATACTGCAACAATTTCACAATTCAAAAATTGTTGTTCTCATCAGTTCCTCCAGGAAGTTGTGATGTTGCAACTGCAAAGAGTGAAAGTTGCAACAACAAAAAAAAGGTTATTTTTTGGGTTAGCATGCTAATGTTAGCATTTAGTTCAAAGTGCCACTGTGCCTAACTCAGGAGCTGGAAGCCTGACTGTATACTATTCATCTAGTTTAAATCTGAAACAATATTCAAGATATTTCATAGGTTTACAAAAAAGTTGAATTCTGCATCATAATGTATAAATGTAAAAATGTGCAAACTTGACTCTTGATGATAGCATCATCATCATAGCAATAACATCACCCTATAATGTCACCAAATACAGACGACAGGCAGTTGTAGGAGCTAGTGTGGAATCATGTTTATGTGAAATGATAAAACAACAAATCATTCTTTACATGCGTACCAAATCAAAACTCCTAAAAAAAACATTTGGAAAAAATATCTTGATGATTAGAACTGTAATCAGAGGCCCTGGATATGAAAAATGAACAAGTGCACAAACCGTTTCCAAACATTTTAACACAACAGTGGAGAACAGGAACATGAGGAATGTAAGAATTGTGTACTGCACAGTGGGAGACTGAAGCCAGCAGCTTTGCTCACAGCTAAACACCACCAACAAAGATCTGCTCGGCATGTTATGCTCACACTTCAGGTCGAGTGTTTGTCCAGCAGATTCGATGTCCCACACGTCCCAGTGGCTCCGTACATGCATTTTCCTTTGTTCTTTCAAGTTTTGAGGACGCCTCTGTGAGAGAGGCTGCAGTGGGGTATGGAAAGAAAACTGTTTCGCTATGATTGAAGCTTAACAACTGTCCTTTGCCTACTCTTTCTTCTTCTTCTTCTTCTTTTTGCGCTCCGGGGAGCTGTTCCAGTAGTAGAGAACCTGCAGTGCGATGATGCCGTTACAGGCGGAGGAGATGACATAGGTGAGAGCCATCAGTGAGTCTCCAGTTTCCTGCAAGAACACAACATGTTCAAAACAAGATACTCATGTCGACTCAAGAAAGTTATTGTATATTTAGTTAGCTTGCCTGGGGCAAGTAAAATGACACATCAGGCTTGTAAATCTAGCAACTCACTTGCCTTATAGGGCAAGTGGGTTGCTGGATTAAGTAAAAAACTTATTTTGATTTGGGCTGTTGATGGAAGTAGCTCAGGAGTGAGCCATCTCATGTCCTTCTCATCCTGTTAAGAACTGCGGATTTGCAGTGAGAAGAAAACGGCAACAGATAGACAAAGTTTCTAAGTTGAAGCACAAGCGAATATTTCATTTACCCTGGTAATAGGAGTTTAGCTGCATGGCATTAGATAACCTGCAAAAAACTAAATTGCAGTTTGCTGCAAGTTTGAGTGAAAGGAAGATAAAACTTAAATAAAAGTAATAAAGAACGAGAGCCAGCAGCAGGCGTGTGAGGTTCATATCTCTGCAGATACAATGCTAAGGCACCTTTTGCATAATGCCCATGATGCATTGCAGAGAGTTTGACTTTACTATTTTATATTCCAAAGCACAGAGATTTTGTTGGTGTTTTTAATGTACAATTGTTACTTTCTGTTAGTGTTTGTGATGTGTTTGTTCACTAAATGGTGGTTTATGTTGGTAACTGTCATGTTTGTGTTAGTTTACAGATGTTTTAGTTGACATCATGAGTGTGGGGTCTGGGACATTTCACTCCAGCTGGGGTTGTGCTGCAGATGTACAACCTGTTGCTCCCAGCACATGGAAAACATTTTAGGAAATAGAGGTAATGCTTCATTTTGACTTAAACTTCAGAGAGAAGGATAGTGTGGCAGGATATGTGGACCAAAAATACTTGCATATGCACAAGCTTATTTAGCATGGGAATCGATAGCTGAATCAAAACTACAATTCCTAAATGATGTCAATGGAATCATAATTTCTGAACTGGTTCTTAAGTGGAACCACTTGTTGATGCCTGTCCCTAACCATATATAACGTGCAGCAGAGTGTAACATACTTAACTTGTTCTATATTATTACTCTTAACTTGTTCTGTACTTTACTATTCCTATTTTATTCATAATTATAGTATTGTTATTTGTATATAGTATTATCATTTGTACATAATTCTTACATTTAACCTTTTAACCTGTGAAGTCTCTTTAAACTTTTCTCTCAAACTCCAGTGTACTTTGTACATTTGGTGATTTTGTATAACATGAGTTACTTCCACTAGTTACTTTATTATTTGACAAATAAATGAAGCAGTTTGTGAAGTAAGTAAAGTAAGTAAAAACTGCATTAGGGCAAGCAGATTTCAGACCTTTGATCTTTGTACTGTAATTAAAAAGATATTCATGTTGAACTCTGGATTCATCTGTAAGGGTGGGGCAGTTAAGTGAATAAGTATTCACTCTACCCATGGTTTGAATCAGAGTGAGGCTGAGGGGACCTCAGCTCTCCTGAAAGCCTCCTCTGAGACATTTAGGGGAGCTCTAAATCATTGTCCACTTTTAAGTTCTATTTTATTTTCTGTACATTAAGAGTCCTGAAATATATAAAAAATGTGGTGTTCTCTTATTACAGTCCAATTGCCAAACATTTGTCTCTGTAAAAACAAACTTTTACTCAAGAACTTTCTCACGTTTAGTGTACATTCACAAATATTAGATGATGATGTTGATACCTGATACAAGGCTATATAAGAGTCCTAAAGAGTGCAAAACATTTCTTTATTTATCTGTAGTTAAAAAGCACAAGTTTGCTAAACAATGTTTAACAAATGTTCAGCTTTATTGGTTTCACCGTGTGATGTGTGATTCTTGAATATGAGGAGCAGAAAAACATTTCCTGTGTCCCACTGCTGCTTTTATGATTGGGTTTATTCTATTTACTTTATTTCATTTTTTACCTAATTGGGTCCATTCTTTGGATTTGAAACAGTAGTCTTGTGTTGTTGTTATTTAGCATCTATGAAATGTTACTGACAGCATTAACCGTCTGTAGTAGTAACACTAGAATGTGTTTTGAGTATTCCTGCAATTACCAGCACTGCTGCACACTTCCATGTGCACGCAGGCATGTAGAGGCAGTGCACACTGGAAAACAGGGCTCCCTGAAAGCCTCTATGTAATTCAAACCCTGACTATACCAGTTTAGACTGAACTAATCTGGTAAATGATGTTTGTAGCTACTCCTTTCATGGTTGATGTACAACAGTCAGAGACACAACATGACATGACATGTGAGCTGGGTGCAGCAGATGAGGGGGAAAAAGAAAAAACAGATGTCACGTCTTTTGTGCGAGTTTTGTTGATCCAGAAGTTTTGTCTTCAGTCAGAAGAAAACCGAGCTGCATGTCAATAGTGCTGTGGGTTCTGTTATCTCATCTGTGGGATGTACATGTGCTATTAAAATAAAAATGAATGCCTTTCTTACTTTGATTTTCCATCCTAATAAATAAATGTCTAGATGATAAATCTTAAATAATTTTACTATGTGTCACAGTGTTTATTGTTCAGTACAAAACAACTCAAGAGCTCCACAGTGAAGATGGAGTTGTGTATATCTTCTCTGCTCTGAGGTATAAGGTTCACACTACTACCATATTCTGGTGAGTGTGGGAGAATGAGGGGTGATAGTAACAAAAATTAATAATAATAATAATAATAATGGAAGTGATGAAAATGCATGTTGGAAAATAGAGGAGGAAAATGGATGTAAAGAGAAAAAACTGAATGATTTGATTCAGTAAATTAGGTTAAAACAGTCGTGATGTGACTGTAAACAAGAGTCATGTTTTAACATTTTCACCATCTTGAATTCATTATTTATCTTTCAAAACAAAAAATGACCTTTTATCATTTAAGGAAAGCAGCCTCAGGTGTGAGAAGCACAAAATAACTGTAAATGGAAGTGATAAAAAAATGTATGTCAATTAAAAAAATAGAGTGATGAACTTAATTGATTTGAAAAGGCAGGTCAGGATGGCAAGGTGAGAGGTAAAAAGTCAACCAGTTAGTTGTCAGGCGTGGTTAGACATAATTTACTTCTTTATTTTTCAGTTTACAGGCATTTTCACCACCTCCACAGTTCATATTTTTTTACCTCCACCCCTCATGTGGGAGGGTCCCTTTATTTGCATTTGTAGCACATGAAAGGTAGAGATTCATAATTTCTAAAATGCAATCATTCAGTCATATTACACACACACACAGACACACACTTACCTGTAGTGAGGTGAAGATCCTGGCGAGGGATCCAGCAAACAGCAAGAAGACAGAGATGGCAGACAGCTGGCCAGTGTGTCCATTACGGAAGTTAGCGGCTGCTTGGATCAGCTGAGACAGACACACACACCGTCAGTCTCTCCTGCGCTCACAGTGTGTGTGTGTGTGTGTGTGTGTGTGTGATTTTTTTTTTTTTTAATGTTCATGAATCTGCAACATGGAAAATCCTTCTGCATTAGTTCGTGTTCTGGTCTGTGTACTGTAACCATGGAAACAGACATCAATCACAGGATTACTGTGAACACTGATGGAAACTTCTGAATGAAATCAGAATACTGAGCTACATGGAGCATCTTTTCTACATGATAATAAGCAGATGAACTGTGTGTGTGTGTGTGTGTGTGTGAGTGTGAGTGTGAGTGTGTGTGTGTGTGTGTGTGTGTGTGTGTATTCTGATGTGATTTGATTTTGAAACAGACAAACACTTAACAAGTCATTGGAGAACAACATTAGGCTTGGGCGAGATAAAGGTATTATAGCATAACATCCTTTTTATTTCCAAGTATCATTGTTGTACGCTTTTAAGTGACATTCTCCTGTTGTAAAAATGTGCAGCCTATACACCAAATGGAAAAAAAGTCTAAAATGCACATCATATGTCCATGATTTGGCTTTTACTCTAAATTTTGCCAGTGGAAAGTCTTAATTCTCCGTCGGCTAGCTAAAAAAATCTGAGGAAAAAAAAAAGTCTTGATGCAAATAGCTGCGTCTCCAGACAGATTTTGACTTTTTAAAGTAAAGGTTGCTGATCCCTGTATTAAACTGATGGAGACATGAGGTACTGTAGTGCGCAGCACACACAGTTTTAATAATAATACCATTATAATACCATATAACCGTGTAAATGTGTGTAAGGTATGAAAATATAAATACACCACCCAAGCTTACACAACATCATAAAATACATTTTAATTAGGGATGGGCACGATTGATCGATGATCGATAATTGATCATTAAGAATTTTGTCGATCACGTAATTTTTTTTCGATTTTTCGACAGTGTTAAACAGAGTTCATGTAGTGTGCGTCGAGAAAGCAATGTAATGAATTTCACTATGTGGCGGTAGTAAAATATCCCACCAGCGGGGGGCGATATAGCTTAAGGACAGCAGAGAAAACCGCCTGCGAGCTGACTTCTGCCCTGCCGCCGTATCTGAAGGTAGTAAACATGAAGCGTGCACGGCGAACAAACAAGTAGGTTAAGTAAGCTATAGCCCAGGACAGTTACCACCGTAGCCTTCATGTAAACCTATAGGCCTATAATGTGTTATTGTTATGTGGGATCTCCCTCTCTCAGTCGTGCCTTTTGGCAAAAAAAAAAAAAAAAAAAAAAAGTCAGCTGCGAGTCTACTTTGTTCTTTGATTAAACGACTTTTAGTTAATAATATGATGTTTTATTTTTGTGTTTAAAAGAGGCGAAATGTAGCCTATTAATTTTGTTTTAGAGAATATCCTACTGGCTCTTATTTTGTTAAGATCCCGAGTCCCGACGCCTCCGCGTAGGTCTATTTCTATTGTTTAACAGTTGCACATTTAAATTGTAAATCGCGCAAGACGTGGATTAAAGTTCTCCTTAAATTATTATTATTTATTATGATTTTTTTCTGCCTAAAAGAGGCAGAATTGTATTTTGTTTGAGAAAATAGTACTGTGCTGGCTTTTATTTTGTGAAGAGTTTCAGCCCGATGCCTCGCGGTGTTTTGTTTAACAGTTGCACATTTAAACTGTAGCCTAAATTGTACAAGAGGATTGTTGGATTAAAGGTTCTTCTTGAAATAAATACTTAATTGAGAAAAATTAGACTGCCTGTGGTATTTTTAATCATTTTTTCTATCAGACATTTCTTAATGATTAAATCGATAATTGATCGTTAATTCTCATGATTATCGATCAAAAAGTTTGTCGAAAATGCCCATCCCTAATTTTAATTCAGACTTTTTACTGCCATCAACAATAATATGTAAAGTTTTTGCACTATACTGTAATATAGATTTGTTAGGTTTGTGTTGTTTGACCTACCCTGCCAATGATGATGGCTGGCATGTTAGAGGCCTGCATGAAAGTCACCACAGAGAGAGGAGTGACAGGGGACAGCAGGAGGACCAGCAGGCCAAAATACAGCACCAGGAACAGCAGACCTGGGAGAGAAGACACAGACACTGGTGCTGATCTGACTGACAATATCAGACCAATAAAAGAATTTCTTTCAGATTGAATCCAGGCTGAAGCTTTTCTGGATTTGTTCTCACGATTTAAAAACATGGGCACATGGGCTGTATTATAGCCAGTTTACACCAGAGATGTTCCAATACTGCTGTGAGAGCAAGTGAAAATGAGTGAGAATAAAACGGGATAAATAAAACCTTAAAACCATCTTATGTTCTAAGTCTTCCGAGTAACATTACCAAAAAAGGCTTGAGATTCCAAAACTTTTAATAAAATCTGCTGTACCTAGGGGGTATTTCACAAAGAATCTTTTTGGAGCTCGAACTCAAGAAAGCACAAAATTAAATGATGTATATTTTTAAATATGTAGAACTAGGGCTGAGCAATATACCGATATTATAACGTATCATGATATGAGATTCCTACAATACTGCCATGATATCAAGGTATTTGGTCAAAATTTTTTTGATATTTACTCATTTTAATCACCTCAGCTGTGTCCAGCCCTTGGAATACACAACATGATCAATAATTATCAATATCGATAGATATAGACTTATTGTGCTAAGTTTTTCAGTTATATGTGACAAAATAAAAAATAAAAATACAAAAAAAAAACAATAAAACATGTAGGACTGCTGTGACTGGTGGAACTGCAGGAAGCTATCATGTTTGGTCAAATTTGTGAAAAAGTTGTGCTGAAATTACAAAATTGCAAGATTGTGCAGAATTCACAGCCAAGTTCACTTTAACACGATGGACCTTAACTTAAGCGAGGACTTGTCCTGTCTTTGTCTTAATGACTTATTACATTTCACACTTTCTCTGACTTGTATCCACATTTGGGAACATTTCAGTTATGTTGGTCTGCCATGTTCATTCATTGAGTTTTGTACATCTCCAGGTTTTTATTTCCTTTAACATGCCTGTAGTGTCAAAACGAGCCTAAAGAGACTGAGAGAGATTGTAAATCGAAGGATTTGTTGCAGCAGAGTTTATGAATTTTGGCACAAAATCCAAAATGGAAGCAATTGTCAGAAACCATTTCTGACACACTCTTGTTCCTTCATTTTTTATTTAAGGAAAGGCATAAACTAAAATTTGTGTACAGTTTTCTGGTTACAGCTTCAATATACTTTCCATTTTCTAGTTTACTTTTCAAACTGTTTTGTCATCTGGGATGGTGGTTGCCAACGTTTTTGCTTGATGATGATTGAATAATTAATCATGAACATCCCCAGTTAACACATTGAGATTATCAATAATAATTATCAGTAATGTGGATATAATAACTGAGTGGGTAAAAACAAATAATGAAACAGCAAAACAGTCAGTTCTGAGTTGTCACTGTAATACAGCTTTAAAAAAGCAGAAAAAGCCCACACTTATTCCACATCACAATATAACCATATGCATAACCAATATAACCATATCCAAAATCTAAGACGACACATAGTTTCAGATCACAATACGAAATAATACTGATACGTCACCCAGCCCGACACATAGTATTGATATTTTGGTCCACACCTATCGCCACTAACCGATGAGATATTGATTGATCAGTGTTGGTCTG
Organism: Lutjanus erythropterus; assembly: GCF_056507025.1. NCBI lineage: Eukaryota > Metazoa > Chordata > Actinopteri > Lutjaniformes > Lutjanidae > Lutjanus > Lutjanus erythropterus. The sequence goes on from NC_139339.1 coordinate 28,331,162, forward strand.
CTGATCAGCAGTGATTCCTGAGTGTGCAGTCTCACCTCTGCTGGTTCTTCCTCCGTAGTGCTGAATGAGGAAGCCAATGGTGACTGTCTGCAGCATGAGGAACAGAGCCTCACCCCAGGCACTGAGGGAACATTCAGCATGTTACTCAGGATATGACACAAACATGTGGAGAACTGCATCTAGTTGGACAGCGATTACTACAGTAGAACTGCAGAACCAGAGTGATTCAGAAGTTGATTTGAATATGACTCAACCTGAAAGGGAACTTGTTGGCGATGCTGTAGGCCATTGTTCCTGTGATGGCCAGCAGCTCGAGCAGCACAGACTTGAAGCTCAGCCCCTCAGCACTCTTTGCTCCTATCAGCTTTAAGATCTGAGGCAGTTTGACTGTGGACGAGAGGGTGGAGACTTCATGTAAACATTCAGCAGTTCACACCTTTTGTACCTGCATACCTGTACCTTTGTATCTACATATATGTTGCCTAATATGAATCTTTGTGAAACCTTTTTGTTAAAATAGAAGACTATGCAGATTTTTTTTCTTTGTTTTATAGGCAGCATTATATAGCTATTTGATCCTTAAGTCAACTTTAACATACAGTGTATTTTTTGTTCCATTTGTGTTTTTTAAATTTATAGTTATTTATAATTATTAAAAATGTAAGTGAGCGTTTCAGTGAGCAGAGGTCATGAAGGTGTCTCTCTTTTAACCTGACTACATCACCATGGTAACTGATGCTCCACACATGGATGGGAGCAGGTTTCAGATTTTTCTTAAACTTATTTTTCTTATTTTTCCTGATGATATTCCAAACTGTGGGAAGATGTTATACATATATACAAAGTTGCTGAGCTGTACGTTCATAAACTCATTGAATGAAACCAGCAATTAGCAGCAACTAAATGCATTGTGATGTCATGGAAACCTCATAATAAGAGCTGTTGTTAACCTATAAAATATCCTGCCTCCATTATGTATCTTTGTCTGATATGCAAAAATTAATTGCAAAAATATGTTTATATTCTATATACTGTACACACTGTTACATTCTGTATAAAGAATATCAGCTGATACATTGAAATCAGATTTTTTTTCTACTTCCTAATATTGGAATTGTTCCCCAAAATCCAGTATTGGTTGGGCCCTAAAACAAACTTTTTTTTGGCAGTGCACCCATCCATTTTCTAAACAAACCTTTCTACAAATTTTCATAAACTAATTAATAATAAATGAGAAAAATTGATTAAAATCTATATGAATTTTATTTTAATTCTAAAATCTGACAATTGTCTAAATGCAGGCAGTTGTAAAGAGAAGAGGTGGGGAGGTGTTTTACCCAGCACTGATCCCAGGATGATGCCAATCCCCAGGCATTTGCTCAGTACAATCTTCAGACATGGCACTGTGACAAAATACAGAAAAGCACGGATTAACTGGCTGTCATAGATCACATCAAACTATGTATATTACACACACAAATCAGTCAGAGAACCGAAAGCAAGACAGGATCAGAAAATAAACTCTTGAGTCTGCACATGGACATTCGTTTTTCAGTCCAAAGTATCTGTGTGGTATTTCAGTCAACACACGGGATGTGCTTTTCACAGCACTGCAGTTAACACTGACCCTTGGCTGTTGACTCACAGTGAGAAACATTTAAATTTTGGTTTGTGTTGTGCAGCTTAAAATGGGCTTTGGCAAGATTATATTCATTAACTGTATTCCTTTAGTTATGCAAAAATAAATGGATAAAGGCCAAAAGTGTGACAAAACAGCATTATCATGAAGAACTGTAGAGCTGCATTTGCATTTCTCCAAATGTAAGAAAACATTTCTATTATGATTCATATTGCAACATCTGTTAAAATAATCACTACAGGATTTTTTTTTCTACATTGTTCAGCCCAAACATGACTTTTATTCATTCAGCTGAGATGAGAAATGAGTTACCGTCTTTAGGCCAGCCACCCACCGGCAGCTTACACTATGAAAACACACAGGCTGTAGTATTTCTGCAAATCTGTATTTTCATTGTAGCAGAAACCTTGATGCCTTCAAAATTACATCATCATTATTTGCTTGGATTTTAGAGAGTGTGGGACTGTGTGTACTTAAGTTTACACTTTAAGTTGGCATACTGTAAGGGAGTGGTTCCCACATTACCCCCGTCAGAAGCCAAAAAAAGTTTGCACCCCCCCCCCCCCCCCCCCCCCCCGCCACATCACTATTATCAATCATTCACAGTAATCAAGGCAGCAACTGATTTAAAATATTGTAGCGAAATAAAGCTCAGCAAGCTTGTATTTCTTTATTTTCTTTACCTAAATCATTAGAATTCAACTCTGTTTCGCTCTATGTTTCTCCCCTGGTCATCCACATCACTGAGAACCACTGCTGGAAGGTGTGCTGCAGTTTATGTTTGGTAAATTATTTCTTCTTCTTTGTTTGTTTGTTTAAGCTGCTCCTTATTTTTTCTTTATTTTGAATGCAGAGGTCACTGCACTGTATGATGAAACCTGTTATCTGCATTCTAGCACATTTGTGAACACCTGAATCGTTGTTTTATTATTATGTCACACCAAAAACGTATAATGCACCACAATACTGTAAATCCAGGCACATTTTCATCCATTATTGGGCAGGAAAACATCAAACCAATCAGGGGTCACTGGATGTAGGCAGGAAATATTCCCCTCAGGTCTCCTTAAGTTAACACTGCTCGGTGTGTTTGATCTGTGGAAACGTGGCTCGGAAACCATCATTTCCCCCAGAAGTTAACTGAACCTGACAGTCAACATGATCCATGCAGACATTAAAAGTTTATAAATATTAGGCAATAAAGAGAGAGACTGCTGTCAAATGAGGTGCCAGTGTTTGTCTGTAGGCAACTGACACATTTTAAATGAGCACTGAGCATTTTGAATCTGTCGTTCATACTATAAGACCCAGACAAACCAAACTGTCTCCTCGTTTTAAACCTAAAGTGGACTTAAAATAAATGGAAGTAGTTAGTTCTCAGCAAATCGTTCCACATCGAACAGAACATGTTCTGAACTTCCGGTTTGAACTCGAATCACATTCTCACCGTCCAGGAAGTTGAAGTTGAGGAAGAACTCGTCGTAACATGATTCGGGCATAAAATATGTCAACAAAAGTCCTTTAAAAGGATCCATAAAGGACGAGCTCTCTGTTTTCTCCGCCATTGTGGAGATTAGTGTGACGTTGCCGTCCAGTGTGTAACAGATAAAGAGTCCCACCAGTTCACATGACAATACAAAGGTTCCGCTGCTTCAACGCCACCACTACTGCTGCTGTCATTCTTCTTCTTCTTATTATTATTATTATTATTATTTATTTATTTATTTATTTTAAATAAAATTTACATTTAAAAAGCAACATCATGCTATTTGAATTTGCATTTCTGAAAACATTTTGGAAAAATCAGTCAGTACGTCTGAAGTGTGTTTTCTCAAAAGTCTTTCTTCATCAAAGGTGATGTTACGACACTTCCCTCTTTTCTAGTTTCATTGCCATGAAACAGGAAGCTGTTGTAACTTGACTGTACATTGTCCAATGCCAATGAGATCTGACTGTCTTCTACGGTCCAGGCCTGAAGACATCTACTGATTCACAGTGCCACCTACTGGCTATAGGAGGTGAACTGAAGCCTAATTTGGCATTACATCACAAACATGATTAAGTATACATCAAACTGACATTGTGTGGTCTATACTTGATATACAGTTGAGGACAAAATTATAAGCTCCTCTATGGAATTAGAAGTTGTTCTCAAAATTTCCCCAAGTGCTTTTTTAACAGAGCAAGGAATTTTCAACATAACATTTCTAAACATACTAGTTTTCTTTAGAAAGCGTAAAATATTACTATTTGCACACAACAACAGAATTATTACAAAGTTATCGTTTCCAAGTGTCAAGAACTGGAGTGAGACGTATCATCAGTTCAAAGAGTGCCACACAGTACAGAACAAGCCTGGCAGAGTTTTTTTTATGACCTGGTAGTTTTTGGTTTTTGTGAAATAATTTTATTTCTGTGTGCAAAGTAAAATAATATAAGCATCCAAAATAAATCAATGATGTTTGGAAAAGTTGTTTTAAAATAATTGTTGCTCTGTTTAACAGCATTTGGGAAATATTTAAAGAAGAATACAGTTTTCATAGGGGGGCTTATAATTTCGTCCTCATCTTACCATAGTTATTATTGTTGTTGTTGTTGTTGTTGTTTTTCTGTCATAAATCATCAATGTGAAATCTTTGCTGCTACTATTCAGTGTAATCTAATCTGCCTTTATTAGGCAACATGCATTTTGCATTTGTACTACAACTACAGTTATCCATTTTCACCCACAGATCTGTCCATATATTCACATATCTGAAAGGTGTATATAGTGTTTATAGTCTTGAGTGTACAGCTTTGACAAATTTTGCACTTTATATTTCCTATTTCTTAAGTGTTTTGTATATGTATTTTCTTATAATTTATCTCATATATTTAAAAAGTATTCTATTGTCACTCAAGCCTTTTTTCCACCTGTTCTTGTTGAGCTGCTGTAACATGAATTTCCTCAGTGTAGGATCAATAAAGTTGATCTTATCTTATCTTATCTTATCTTATCTTATCTTATCTTATCTTATCTTATTATTAATTTTTTCATTCCTAGGGCCATATGGCTGGTGTACAACAATATATTTGGTTGAAGTGTGTAATGTAAAACACTCACCCCGCACCTCTGTCTAATAGAGACTCCAAATTCTCTGTAATGGGTTCTACAGTATATAGTTTCAGTCCAACCAGATTTCTGTGTTTTGCACTGATTCTTATAGCACTTTCACCACCATGGTCATGGCTAAATGTACATCTTGTACTGCTACCACCTATTTTGCATAATTTATCTCTCAGCCTCACTGCACACTTATCTTATGTATATAAATGTTATCATCATTTTACATTTTTTATATTTTTGTACAGTGTTCTGGTATACTACTTGTATTTTTATACTTGATGTAGCGTATCCTTGTATGTTACTGTTGTATATCTTTACATTTTTAGTACAGTTTATTCTTGTGTATATTTTCAGATATTCTATGGCTATTTATATTGATATGTATAGAGCATGCCAAGGATTTCTTATACTGTGTACCCAAATATTTTCATTTTGATAAACATCTGGGCTTTATTTTTTTTTTTTATCTGTTTTTCTCTTTTGGTGTTTACATGTATACATACTGTCTTTGTGCTGTTTGAGGATATCTCTCTCAAAATACAGGACTTGCAAAAGGAAGTAAAACAAGCAATGCCAGTGCATTCTGGCACCACTGGCCATTCATTCAAACAGTCCTTTATAGCAAGTCACTATTTTTAACATCCTTTATTACAGTGAAAGAAAAATAACCTATTGTACACATTCAATTATGAATTCATTACCCCTAAATATAGTGCAAGCTCTGCAACCAGACTGACCAGCTGGATGGTCAATGAGAGACACTCTGTGAAGCATTATTTTACTGAGGGTTTTTGATCAGTAAAAATGGTAATATGGCCTCAAAACAGTCAACACAACATTTTCATGCTTGTGTTAATGACCACCAGATAGAGGCTGATCCAAAGACTGCAAATCCAGATTCTGCAGCCCTGATTTTGTGGTATCTGGATCAGAATGATTCTATCTGACAATTATTTGAAAAACCAAGACAAAACCAACATTCTCAGTTTGATCTCAGGTAGCAAAAAAGGGGATTACAAAATCTGGATAATTCTGATCCAGATTAAAGGCTCTGAAATACTGGCCCCTGTTGACCTGTTTATTAGGGTGAACCCCACCTCTCAGACTGGGCTCCAGCCTCCCATGACCCAAATAATGCCTTTGATTGGATGTTGTGTATGGAATAAGGGTATGTATTAAAATAAAATGCATTTTTGTCGAAGCAGTCTTTGAAAATGTGTGGAAGTGTGTCCTGGTGGCGTAGGGTGTTTCTGTAAATCAGTCTGGATAAAAATATATTTGATAACATTAATTTTATTCAAATGAACAAAGTGCAGACATTAGCATGTGCAGTTATTAACAAAATATACAATGATGAATGATAGAAAATAAAATCATCCAAGTCCTGTTCTCTTTAAACCACTCATTAATTAGATCCATATTCTTATTCTATGATTAACATCTCATAGTCACTCATGTAATTACAGAACACTTTTTGTTTCCAAAGAATCTTAAAGGAGGGTGTGATCGAAGAAAACATATCTTCATCAGCAGTGACATACAGTTTGTTTCTAAGTTGGGTTGGTTAGGTGATCTCTAAGGCAATGGACACAAACTTGGCAACTTACTGTGGACCAGCAAAGGACATCGTATGAGGGAGCTATCATGTAGGAAGCTAGTCCAAAATCCATCCATCCATTTTCTGTAACCGCTTATTCCGGAAGGGTCGCGGGCTGCTGGAGCCTATCCCAGCTGACATTGGTCGAGAGGGTCCAGGGTCACCCTGGACAAGTTTCCAGTTCATCGCAGGGCTGACACAGACAGACAACCACTCACACTCACATTCACACCTACGGGCAATTTAGAGTCACCAATTAACCTAGCATGCATGTCTTTGGACTGTGGGAGGAAGCCGGAGAACCCAGAGAGAACCCACGCAGACATGAGGAGAACATACAAACTGTTCACAGAAAGGCCCTGCCCCAACCAGCTGGGGGATCGAACTCAGGACCTTATTGCTGTGAGGCAGCAGTGCTAACCACTGCACCACCATGCTGCCCCACTAGTCCAAAATGAATACTGTAAAATTTGGATTCAAGGATTTTGTTGTCAGTAACTATGGTAAGAACAGAACGTGAAAATAAAAGTTGTGCTGATCATCGGATCATAAGAATTTCATATGTCTTGACTTGTGACTGGCTTGATTCTCATGCGTGCCTCACTGCCACCTCTGATCAGAAGTGACTAATTTATCTGCAGGAATGATTTTAAGGAGTTTGTCTTTGCCCATGCAGACTAACAGAGGGATCAGACTGTGTTTGAAGGTGTCAGAAAAGGTATAAATGTGAACCCTTTGATCAACATCATGAAAAGACACCTGACCCTCCCCCACATCCACATACACCCCAATCAGTTGGGGCACAGCTGCCCTCTGTGCGGTACAGGCCCACAAACTGAGGCCCTTCCACAGGGCCCAGCAGCTGCCCCTGGGTGACCTTTGTTTCCTGTTAGTAAACTCTGACACCACACCTGTTAGGGAACACCTCCACCTCCCAGTAGTGTCTGCCCAGTTCACAGGGCCGTTCAGCGAAGTGTTGGCTGCTGTTTGAGAGAGCAGTTGAGGACCTTGCTGCCTCCTGGACCTGTAGACCATCTGAAGACACTTTCAGCCAAGGATAGCTAGTGCTGACATCCAATCGGACTGACACTGGGATTCAAGTACAGCAATATTGTTAATACTACTTGTAGGAGCCAAATATGTTGGTGAAATATTCCAAGGTTTCACTTGTAGTTCACTGTTTTGAACATGGGGTGTCGCTGTACTTTTGTAATGCTCAGGTGTAAAGGTAGCAGGGTTACTGTCATTGTCAGGTGTTTGACCGCTATGGCACAAAAATGTTTGTCACACCGTATGCTGAATGTTTGGTCTTTTTTTGAAACAACAATGGACATCGTTCATATTTGCATGAAGAAAATAAATTGTTTTTTGCTGCAATTAAGAACAACCCGTGGTTTCATTCAAGGAACGGCACAGCGTATGGTTATAAACAAAGAGTCGAGCGCATCAGCCAGATTACTTCGGGGTCTGAGACCGTGTCAGTGGCTAAGTAATAGGCTAGCTTCTTCAATTTGTCAAAAACCCAGCACCAGTTGGATTTTTGTTTGTAAGCTTCGTACAAGGCGACGAGGAGAACTGCTGGGAGCTGCATGGATTGTTGCTGTGGTTTGTAGGACGTCATAACAGAGCATAAACCTATGGGGTGCCATTTAGAAAATGTGCTCATGCTGAAAATAACAGCAACATTTTGTCACATTTAGCTTCAAATCATGTTTTAAAAAGTGGTGTGAATTTTTGAATTTTTGACTTTTGAAAATTTATTAAATAATTAAATCTAAATTCATTCATTCATTTTCTGTAACCGCTTATTCCGTAAGGGTCTCAGGCTGCTGGAGCCTATCCCAGCTGACATTGGGCGAGAGGCGGGGTTCACCCTGGACAAGTCGCAAGTTCAGTGCAGGGCTAATTAAATCTAAATCTAAATGTTAAATCTAAAACTAAAAGTTAAATGTAAATCTAAATCTAAATGTTAAATGTAAATGTTTAATCTAAAAGTTAAATCTAAATCTAAAAGTTAAATCTAAATCTAAATATTAAATCTAAATGTTAAATCTAAATCTAAATGTTAAATGTAAATGTTTAATTTAAATGTTAAATCTAAATCTAAAAGTTAAATGTAAATGTTTAATTTAATGTTAAATCTAAATCTAAAAGTTAAATCAAAATCTAAATGTTCCACCTAAATGTTAAATCTAAATCTAAATGTTAAATCTAAATGTTTAATCTAAATGTTAAATCTAAATCTAAAAGTTAAATCTAAATGTTAAATCTAAATGTTTTGGGTGAAACTAAATATTTAACTAATATGCAAATTCAAGATGCTGGCAACCGGAAGTACCAAAATAAAAGCTTGAGGAGGTCAAAGTCTGTTTATATTGTCAAATAACGAATAAACAACAATCTTTTCTGGAGAAATTGACTCTTGGACATAGATTACAGTGATAACAACTACCCAAAATAACAAACCCGTTTGGAGAAACTATATTTTGTGAGTACATTGAGTTTTTAGTGTCACTTTTTTGCGGGACTTATAATCTGTAGCCACTACAGTCAGTCACAAGGGGGCGCACTTTGACTGATCTACCCCCGCCTGCCTCCACCCGGTGCAGTCTGCTGTTGGTCATCCATGCCCTGCTAGCATGGCCAAATCGGCGTTAGCTGAAAACATCGGGAGAGCCGTTTTGGTGGCCATTCGCACATTTTCGGCAACCACCACAGGGCCAGTACCACCACAGGCCACCTCGGTAAGTGTTGTTGTGACAAAAAAGCTCAGAAAAATAGAAAATTATATCACTACAGTGGATGGAGTGAACTTGATGATAGAAAATTATACCACTACAGTGTGTTTTCCAAATCACGTAGCATCGGGTAACGTTACTTATCCAGGCTAACTTTACAGATTTTCTATTAGTAAGAAGTGCACCAATGCACTTCATGTGTAACGTTAGCGTACTTGTTTTATTTACACTGCTGGCCCAGCAGCATAAATGGGCATAAAACTCACACCATGTTGACCAAGTGGTGCGAGTTAATGAACTGAAAAACAAGATGTGTAAATGTGAGTTCAAGATTACGTGAAGAAATTCTGAGGAGCAAAGCAGATCATATAGAGCATTAGTTACAGCTGACGGAGGCTACTGTCTCCCCTCAGGGCACCAAATTACACTGTAAATTGTTGGCCAGATAGAAATCTGACTCTGTCCCCCATCAGACATGTCACCTCGGCTTACCTGCTCTAACTGTTAGGCTAGAGAGAGAGAGTAATGCTGATGGAGGACAGAGGCAGTCTTAATGAGAAAGACATTTAATTTTAACATGAATAAGGTACCACAGTGCATGAAAAAGCATAGAATGTACTGTATCTCTCTTTACATGTTCCTGCTTTTTGTCCTTTGCCAATCACATCTCTGGTTTTTACCTGCTGGGCCTATAAACACATGAAATAAAAAAAAAAACAACATTATTCTGTAATAATAATATTTTGTCAATGTCTCTTCAGGCTCCCAACACTAACACACCTGGGCCTGACACACCCTCCACCTCCACTGGGACATCACACCGCTTGGTATACTTTCATACTCATGTAACCTAGCTGGCTGTTTGTGTTTTTTAATCTGTGTGGTGTATTGTTTCCACATTACTTCCAACCACGGTGGCATATTTTAAACAACACCATGACAAAATAATAACAACTTAGGTAATTTGTTTATATTTCAAATTTCCTCAGGGCTCCAGCGCTACCATACCTTTACCAGCAACACACTTTGCCCCAGTGACGTGTCATCAGTACTCAATAATAGTCATGTTCATGTTTGATTTATTGCTCATTTACCTCATCTTTTTAATGTCCATTTTATTTAGTTAAACATTCCTTAAATAAATGTACAGTACAATTATATAATTAACAATTACAATAATATAATTCTTTTCAGTTAGAAAGATAATGAGTAGATGTGAATGTTCATCTGTTATGTCTATAACTGTCTCTTAAATAACCCATGTTTGTTATAGACACATGCCAAATATCATATTCTTTGCTGTGTTCTAGAATGACTACCCAGGAAGACATCAGATTTCCAAAGAGGAGCTTGAACATGTTCTTAAACTGAAAACCACCTCTACAGTCTCAATCTCAAGGCCAACTTTCTACAAGTTACCGCAATACTATAATATCCCAACGTCAAAATTTAAGAGCATCAGTGACCAACAATTCTTGAAGTGTCTCAAATAAAAACGGAACACCCAAATGTGGGAGAAGTGATGCTTACGCTCCAAAAACATTGTGGTTCAAAGACAACGTGTAAGAGATTCACTGTGAAGGATGGACCCAATTAGTGTCCTAGCCAGGAGAAGAACAGCAATAGCTCAGTGAGTATACTCTGTCCCACATCCAAATTTCATATGGCATGTAGACGGAAATCATAAGTTGATTCGGTGGAAATTGGTCGTTCATGGTGCCATAGACGGCTACAGTAGGATGTTGATGTTTCTTCACGGCTCCAACAATAATCGTGCTGAAACTGTGAGACATCTCTTTACTGAAGCTGTTGGAAAGTTTGGCAGACCACTGCACATCAGGACTGATCACGGAGGAGAGAACGCTCATATTTGGGAGGACATGCATGCGAGCAGGGGTGAAGGCTCTATCTGATCAGGAAGTTCTGTGCACAGCCAGACGATTGAGCGTTTCAACCGAGACTTAAACAAAAACTGCAGCCATGTTTATGCACCCATTTTTTATGAACTGGAATCCCTGGGTATCCTAGACACAGACAACGCAACAGACCTCTTTTGTCTCCATTATGTCTTTCTACCCAGAATCAACTACACTTTGGAGGAATTCAAAGCTGGATATTACAATCACTCTATGTCATCTGAAGGAAACAGAACACCAGTTCAGCTCTTTACTCTTGACAATGATTTGCCTCATCTTCACAACCCAGAACTCCCAACAGCGGGAGTATTTTTTTGTTCCTCAGCAAACTCTCAGAGAGGATTTTCCCCACTGAATGACAGGGATTTGCAAGAACTGAATGATGCCATGTCAACCCTCTTCAAAATGACAACAACAATGGCAAAACACTGTTTCAGAGAACACCACAGTTTATTTTTGATAAACTTGTAAATGTGTGATCTCAACATTACACGGACAGCTGGGTAACATTAGCCTCACTGTACTTTCAAAAAATTACACTGTGAAGCAAATATTGATGTTTTATTGTGCTTCTTGAACTGCAAGATTTAAAGCTGCTCCCTTTTTTCTTCTTCTAATTCTCCCTTGCCAGCATATAAATGTTTAAAAATTACATGATGGCACATAGTTGCTGTATGTGTTAAAAAAGGCTACAGACACACTTTGGCAACTGCTACTGAATGTTCTATCAAGCCAAAAGCAATGGTACAGTGGACAAATACAAGATGACTCCTGTTATGTGAAAGAACAGTTAAATACTCTTCAGGGCTCTACAGATGTTTTGATACATTTATAACTGTCTTCCATTACATTGCACATAATTTCTTCAGTGAAATATTCAGCTTGAAACATATAAGAAGTTACCCTGTGATTGCAAACATTATGCTACTTTCATCAATCTCTGTGACACGACTGCAACATTTGAAGAAAATGGAATATACAATATTGTGAATATTAACTTGAGTTTTAACATACACCAAACAAATATATTGCAGCTTTAATTCATTCACAACATGGATCAGTTTAGCAACGGTGAAAATAATGCATTGTCAAAAAAAGTATGAAAGAAAAATGTACGGATATATGTAAAGTAAAACTACTCAGTGAAGTAAAATCATACCTGTCAGTGTTTTATTTTAACTTATATGTCACATGCATAACTATTGTAGCTATATCATGAATCTCTGAGAAGATGGCTGTTCATAAACTCAGAAAAAAAAGTGTTTAAGTTTGTGATGATGCATTTTTCAGCTAATCCAAAAAGTTTTGTAAAGAGTTTATCTAGCTTGAGTATGAATAGAAGGATTTTTTCCAACACATTTTTCATTTTATCATAAAATGTTGAACATCAATAAATCTGAATATACATGGCTTTTAATGGTAAAGAGGGGGATTAAGAATTATAATCTGATAAATTAACTAACCCTACTTAAGAAACACAGGAGAAAACAAAGAAGAAAAGGGCAGCTCACCCCTACTGCTGCATGCACTTAAACAAACACCAAGGAGTTGGGAGCAGAGGAGGGATGACAGTGGGCCGGCCCAGATGTTTCTCCTTATAAAGGCAGCCAGACCAATCAGCCGCTGGTGTCGGCACCACACCTGTAGAACATCACCCACTCACTCACTGACACGCACACAGAGAGACCCCTGTGGGTCGTAACAAAGTACCCAAAATTTCTAATGAGGTACCTAATTTGAGTAAATGTACATCATTCCATTCCTTCACTACTGTTTGCCGAATGTTAAACCCTGGTAGTTAAATTCATCAACCATCATTGTTAAAAAGAAAGCGAAAAAAAAAAAAAAACACATATCACAAGGTTAAACTACATTTGTCATTTATTACCCAGATGAACGATTCCATCCTTTGAATCATACATTACAACATAAAGTAAATCTCACTTTGCAAATCATATTCGCAACAACTTGTATTACAAAAGTACATTGTTTTCACTATAAGCATTAATAATACATCACACAGAAACAATAGAAACCAGAACTGACAGCCCTATTAATCTTTTTTTTTTTTTTTTACCAATAGGTACAGCCAAACCTTAGTCTTTATATTGAACTTAAGGGGCTATGGTTGCACACTCTTGTGCAAGTATAGCTACTTAATTTATTTTCATATTATTTCTGATCAGGCTATAATGATTGTATGTACTGGTTGTTGATTTACAGAAATCAGGAAGTGAAAGATTTATTCACTTAATGTGTATAGCACATGTTGCATTTTTATTGCAAAAGAGCTTTAACCAGAAAATATGACCACAAGATGGGAAACACAAGCTATAGTTTTTTTCAGCTTTTTTTCAGCTTTCTTATGTACTGCCATTGAAACAACCACTGTATAATATGAACCTACGTCCTCTATAAAATCACCTGCTCAAGGTAAACAAACATACTTACACTTACATATGGACACAATCAAGCACTGGGCTGTAGTGGAAGGGTTGTTACCATGAGAGGAGCAGAGGGAACACAGAATGCTACAGCAGCCTGGTCTGACAAACAGTGAGAGCCCTGCACTAAACAGTGGTGTATTACACACCAGGGGTTCTTTTACAAATGAACTTATTCTACTAAATTATTAGTAGATTAACAGTAAAAATCAAAACTAGGACAGTACACTTATGCTTGAGTTGTGCTTGCAAAAAAAATCTTTACTTGTACTTTTAATGGCAGCTGTTAAATATCTCAAAGCACAATACTTAAGTCCAGTTTTAGACACCAAAAATAGTAATGGCACCACATATGTGAAACTAAAGAGTGAAACCCTCACATTTGTTTAAATGGTGCTGAATGGAGATCCATTCATTAGTGCTACTAAGAAACAGTAGTTAAATTCATCATTATCAGCCACTGTTGTTGTGTTCACAAAAAGCTGAAGCTCATTAGCACAAGTGTGTGCAATGGGAAGATGTTTGTTTTCATCATGAATAAATGTTCATTTAGGAGTTGGATGAAAACCAATGGTTTGGACTTTGCTGCTCCCTGTAGCAAATGCCAGTACTCAAAGTCTTCAGGAATGCCTCCTCATCCTTGGTTAGAGTCCTGTCCCCATATGTGTCTCTCAGCTCTTTATCTAAAAGCAAAGGGAAACCAGTGATGACATGGAGACTTGAAAATACTCAGGTTTAAGAAAGACTAGATCAGTGAGTAATTGCGTGACTGATGGATTACTGTATAGGTATTTTGGTGAAAAAGCAATTTTATTATTACAAGCAATCAGATAACAACTGTACTCTTGTTTGTGGTACATAAACATTAGATCGGCACAGCTTCATTAGTTGTAAAGAATAAAATGAATCTGTAAATGTCCTGGATTGCCATATAATATACTGAATTATAAATACTTACTTTCAACTAGTGTTGTTTTTGGCGGCCTGTTTTGATTTTAGTTTTAGTCTAGTCTTTGTGTCAAACTGTCATTTTAGTTTTTATTAGTTTTAGTCACCTTCATACTCTTTTTTTGTCTAGTCAAGTTTTAGTCAACTAAAAGTCTGAGCATTTTAGTCTTATTTTAGTCAGAATAACCCATGACTATTTTCGTCTAGTTTTAGTCTACGAAAACTGATGACATTTTAATCTAGTTTTAGTCAATGAAAATTGTATTTTACTCTCTTTTTAGTAATGTCATTCTATTTAACCCAATCAATATAGTATAATTTCCTAGTATAGCATAGACCATGGGTATTCAACTAAAATTCAAAGAGGTCCAGTTAGAGAAAATTTCCTAAAGCAAAGGTCCAGAACATCATAATGTCTAACTTGTGTTATGAGAGTGATATATACTGAAGTAGTGTAGTAGTTGTATCAACGTCTACATCAGGGGGGTGTCAAATTCTTTTTAGTTCAGGGGCCACATACAGACCAACTTGATCTCAAGTGGGCCAAACCAATAAAATTAAAGCATAATCTATCAATTATTCTGCCAATTAATCGAGTAATCAGATAAGAAATATTGCGTGTTCTGCATTTTTTTCTATTACATTACTTTTGTTTTATTTAACAACAATGGTAATATACAAAAGAGAAGATAAGACAGGTCTATTAAATGAACAACAATAAATTACTAAAGTAAAAATACTCAGTAAAGTAACTTTACTTTTACTGTAGACTTACTTTTACTGTTTTTACTTTACTTTCTACTTTTTTTCAAGTACAAAGGTAAAAGTAAAGGTAGTAATGTCTGCAGAAACCACAAAGAGAAGATGGAACTAACTCTTTTAACTGAAACATTCACCAGAATGTTTTGTTAACTTGTTAAAATCACAACATTTTTCTTCTGGAGCAGGACAGACGCTCCCAGACGCTCCAGAGGACAGGGGACTGGTTTACCAACATGCCACCTTTTTCTCCTCTTATGAGTTTGCAGGTCTGTATTTAGTCATCAAAAAATACCAATAAGAATACCATTAAAGTACAACAACAGCAATAAAAATGTTGATTTTTCAAAAAAGGACACAATAACATGCAAACTTTTAAAATTGTAATTCAGTAAAAACACTAATACCACAATGTAAAAATACCTAAGTAAAGAATCTGAGTATTTTTTCCATCACAGCAGGTCAGTGATCAGTGTTTCAGTGACTCTCTGTGTTTCAGTGAATAGTGTTTTATTTATGGCGGCCCGCCACATTAAAAACATCGACACCACGACATGATTTTCTATTTTTGAAGCTGTGCACCTTTTTCGGTCGTGTCTAGAAGGTAACTCTTTATTTGCACAACTCTCGCGAGATTTGTGTTCGTTATTTCTACTAAAATAATCAAACTCGCGCGATCGTTCGCAGGTTTAGGGTTCCCTTCTAGACACGACCCTCTGTCTCTGTCAAACTACAGACAGCAGACTGTCTGTAAACAGCACGATGTTAAACTCTGCAGTGTTTCACACAGAGACTTTATTTGTGTGGACATCCAGGTTTGGTTTGTCACCAACTTTGTCAATTTTATTTTTTAATCAGTCCAAGAGGATGACGGTATCAGTGATTGATTAGTGATCAGTCTGCCCTCCTCTCCTCCCTCACCTGTTCACTCTGCTGTGAGAAGGTCTCACCCCCCTTATACAGTTGTTTAATTTTATAAGTGCATCTGGTTGGTGTCGATGTCATTAACCATCACGTTAGTTTCTGTTGTAATAAACTCAGTCATTAACAACAGTCTCCTCCACACGCAGCTTCTCTGCAGTTGGTCTGTGCTTTTCCTGATCAGCTAAACCAGCACTGGAAAGACTAGAAAAGTTACGCCAGTTAAAACAGAAGTGTCCCGTCAAAATTTAAAATCTATTAAAAATTTATTGGTTATAGGTCTGGGTCCGTATAGGACGGCATGTGGGTCCGGACTCGGACTGCGGTCTGCCTGTTAGGGACCCCTGGTATAGACAAAATCAGATTTTTCTTTTAGTCAAACCCATTTCACAAATCAAACATGGTTATCTTATTATTATATTGTTACCTTATAAACTTGTTGTGTTTTTCCCCGTTATTTTGTGGTTGCATTTCTCCCATTTTCCATGACACATTCCATTTTGTTTTCCACTTGTTTTGTTGTGACAAAAACCTCAGAAAAATAGGCCAGTAAGGTCTGGGCTTAAAGCCACAACACCCTAAAAACCTTAGTAAAAAAAACACTGTTATCACTTGTATATTTTCAAAGTTCAGACCATCAAAAAGAAGAATCAGGCAAAGTCTGGAAAAATCACTGGAAGAGCAACAAGTTCTGCCACAAAAAGTTTATTGACTTCTCTAAGTAGAAAAATCAACAAGCATGAGCCAAACCCAGGGTTAGACTGAAAAAAGAGGTGCAAAACACCCTATTATATACTATTTTGGAGGCTCTAGGAGCCTCCTCCCACTTTAGACATTTTGGCTTATGGTCAAACATATTTGTGTATCAAATTTTACCTTATAGAATCATACTACCATTCATTTTCTAGCAAATTGCTGCTTCCCTTACACTGTTAACCCGGATTTCATTTCTACTCAAAACAATCAAGTTCAACGTACATAGATAATTTAAGTTTGATTGTATAACTATTAAATTTAAGTGCAGTCTACTAATTCAAAGTAGAATAAACTTACATTCGAAAGTAATGTCATGAATGAGTAACTTTAAGTTAAATGAGATGGAATTTTTAAGTTTTGGTCATGACCACGCCTCTTACATTTCCGCTGCATTCAAGTAGTGTAGGAAGATTCAGCTTTCCTGAGGTCATTATTCAACTTAGTGGATGCTACAAAGAAGATTTTTTATATTTTAATACTGAAAACATTTAAAAAGACATGGTTAGCCATTTCTGGTGATATTTAATGTTGTTATCAACTATGCAGAAACACTTTTTAAGCTTTATATCAGTGATTTTATCCCAGACTTGTTGTGGTCTACTAGTAGACTCTACAATGCCTAAAATCACAAAAAAAAAAGACTTGGTATCATTGATATTATAGCTTATGCAAATAAATAACTCACTAATCTATTTTACTCTACACGGGCAGATATTTACTGTAGCCTACCAGTGTTTGTGTGATCTTTGTCAGTCGGAAAAGCATTTACCCGATTATTCTAACATCACATGAATGCAGCATAGGCCACCTGCCTGAAGGCATGTTGCAGCACGTCACTTCTTCTGCGTATTTTCAACTGTTCGCTGCTGTCGTGTCCGACAGACATTTTACAACTTACTCGTTTTTTATCTACAACGAGGACTAATTTGTAAGCAGTGGAAACTTTTATTTTATTACTAAACAAGCCGTCGGCGGCTGCCGTGGCCATGAAGTAACAGACGAAAAAGGAGGGCAAGAGGACGACTGAATCTGGTAAGTGAGCAGTTTTACTCTGTGGTAGCTTTTGATTCAAAGTTAGCACTAGCTCCAAAGACTGTTAGAACAGTGAAAAAACGTTTTCATCAGCTAAACTGACGTGGCAATGTTAAGACACATTTGGCTAGCGGTGTAAAGCATTTTAACGGACATTTTCTCTTCAAAGACACACAGTAAACAAGCTGTTGGCGCCGCGGCTGCCCTGCCAGACGACTTGTGCCTCCAGTGGAAAAAAGAGGGTGACAGGAAGACTGAATCTTGTGAGTGAGCGACCGCGTTTTACTCCGGTGGCTTTTGATTTAAAGTTAGCACTAACTTGTGTGGGGGGGGGGGGGGGGGCGACGTTTTCATTAGCTAAACTGAAGTGGTAACGTTAAGTTAATGTTAGGACACATTTGGCTGGCAGTGTAACTTCAAAGCATTTTAACGGACATGTTTCTCTAAGACACACATCGCTTTTGTAGCTGTTTGTGAGCAGTGAAAACAACATTTTAAGTATTAATACTGATGTTTTCACTTGTTAGAGTTAGCAGTTAGCAGTGAAGACCCTCCACACCCACACCCCCCACCCCCCACCTCCGCACGCGCGCTCAAAATCGACATTTTGAATCTTCTCCTAAACCTAATCTCCAGTGTTGTGGCCGGTTGAAAAGGTTGCGCAGAAGGATATTTGAAGCTCCTGTTTCTTAGCATTGGTAATTTTTGCTCTTGCTACATTAATTGCATATTTTTTGTGTAGTTTTTCACTCAAGTTATCTGCCGTTAATTGTTGGTACATCACCTGTCAAATGGTAACTGTATTCATGTGACCAGGCTCTTGTTTTTTTTCTTTGTTATTGTGTTGCAGGTCTCAAGAAGAGATGTTGTGGAAGTGTAAGTACTGCCCTTTCATCTGTGACAAGAGAGCGCAGCTTTTTAAGCACTATAGACTAAAACATGGCAGCTATGCAAGAACAGAACCATTCCCATGTTTACACCAGGAATGTCTATGTACATTCAAATCACTCAATGCACTAAAAGTACACTTATCCCGCCTTCACACCAAACCTTCAGAACCAATCGTAGATGTACCAGTAAAGTTTTGTTGTCTGTCATGTGGCTTTTCTGAGTCTTGTACTGAAACTGACTACTTTAGTCACCTGCATAATGCACAGTTAAAAGTCAAGTCAAATGTCTTTCATTTGACCATGAACCTATACATTGTATTTTCAGGTGTGTTACGAGTTCACCCGAGTGGTGGGGAAAATCTCAAAGTAAACTTCTTCGAGGCACTTGACCGTTTCTCGCCAAATTTGATGGACCTCTTCTGGAAGAAGAGGGGCCTCAGTGGACAGCTTTTAACTGACCTTTTACATCAGACAAAGGTAGGCTTGTCTACCTAAACTGACTGCCTGTCTTGCCTCTCTATTATTCCTCCTTTCTTCTCATATCATTACTTTTCACTGCTCTCCCGTTTCCATTTCCTCCTCATTTCTCCAACTCTTTATACTTTGCTCTTTTCTTATTTTTATCTCTCCTCTTCTGTCCTTCTATCCACTCCTCTCTGTCCAGGAAGTTTGTCATAAAGTAATTAAATTGTGGATTTTCTGGTATCTCTTTAACCATATACAGTATGAGTGTACTTAGTTTTGTCCATTATCTTCCAGACCACTGAGCCAACAGACATCAGGTGCCTTTGTCTTCGGGGACTGCCAGTCGTCTTGGTGGATGACCCCTCTGCGTTCTTCAAAACCTGCTCGGTAAGTAATTTGTTTTGAATATCTGCATTATTGATTCACAATGTGAAAACCCTTACATAAGTTATTACTTTTTGAGATTAAAGAACAATTCTGGTCTTAAATTTGTATCAACTGCAACAATTGCATCTGTATTGGAAATAGTTTTTACACAACTTTTCAGCCTGACTGGGACTGAAAAAGCTCTCCATCTCTGCTGAGCTACAAAACCATTTCAGCACACGTTTTCAAATGGCTCTTGTAATGCACAGATCAAATTATGGTGATGTAAAATTGTTGTTGTCCTTTCTTAATTTCTGTGGTCAATACAGCATTATTGACATTACAATGTCCTCTCTTTGTCTGTTTCTTTTTCTGTTAGGATGCAACTGACAAGGACTTGTACAGTGAAACTCCAGTGGGAATCCTCTGCATTGACGAACATCCTCAACTCAACCCATCCAGAGTGAGCATTGTCTTGGAAGGGAGTGTGGTAATGGAGGAGCTGGCCAACCTGCCACAGGCTTTCTGTGTCCTTTTTGGACTGATGTATGCATTGCACTTGGATTACCCCAAGTGCATGAAAAGCACCTTTCACTTTATTCAACAGGTCATGCTAAACCTGGGCAGAGGTGAGCTGAAACCCAAAATTCAATCTTTGAAGAATCAACTATCTGTGTAAAACGGGTCTGAATACTTATAGCACTGCTCTGAATCTGAGTGCTGTAATGTTGCATTTTAAAAAGTACCATGTTTACTGTGGGCACTGTTTGATATGCAAGTTTTTTTTAATGTATTGCCACTGATTTTGCTGTTTGATTCCATCCTGATTGGTGTATGACTGATGTTATCAGCACTGATCTAGCAATTTGGTTCCATTCCTATTTCAAGCTACAGTATGCTTTATGGCATTGACACTGATTTTGTAGTGTAATTCCATGTTGATTGGTGTATGTCTGTGTTAATAGCACTGATCTACTTTCATTCCTATGTCTATTGATTTTGTAGTTTTAATGTCATCCTGATTCACAACAGTGCATGAAAAGCACCTTCCACTTTCTTCAGTAGATCAGGCTCAACTTGGGCAGAGGTGAGGTGAAACCTAAAATTCAATCTTTGAAGAATTAACTATGTGTTTAAAACAGGGGTCTAAATACTTTTACCACTGTTCTGGATCTGAGTGCTTGGTTATTTGTAATGTTGCACTTTAAAAATACCATTACTGTAGGCACTGTTTGATATGCAAGTTTTTATGCATTGCCACTGATTTTGCAATTTGATTCCATGCTGATTGGTGTGTGATTTGTGTTATAAGCACAGATCTAGTTTAATTCCTGTTGCTACCTATGTTTAATAGCATTGACGTTGATTTTGTAGATTAATGCCATCCTGACTTTGATTGCAAACCTGTTTTGATAACATGATATAGACACATTTAATTAAACATGTTGACAAGAATGTACTCCTGTGGTTTTGCTTTTTTATTTTCTTAATTTAATCTGTATAGTTTTTTTTTATTATTATTAAACAGATTTTATTTGTAGTGGAGTAATTGGGCAAAGGAATTTTTAAGGTAAATCAACTTGGAGGTTACTGTATTCAGCTTAAAGTTATAAGTGGAATAAATATGTAAGGCAATTGATATTACTAATGTTTTTAAGTTTAATCAACTTGGAGGTTAGTGCACTTAACTTTAAATTAACAGTGGAATAAACGGGCAAAGCAATTAATATTACTAATGATTTTAAGTTGAACAAACTTGGTATTAAGTGTATTGAACTCAAAATAACAGTGCCATCCACTAATTTTTTTAAGTTAAATCCACTTAAGTTTTCATCAAACATTACTTAATTTTTTTAGGGCAACCGGTTTCCTAAAAATTTTTTAAGTAAACTCAACTTATCCAGGTTTACAGTGTAGGTTTGCACGAATTAATCCTATATTTTTAAAAAATAGTCAAATGACAATATAAATCAATACTTCACATGTAAAGGACAGCTGGTCTGACAGTTGGTCTGAGTGGTGAGCACCAGGTGCTTGGAAAGTACCAACAAGTTCCTTGGGTGACGATGATTGATGCTGTGGTTAGGCCTTTTCATTACAACTCCCTTTGAAAGCACCTAACAGTACTCTAAATCAGAATTGAGTGAACTTTATACTGGATGAAGAAAACACTGTGTTGGATGGACATCATGTTGAAAATTATACCACTACAGTTTGAACTCAAAGTATGTCCATATATCATGTCTTCATTTTCTCCCCGGCTGCCCGGCCATGATCCGACCGCAGCTGCATCTAAATAATGCCACCAATGCGGATTTGAAGTGATGTCGTCTGCGTCAGCGCAGTGCGACACAGCCTACGAAACAGAAATACTGCAAAATAATAAACGCAACTAAACATTAAAACGTTATTTCATCTCATCTAGTTTTGGTCAACGAAAATGAAGAGACATTTTAGCAGAGTTTTTATTTTGTAAACCACATTTTGTCTCGTTTTTATTCATCAACAATATTGCATTATATATTTTATTATAGTTATTGTCACATAACCATCATTTACGTTTCGTCTCGTCTCGTTTTCGTCACGTGATAAAGGTTCGTTGACTACGATATTTTGTCATAATTTTCGTTGACGAAAGCAACACTACTTTCAACACACTGGAGAAACTCCCTAAATTTTACCACAATCAACTCCTCCCTTGCTCTTCTGTTGCTTCCCAGTACGGAGTAGCTTGGTTTCAGAATAGCAGCTATAAAATCAGCTGCTAGACATTTGTCCTCTCCAGGCATGTCAAGCAGCACACGCAAGCTGGGGTTCTCTCTCAGGAGTGATAAAACCTGGAGGGAAATTCAACACCATAAATGAAAGGCCATAAAATGAGTAGTTATGGTTAAATATGGCATTTACTTTTAGTAATTTAGCCACAGCATGGAGCAAATATGATACAGAATTGTGAGGTAAATCTTACTCCAAAGTGGGACAAGCCATCAATGAGTTGATCAAGACAGCTCTGCCGTTGCACAACAGTATGGTATAGAACTGCATTTTTCACAAACACATCTCTGTTGGCCATGGTGACTACAAGTGGAAGACCCTCAACTTGATATCGCCATGAGTCACAGCAGCTGACTGCTTTCTCCAAATCGTCCTCCGAGGTTGCATCTTGAACCTAGATATTACAGATCAAATCTTTTAAATCTTATTTTCTCAAATTACTGCATTTAATCAACATTTTCAGGAGAACTGCATAGACTATGTATTTCACTTAATAGTCACTTACCTATGACAACAAAAGTAGGAATTTTAAGTTATTTATTTGGTAATAGGCTTACTACAATAGCCTTTAGATCAGAATAGTCCACATTACCGTATTGAGGTTCTCCCTTATATCAGGGTCCCCTATGTCATCAGGTGTCACATGAACTTGAAGGATGTCCCCAGACACAATGTAGTCGACTACACTCGGGGACAGGAATGCAGGCGGTTCACCACCTTGCACTATTATTGTTGACATCATCCTACCAATGGTTCGATATAATCCTTTTTGCAAGTGGTGAATGTTCAGTCTTGGTGTGCATCCATTTGATGTGCCTGAAAGATTAAATAAAGTAACAGCGCATTCTGTACCATGTACTCTGACGTTCCAAACCAATATTTGTGGCAAGGTAAGCACAAAACTATTTTCTCTTCTTCAACCACAATCTACAAAATGCAGTTTTAAGTGAAACTTTTTAAAATAAAAATCGGAGACCATAGTGGTACAAATCAAAGAGAACTAATTTACCCATTAATGCTGACTCACTTGTGAGCCTTCAGACTACATAATAATTTCATTACCTTCAAAAGCTCCACTGTCCTGGAAGATAGTCTTCCCCAGTAAGCGGAAAAACTCTCGTCTGGGGCCCCCAAAGTCAGCAGCATCTTCATCAGCATGATGTTCATCACTTGCAAATGTGACATAGAGCATGTCGCAGCTTTCTGCAAAACTGGGTCTCTTAAACTGACGTAAAACTGTGGTCCAAACATTGGCTCGACTGATCTAAATCTGTCTTGTTCCCGATGTAATAACTCTGTCACTGTGAGCTTGTAGAAGGCCTGCAATTTCTTCTTTGCTCAGCATTTCAGATGATCTATATTGAAAAAGACAACGACAAAGATAAACAGACTTTTGGATATCTGTGCATTTATTCCACTATCACCTTCAGTGCATGATGATATTTCAATCAGGAGAGACTAAGAGTAAAAGAAAATGGTTTATTGGCACATGCATGAGATATGAAACATGAAAAGTCTTTGGCGGTTAGACCCCATCGAGGTGAAACAATATGCAAATATATAAATGGGGGTGATGAAGCTGTAGTGAAGAGAACCCCCCGGGGTCTAGACACTGGTGGTGGTGGTGGTGAGGTGCAAAGCAGAGACAGATGAGGTGAAGTGGATCCGGACTCCTGCTGCCTGGACCTGAAGACTGGAGGAGAGGGCGTCGGGGAGGATCAAGGTGAACATCATCTGCTACCTGAATGACAACTGATGGAGCAAAGACAGATGCGATTTAAAGTTTGGCAGCAGCAACTTGACTGGCTATCGTGACCGTGGCAAAATCTGATTGGATAGTAAAGATGAAGGTGAACGCCCACAACAGCTGATTAGAGGGAATAGGAAGAGAGAGACGAGTAGAGGAAAGTTATGAATGAAGGCAGCGTAATAGAAGGTCTTCCTGATTGAACTTAAGCTGAGCTTCATTTCAATCAGGAGAGACTAAGAGTAAAAGAAAATGGTTTATTGGCACATGCATGAGATATGAAACATGAAAAGTCTTTGGCAGTTAGACCCCATCGAGGTGAAACAATATGCACATATATAAATGGGGGTGATGAAGCTGTAGTGAAGAGAACCCCCCCCCCAAAAAAAAAATAATAAGAGAGGATTACCTCAGCAGACAGCACGATTCTAATGATAAACCATATGAGTTAGGCACAGAAATAAAAATGCAAGCACAACAAGCTGAAAAGGAGATGGTAGTTAGCAATAAAGAAATGTGATCAGAATACAATGGACTGGGTGAAATAGTGTGTATGTCTACCACAATAGGCTGCATGCGAAGAAGGAAGTAGAGTTTTTTTTTTTTTTTTTTTTGAATCAAACTTTATTTGTCATTTGCAAAATTTACAAAATTATATTCTTTCACAAAGGTGAATATTATATATTGCAAAGACAATACATTTTCACATATTTGAAAAATAAAGACATAAAAAAGATAAATAAGTCATAATAACATAACAATATAACTTGCCAGGGGGGATATAAGTTTACAGAAAAGTGCCAAAATGTTCACAGGTATGCAAAGTTTTTATTGCCTTTTGATTAAGAGAAAACTTTAAAGAATCAATGTATTGCTTGACCTCACTGTGAAAAGCAATGAAACAGGGCTTTCTATGAGAGAACTTACATTTGTGAATGTGAAATTTAGCCAAAAGAATGATAAGATTGATAATAAATGTTTCATTTGGTTTAGCTTTGGTTCTGTTAAAGTTATAGATACCAAGCAGCACATCCTTCCAGAACAGCACACAGTTTTTATCAATAGTGTTCACCACAAAGTTACAAATGTCGAGCCAAAAGCTCTGGACAATGGGGCAAAGCCAAAATAAATGAGTAACTGTTTCGACCTCCATAGAACAGAAAGAGCATTTCACATCAATGATTTTTTTGAACCTTTTATGAATATGATTATTAGAGGGATAAAACCTATGGATGAGTTTAAATGAGATTTCTCTAATTTTGTTGGTCAATAGGTATCGGTTAGGTAAGAGCCAGACTTTTTTCCAGTCAATGTCTTCCACAAACCTGTTCCAGTATGAGATCACATATGGAACTGTAGTGACATCCCTTTTAAACAAGGACCTGATAAGCTTGTTATTGCCATGGTTGCAAGAGAAGCAAATTTTACCAATTGTAGTGTCAGATAAAGATAACAGGGATAATTGTTGGTTTTCTACCCTTGGATGAGATCTAAATAACATACAAATACCAGATAAAATCGCTCCAAAGACTTTTGCATAGTCTCCAGGTGGCACAGGGATATTGTATTCTTCTAGAAACTCATTATAGGAGTAGAGGCGACCATCCCTGTTAAATAATTGAGCAACATGTATAATGTTATTATTAAACCAGTATTCAATAAAAAGGGATTTATGTTTGAACAATATGTCTTTGTTGTTCCATATATAGTATTTATGAGGTGAGAAGTTATGTTTGAAGATAAGAGACCATGAAAGGAAGGCCTGGCGGTGAAAAGATGACATTTTTATCGGGATTTTATCAATATCGTAGTTACAGGCCAAGAAAAAGTTCAGTCCGCCCAGTTTAGACAGAATATGAAAGGGTATGGTGTTCCATATAGAAGTGGGGTTAATAAAAAAGTGTTTCAACCAATTTATCTTCAGGGTGTTATTTAAAGTACAGAAATCTAGAAAATTTAGGCCACCATTGTCATAGTTATGCATTAAACGGGATTTTTTTACATGATGGGTTCTATTTTTCCATAAGAAGTTGAAAAGTAATTTGTCAATTTCAGCAATTAATTTGTTGTCTATAGATAGAGAGAGGGAGGGATACGTTAAGCGTGATATACCTTCTGCCTTGGAGAGTAAAACTCTACCTCTGAGAGAGAGATCCCTCAAAAGCCACTGGTTCAGCTTTTTTCTCGTTCTTTCGACGATAGGATTGAAGTTCAATGAAGTCCTTCTTCGTTGGTCCTTGGTAATTGTGATACCTAAGTAAACAAGTTCATTTTTGATAGGGATACTACAGATGGAAGTTTTCAAACAGTGCTTAATGGACATAATTTCACACTTGTTGAGATTCAGACTCAAGCCAGATGCCTTGGAGAACTCATTTATGGTACTTATAGCAATAGAGACTTGGTTTTCATTCCTTAGAAAGAGTGTCGTATCATCTGTCAGCTGAGTAATAGTAAGCTTTCTATCTGAAATATTGATGCCAGTGAGCTCACTTGAATTGATGTGAACAGCCAGAAGCTGTGCTACCAGTAGGAAGAGGTATGGAGAGGCTGGGCACCCTTGTCTGATGCCCCTAGAAATGTTGAATCTGGGGGACATACCACCTGCTAGTTTAATTGAGCTATTACTTTTGTTATAAAGACTTTTTATAGCTGAGAAAAAATAATCTCCAAAACCGAACTTCTTAAGGGATTGAAGAATGAACGGGTGCTCAACGGTGTCAAATAGCATTAGCCCATCATCCTCCACCAAATCCGGATAATCTAAAATATCTAGCACTAGCCTGACATTATTTGCAATATGCCTCTTGTTCATAAAGCCTGATTGTGTTTCATCTATGATAGAGTCCAGCACTGACCTTAATCTCCTGGCAAATAAGAGAGCCATTATTTAATAGTCGTTATTAAGTAGAGAAATTGGGCGCCAATTATCTAAAAGTAATTTGTCCTTGTTTGGTTTAGGGATTAAGACAGTAATTCCTTGGGTCAGAGTAGTAGGTAGACATTCATTATCAATACATTCTACAAAGACTCTGTGTAGAAAGGGAGTCAGCTCAGTAACAAAACAATTCAGATGACAGCCCATCAGATCCAGGAGATTTGTTGTTTTTAAGTAAATTAATTGCCTGCTGAATTTCCTGAGGGGATATAGGCCTGTCACAGAACTCATTATCAGCTTCACTTATCATTTTAACCGAAAGAGAGTTCATGAAATTCTCAGCATTCATTGGGTTGAACTTAGAGCTATACAGCTCCCTATAAAAATTTGAACAAAAGTCTGCTATTTTGAGCTTATCTTCAGTGATAACTCCATTAATATTTAGTTTACTGATATTGTTGTTGGTAGAATGATGTTTCTCTAGGTTGAAAAAATAATGAGAATTTTGCTCCCCTTCTTCTAACCACTTACAACGAGATCTAATGAAGGCTCCTTTGGCTTTTTGGCGATACAGATCATCAAGTTTAATCTGCAAATAAGATAGTTCTCTTTTTTCTTCCTTTGTTAAGGAGTCAGGGTCTTTGCTGGATAAGTTGGTTATGCTAGAGACAATCTTCAACTCTTCTCCTTTTCTGGCCTTGGCTGATTGGGCGCCACTCTTTCTTAGAAACTTTCCAATCTCATATTTAAGAAGTTCCCAGTTGAGCCCAAAACAGTTTTCCTTGTTTGCTTTAGACCAGTAAAATGAGATCATATTCTTAATCTTATCTTGAACTTCAACCTTTTGTAGTAAAGAGGAGTTAAGCTTCCAATAGCTTGAACGTGTGGGAAGTGTGGGACCACCAGAGACCTTAACAGAAATGTATGTAGCTTTATGATCAGTTAAAGGCGTTGGGCAGATGCAAACATCAATATTATCTCTGTTTAAACTATCAGATATTAGCCAATAATCTAATCGTGATTGCTTAGAGCCAGATTTATTGCTCCAAGTATACAGTCTGCTATTAGGATTCTTCACCCTCCAAATATCTACCAGATTAAATCTTCTTATAAAGTCAGTTAAATAAGACTCTGTACTATCTTGTTGAGAAGGTGGAAGTTTATCTATAGAACCATCCAAAATACAGTTGAAGTCTCCTCCTAACAGAATAAATGCACTAGGGAATCTAATCAGCCAGCCTGTAAAAATCTTTTCAATGGACAGCAGAAGAGTTACATTTTCTTTCTTTGTATTATAACCATAAATATTGGAAATTAAGTAGATTAAGCCATTATGTTCAATAACTTGGCAAATGAAGTGGCCGTTTGGGTCACATTTTGTGATCAGGACATTCCCTTTAAACCTGTCATTTAATGAGGCTACACCAGCTGATCGCTCTGTTCCATGGGAGAGCCATATAGTATTACCCCATTGAGACCTCCAGAAGTTAGTATTGTCCTCAATAGAGTGAGATTCTTGAAAGTAAACAAGGTCTGATTTGAATTGTTTTGCAAATAGAAAAAGTGCTTTCCTCTTAATGTTATTCCGTAACCCCCTGGCATTTAGTGAAACAATTGAGAACATTAATAAACAATAAAAACTGTGTATAGAAAAGACAAAAGAACCAAAACCTATATAAGTCTTGGTTAAATATTAAACCGTAATGTTGATAAGTAACAAAACAACTGTTGAGATCAGCACCGTATTAGTTTAAAAGTGAAGCACAATAACGTGTTTTTATATTTATGAAGGTGCACAACTGTATCTCATTTGCATAAGAATGAAATGCTTATGAAACGTTACATTAGAAAGAGGTAAGAGAACTATGTAAACAACACATTGAACCCTTTTTTTTTTTTTTTTTTTTTTTTTTGCACCAACAGGTGTTTCACCTGATATTAAACAAAATTACAAATAAAGGAACTTAGAGACTAGTGCAAAACATCCTTACTTAAATATCCTGAGTGACAATGACCTGAGCAGAGGGGATTTGTTAGACAAACCTTTGGATCTAAATTTTAGCAGATCATGGGTGAATTTCCGAACCGTTCACAAACCCTTTTCCTCCAACGAAGTAGGCTGTTTTTCCCTCATCTCGAGCTTTCTTTATGTGAGGCCACAGTTTTTGTCTGTTCTCTCTGTCCTCCTGAGTTAGGTCCTCCGTGAAGCGAAGGCCCTTGTTCTGGAGATAGGAGTTGTTTTTTGCTGCTTTCCATACAGCATCCCTGTATCTGCGAGAGATGAACCTCATGATAACGCCTCGGGGTTTTGTGTTGTCTTGTCGCAGTTTTCCCACTCGGTGTACCACGTCCATAGCAGCGGGGAGCATTTCTCTTTCCTCCGGTAAGACCGCCTGGCAAATACTGGTCACTCGAGCCCGCACATCTTCCTCCTTGTCTTCTGGCAAGCCTTGGAGCCGTAGGTTCCAGCGTCGGGTGTAGCGTTCCAGCTCGCTGACCCGGTTCATGGATTTCAGAGCAAAGTCCTTGTTCTTTTCCACTCTCTTTTCAATGTGTACAACCCTTTCAGACAGGACCTTAATCTCTCCTCGTACAGATTCCATCATTTTTTCAAGGGTGTCGCTTCTGTTGTTAATTAGATCAGCCAAGGAGCGCACCGCATCGTCTGAGCCTGAGCCAGTCCCGGTTGCTTTATTTGTGATTAAAGATGGTTTCTTCGGAATCGGTGGCTTACTTGGTGTCAAGGGCAGGGGTGGGAAATCCTCCTCGAAGCTTGTTTGCAGGCTGCAGTCCATTCCATTACTGTTGTAATCGTGGTCGCAAGCTAAGAAGCTAGTGCTAGCCTCCTCGCTAGAGTCACTGGCGTTAGGACGTTTTTGTCCGGATTTCTTGGGCATTCTGGTGGTATACATCAACTCTTTCACCGAAAACTCGCGTCAACTCTCTTTGACACTCTAGAACAGCCGCTCCTTCCAAGACCACCGGTCAATTTGTGCTTCAAATCACGTTTGGTGCCGAGAGCCCAACAAGTTGCTACCATTCACTCCGCCATCTTGCCGGAGCCCCCCATTCGCTCGGAAGTAGAGTTGACTAAAGGAAAAACCTAACCCCCCCCCCCCCCCCCCCCCCCCAAAAAAAAAAAGAAGGCAGCCACAGAATGGTTGAATGACTGGAGGGTTAAAAGGAAAAGTATGTAAAAAAGTAAGTTTTTTTTTTTTTTTTGAAACAAAGGACAGGGAGGCAATGCTGGCATTTGGCCTGGTCATTGGAGTTGCAGCATGGAGGTTTTTGCATGAGGTCCACTGACCAGTTTTCACTTATCTTGAAGAAAGACAGGATAGGGAGGCAACGCTAGCGAACGCCTGGTCGTTGGAATAGACAGAGTTGCAGCATGGAGGTTTTTGCATGAGGTCCACTGACCAGTTTTCACTTAACTTGAAGAAAGACAGGATAGGGAGGCAACGCCGGCGATTGCCTGGTCGTTGGAAATAGACAGAGTTGCAGCATGGAGGTTTTTTGCATGAGGTCCACTGACCAGTTTTCACTTATCTAGAATAAGACAGGATGGCAATGCTTGCTGAACGGCTGATCGAATAGATGAGAATGGAAAGGTACAGAGAACAAGACGAATGCTGAAATTGCACAGAAGTGAAATAGTGAAGATGTATACACCATGGATCATGCACCACCACCAGTTATATGTTGTTTAACTGAAAATAAGAGTTCAGAGGTATTTGATTAGCACACAGTACTGATGTCTGGATAAATGTAGGACGTGAAGCAGAGATGACCAGCAGTCCGGTTGTAGCAGGGATGAGGGAGAATGCCTTGATTTGCATAAGAGGCAGCTGAAGAGGCTGTCCTGAATTGCTGTGGATACAAAATCCATTATTAAACATTAACAGGAACCTTCTTGAACGATAGTAGACCCAAGATTGATAAGGAATTCCCTGAGTAGGAACAGTGGAGAGTGAGGCTAGTGATTGGTCAAATTTTATATTTATTTAATTATCTATCTATTTATTTATTTCATTTTATTTATTTATTTAGTTTTTAATTTTATTATATATATATATGTATTTTTTTTTTCAACGACATGAAGCATGCGCTGCCGCATTAAGTATCAGGACTTCACGGTAGTGATGAAATGAAGCCAGATCTAACGTGATGACTATATTAGGGTAAATGATTGAGAAGGAGAAGGTGTGGTAATGAATACTGCATCGAGTCCATGTAGAGAGAAAATTGCATATTGATAGCTATAACACCTACACAAATAGAACTGAATGGACAGAGTGATCAGGTATACTAGGAGAACTGAAACGCTCTTAACAACACTTAGCAAGGTTGAAGAAGGGACCTTGAGTGTGAGCCTTAAGCAAGCAACTGCTGGTACCTGGGCAAGTTGTCAGAAAGTCTGGAATTGATGGGAGAGAGCATCAGCTAAAGAGTTGGAATGATCAGGCATGTGTTGGGCAGTGATGATGAAGTAAATGATGAAGACTATGTGATGCTTCTCAGGACTTAAATTCTTATTACTTGTCTATAAAGCACTGAAAGGTCTAGGCCTAAATACATCCGATTACTGGTATGAAAGAAGCAGACCCCTCAGATCATCTGGAACAGGTTATTCAGTATTCACAGGATTTGAACCAAGCAAGGTGACCAGCCTTACTTTCTATGCTCCCCCCTGTGGAACGAACTTCCAGAATACCTGAGGATCAGCTGAACTATCAGCTCATTAAAAAACAGGGCTTAAACACTATTACCTACTACAGCTTACCAGTGAAGTCAATATGAACCTTTTATTTATTTATGATAATCTGAAGTGTTTTTTTTTTTGTTTTTTTTTCATTTTTTTGTTTGCTGTTGCTTCGCTTATGTATGCTTTATATACCATACCCATAATGATTTTTAACAATATACTTGCTTGTCTTAATGAATTCAAATGCAATTTTAATGATTTCTAAGATCTGTAAAGCACCTTTAGTCTGGATGGTGCTATATAAATAAAGCTGCCTTTGCCTTTCCTCATGATGGCATGATCTCTTGAAGAGGAGCGCACTATATTGATGATGCTGACATGATTGATGCATAACACTGAATGCGTTGCACTTCCTGCAAGCCCCTAAACCTGGCATGACACTGAATTAATATATCTCTTATAGCGCAGGGAGCGATCGAAACAGTCAGAGGAGGGAGGCCGGTGGCAGCGACCACTGCCTTGAAGAAAACACCCCCGAAACTATGGATAGACCCGCATCCATGAAACCCCCACCCCCCCAAAATAACTAAGAATCAGAGGACTGCACCAGCTTGTATAGAGGGAGCGCCATCCAGTGAACTAGCAGGAAGACACCATGCAGTCAGAACGCAGCCTTCATCTGAGAGATATATCCTGCAGATTGGCACAGAGGACACCATGTCCAGGAGCTAAATAGGGGCGACTCTGAGGATGACGCGCTGACGAAGTTGAGAAGCTCATGGACGGAGAGAACTGCAATTTTGTTATGTATGACAGCGCAGGAGAAATTTGGAAATCATGACTGTAGTTCTCTAAAGGGAGGACTGGACTCACTCTGATTGCACTTACCTATCAACATATTATTCCCTGTATGGCTGCCGACTCTTGCACATATTATGTTACTAGGTTTATTTATTAATATTATTATTATTATTATTATTATTTGTACTGTGTGTTTTTATCGTAACTATGTGCCGAGAAGTACTAAACGAAATTTCGTTATGTGTAAGCATAAGGACAATAAGACACTTTAACTTCATCTCACGGAGTTACAGGTCTGCTTGGGCTGCAACAGCCGAGAAGACGCATGGCAAATGTTGGAATCCCTCCTGATTCCACAGATTCCACAGAACGAATGAATGGGCTGCTTGAACGCATCTATGATACCTGCTTAGAAAGCTAGCACCTGAGCCCATCAACTTATCATTTGATGGCATGATACATGGTGTAGTGAAGAGAGAAAGCTCAAATGTAAAGGCTGGTCGCGCAAGAGATGGGGCCGGAGCGAGGTGCGGACGGCCGAATAATAATTATCATTCCTTAAGTATCTCATGTGCTATACTTTACTGAGAAGGCTTAATAAATAATGTTCCTTCCATACAGATATAGAGGTCGCTGATTAGGCCAATTATCAGTTCTGCCTGCTCTCCGTGTAGACTGACAGATACATACGATATATGCAAGGCCAATAAATAATAATGCCCAATAGATAATCTATGATCAGCCGGGATCAGCAGTTTTGAACACAGCAGTAATGCTTCCTTGTGGCCATGCTTAACGCACTCGGGGGATGCATGAAAAGGCTACCCAAGATATTGTCTACCTGGAGAACTGATCTCATGCGCTGGATATATTTGGTGCTTGAGTTGCATACGGCCTACCTAGGAGGGTCTGGAACGGCTGAAGCCGGGGAACCTGAGAGGTTCTCGTAGCGGAGGGTGACTGCAGCATGGGGCCTGGCGGCACAGAGATGCTGAGGAGCAGACGGGTTGAGGCAGTCTCCGGCGCTTGGAGGCGTGCGTCGGTGGCATGAGTAGAGTCGGTAGACTGCAGGGAGGAGGGCAAGGAGTTGTCCACGGCACCTGGGATAGAGGAGAGGAGGGAGCGGAGATCGAGGTGCAGTGGAGGCCTCCTCTCATCACTGAGGAAGCCTGGTTTCCTGGTTCTTAGGAGCCATGAGCACACGGCAGGGGCCGACTGACGTTGAATCTTGCCCTGGGAGCAAACTCTGATGAACACAGCACTTGTTTGGCCAACTGACGATTTGGAAGAGTGCATGCCTGCTGCAGAAGAACGCTGGTTCACGAATATGGGATAAGAAGCTTGTCATCATCTTCTTGATGGAAAAGGTGGTTTCGTGTCTTTTTATGCCCTGTTTTGGCAGATTTTTCACTTTTTTTTGGCATGAGCGACCACTGTGATTTTGGCCCTGTATGTGACTGCATATGGTGAAATAAGCCTTTTCAGAGCGCAAAAAGCTCAAAAAGCACACTTTCACAGCCAAGTGGCTGCAGTCATCATCTTCTTGATGGAAAAGGTGGTTTTGTGTCTCTTTATGCCCTGTTTTGGCAGATTTTTCACTTTTTTTTGGCATGAGCGACCACTCTGTGATTTTGGCCCTGTATTTGGTGAAATAAGCCTTTTCAGAGCGTAAAAAGCTCAAAAAGCACACTTTCACAGCCAAGTGGCTGCAGTCATCATCTTCTTGATGGAAAAGGTGGTTTTGTGTCTTTTTATGCCCTGTTTTGGCAGATTTTTCACTTTTTTTTGGCATGAGCGACCACTCTGTGATTTTGGCCCTGTATGTGACTGCATGTGGTGAAATAAGGTTGCCAGGCGATTTGCTGTTTATCTAGGCGATTTTGGAAAAAAAAACGGCGCTCTACTGTGCATTAAGAGATGTTTCTGGAGGAAATACATGACTGTTAGAGAAGCCCCCTTTACAAACAGACCTACAATCCACATTCTCTCTCCTCTCCTCCCCTCTCCTCTCCTGTCAGCGCAGGGTACACTGTCAGCCCTGTGACAGTGACAGGGCGCATCTCTTTGATTCAAACTGACACAGTCCGTTTGCTCATGCTTCGGGGTCGTTCAACAGAGTAGGCTAATTGCAAATAAATATTGGTTTAATGTGTAACTACTGAAATGTTCACACAAGGGCTTTCATAAATTCCTACAGTGTTGCAGCACTGCCGCCTTTGCAGGTTAAAAGTTAATGACAGCGACTTGAAGTGAGGGGGAGCAACACGTCTCCGGCTTGTCAGCGCAGCAGTGTCGCTCACTTTTGCATGTGATGCAAAGCATTACAAATAACGTCATTATAACAAAAAGTATAAACCTGCAGTGCTTGAAGTGCTAGCTTGGGGGATCGGGAGTTTTGTGGCTTCAGCAGGATGATGAAGACGAAGGTGCGCAAATAAATTGGTTGTCTGAACATTTTTCACGGACACACATTTGTTGCATATTTTGCAGATAGGCTTTGTTGTGTCCTTCGGCTCACCTCTGGCATCTGGGATAAACCCAAAAAACTCCCAAATTGGAGATGTGGCGTTTTGTGGCGTCAGTGTTGGCAGTGTTGCTGACTGGTAGCGATCAACATAAGACACGTGCCAAGGACACGGGCCACCCCTGCCCCCTTGCCAATTTAATCGTGTATTGGCAATCTAGAGCAATGACAATCTACAAGTTGAAATTTAGAGGCAATCGCACAGCCCTACTCCGCACATCTCCTAACATGGACTGATGCAAAGAGCTGTATCTTCATGATACCCAAAAATGGAAATACATGGCTCTCAGGCCACAGAGAACAAAGAAATGCTGAATTGTTAGAGAAGGTTAGAGGCTGTATGATCTGTAGGCCTATACTACACATGAATGATTTGAAGATTTTCTGAACATCAGACCAGACTTGGTGTGGGAAGGAGAGGCAGGGTTGCCCTGTAGACACTTTGTTGTTGTTTCCCCACACTGTAAAAGATTGTCATGTAGATTAACAGTAAACTACTGGCAGCAGGGTTGCCAGTAGTTTACTGTTAATTTTACAGTTCTCCTATTGTAATCACCCATACAGTATGTTACTGTAATAAGACCATCTACTGAATTACAGTATGTTGCTGTATTTTCTTTATATTACAGTAGACTACTGGCAGCAGGGTTGCCAGTAAATTACCATTTTTTCTAGTTTGCTTACTGTAAATGTATTTACAGTTCATAAATGTTATAATGCCATGTACTGAAACACAGTATGGTTCTGTATTTTGTTGAATTTACAGTATACTTGTGGCAGGGTCTACATTTTTTTTTTTTTTTTTTTTCCAAATTAGCAATGGAATTTCACCATAATCCCAAATACAGTACCATGTAGTAATTTTTCTAAAAAGAGCATATTACTGGCAGTATTGATGATAGCCAATCAAGTCTTTACTGTAACCTTAATTAGCAATTTCAATGTGATATATGCAGCATATACTGAATGACTGAACTAAAATGCAGCAGTAAAAAAATCTATGGAAAATAAGTGACTTAGAAAATATAACAAACAATGTAGTCCAACATTTATTTTTTAAAAGGCAGCACCAACTGAAATACTTTCATTACATTTGTTGACACAAACTGTTTTTTCCAATACAGTTGGAAATTTCAAGTATGCCTAGCAGAACAAGGCAGTCTATTCGTTAATCAGATGTGGTAACACTAATAAACTTTTTAATAAACTTTGGGGAATGATGCATCTAACCACTGTGAGTATCTCTGCCTTTTTGATACAAAATGCACACTATGTCAGTGAGACTGAAAAATAATAAAAATTTGTTTTGTTTTTTTTTAATAATAATCTAAATGGTGGAAAATCTAGCCAGTCAGAGTGGTCCTTTACACAAAATTGGAGTGCTTTAATCAGAGAAATCGCTACAATACAATACATTTCACAACACATTGGCAAGATACATCATTCCTTCAAACTATGACTGGGTGATATGGACAAAATCAAATATCACAATTAGGGATGGGCATGATTAATCGATGATCGATAATTGATCATTAAGAATTTTGTCGATCACGTAATTTTTTTTCGATTTTTCAACAGTGTAAAACAGAGTTCATGTAGTGTGCGTCGAGAAAGCAATGTAATGAATTTCACTATGTGGCGGTAGTAAAATATCCCACCAGCGGGGGGCGATATAGCAGAGAAAACCGCCTGCGAGCTGACTTCTGCCCTGCCGCCGTATCTGAAGGTAGTAAACATGAAGCGTGCACAGCGAACAAAAACAAGTAGGTTAAGTAAGCTATAGCCCATGACAGTTACCACCGTAGCCTTCATGTAAACCTATAGGCCTATAATGTGTTATTGTTATGTGGGACCTCCCTCTCTCAGTCGTGCCTTCTGGCAAAATAAAAAAAAAAAAAAAAAAAAAAGGACAGCTGTGAGTCTACTTCGTTCTTTGATTAAATGACTATTAGTTAATAATATGATGTTTTATTTTTGTGTTTAAAAGAGGCGAAATATAGCCTATTTATTTTGTTTTAGAGAATAGCCTACTGGCTCTTATTTTGTTAAGATCCCAAGTCCCGACGCCTCCGCGTAGGTCTATTTCTATTGTTTAACAGTTGCACATTTAAATTGTAAATCGCGCAAGACGTGGACTAAAGTTCTCCTTAAATTATTATTATTTATTATGATTTTTATTCTGTCTAAAAGAGGCGGAATTGTATTTTGTTTGAGAAAATAGTACTGTCACTGGCTTTTATTTTGTGAAGAGTTTCAGCCCGACGCCTCGAGGTGTTTTGTTTAACAGTTGCACATTTAAACTGTAGCCTAAATTGTGCAAGAGGATTGTTGGATTAAATTGAGAAAAAACAGACTGCCTGTGGTATTTTTAATCATTTTTTCTATCAAACATTTCTTAATGATTAAATCGATAATTGATCGTTAATTCTCATGATTATCGATCAAAAAGTTTGTCGAAAATGCCCATCCCTAATCACAATACTTTGAACTATATCTATTTCAATCAGGAGAGACTAAGAGTAAAAGGGAAATGGTTTATTGGCACATGCATGACATATATGAAACATGAACAGTCTTTGGCGGTTAGACCCCATTGAGGTGAAACAATATGTATATACTATAAATATATATGAATGGGGGTGATGAAGCTGTAGAGAAGAGAACCCCCCGGGGTCTAGACACTGGTGGTGGTGGTGAAGAGGTGCGAAGCAGAGACTGTTGAGGTGAAGTGGCTCTGGACTCCTGCTGCCTGGACTTGAAGATTGGAGGAGAGGGCGTCGGGGAGGATCGAGGTGAACACCGTGTGGCTGTAGACTCCTGCTTCCTGGACCTGAAGACTGGAGGAGAGGGCTTCAGGGAGGATCGAGGTGAACATCTTGTGGCTACCTGGGTCCAATGACTGGAGGAGAGAGGGGTGGAGGAGGGTCGCGCTACTGACTGAATGACAACTGATGGAGCAAAAACAGAGACGATTTAAAGTTTGGCAGCAGCAAATTGACTGGCTATCGCGACCGTGGCAAAATCTGATTGGATAGTAAAGACGAAGGTGAACGCCCACAAACAGCTGATTAGAGGGAATAGAAGGGGAGAGCTGGAGTAAAGGAAATTTATGAATGAAGGCAGTGTAATAGAAGGTCTTCCTGATTGAACTTACGCTGAGCTTCATTTCAATCAGGAGAGACTAAGAGTAAAAGGGAAATGGTTTATTGGCACATGCATGACATATATGAAACATGAACAGTCTTTGGCGGTTAGACCCCATTGAGGTGAAACAATATGTATATACTATAAATATATATGAATGGGGGTGATGAAGCTGTAGAGAAGAGAACCCCCCCCCCAAAAAAATTAAATAATAAGAGAGGATACTCAGATTAAATCATGCATCCTTACCTCAGCAGACAGCACAATTCTAATGAGATAAACCATAAGAGTTAGGCACAAAAATAAAAAATGAAAGCACAACAAGCTGAAAGGAGATGGTAGTAAGCAATAAAGAAATGCGATCAGAATACAATGGACTGGGTGAAATAAGCAACTAGGATTGTGCAAGCAGAGGTGAGAGAGCACAGCCAATGTGGGGTCTACCGCAATAGGCTGCATGCAAAGAAGGAAGTAGAGTGACTGAAGGAAAAAAACCTAACCCCCCCCCAAAAAAAAAGGAAGGCAGCCACAGAAAGGCTGAATGACCCGAGGGTTGGTAAAAGGAAAAGTATGCCTGAGGTGAGGAGTAGTAAACACTGTGATGAGGACTAGACAATACTGAAGAAATGAACAAAGGGTGCTCTGGATAGGGTTGGAAGAAGGTCAGACCAACTAAAGAAATAAAGGTGTACGATCAAAGAAACGACGGAGATGCACAGATAGGCGACGCTTGTAGCCCAAAGACAGGATAGAGAGGCAATGCCGGCATTTGGCCTGGTCATTGGAAATAGAGTTGCAGCAAGAGGATTTTTTTTTTTTTTTTTTTTTTTGAAACAAAGGATAGGGAGGCAATGCCGGCATTTGGCCTGGTCATTGGAAATAGACAGAGTTGCAGCAAGAGGATTTTTTTTTTTTTTTTTTTTTTTTTTTGAAACAAAGGATAGGGAGGCAATGCCGGCATTGGCCTGGTCATTGGAAAGAGACAGAGTTGCAGCAAGAGGATTTTTTTTTTTTTTTTTTTTTTTTTTTTTTTTGAAACAAAGGATAGGGAGGCAATGCCGGCATTGGCCTGGTCATTGGAAAGAGACAGAGTTGCAGCAAGAGGATTTTTTTTTTTTTTTTTTTTTTTTTTTTGAAACAAAGGATAGGGAGGCAATGCCGGCATTTGGCCTGGTCATTGGAAATAGACAGAGTTGCAGCAAGAGGATTTTTTTTTTTTTTTTTTTTTTTGCATGAGGTCCACTGACCAGTTTTCACTTGACTTGAAGAAAGACAGGATAGGGAGGCAACGCCGGCAATCACCTGGTCGTTGGAATAGACAGAGTTGCAGCATGGAGGTTTTTGCATGGGGTCCACTGACCAGTTTTGCTTATCTAGAATGAGATAGGATAGGAAGGCAATGCTTGCTGAGCGCCTGATCGAATATATGAGAATGGAAAGGTACAGAGAACAAGATGAACGCTGAAATTGCACAGAAGTGAAATAGAGAAGATGTATACACCATGGATCAAGCACCACCACCAGTTATATGTTGTTTAAACTGAAAATAAGAGTTCAGAGGTATTTGATTAGCACACAGCACTGATGACTGGATAAATGTAGGACGTGAAGCAGACATGACCAGCAGCCTGGTTGTAGCAGGGATGAGGGAGAATGCCTTGATTTGCATAAGAGACAGCTGAAGAGGCTGTCCTGAATTTGCTGTGGATACAAAATCCATTATTAAACATTAACAAGAACCTTCTTGAAAGATAGTAGACCCACATTTGATAAGGAATTCCCTGAGTAGGAACAGTGGAGAGTGAGGATAGTGATTGGTCAAATTTTATATTTATTTAATTATCTATCTATTTATTTTATTTATTATTATTTATTTTATTATTTATTATTTATGTATGTATTTATTTATATTTATTTATGCATTTATTTATTAATTATTTATATTTATTTATTCATTCATTCATTCATTTTTTTCAACGACGCCACACTAGCATGCGCCGCCGCAATAAGTAACAGGACTTGACGGTAGTGATGAAATGAAACCAGATCTAACGTAATGACTATATTAGGGTAAATGATTTAGAAGGAGCAGAAAATCCTCTAGTTCCAAGAAGCTATAAAATAGTAATGAATACTGCATCGAAAATTGCATATTGAGAGCTATAACACCTACACAAATAGAACAGTGAACAGACAGAGTGACCGGGTATACTAGGAGAAACTGAACGCTCTTAACAACACTTAGCCAGGTTGAAACAGTCTGGGGAAGAAGGGACCTTGGGTGGAAGCCTTAGCAGGAACTGCTGGCACCTGGGCAAAGTCGTCAGAAAGTCTGGAATTGATGGGAGAGAGCATCAGCTCAAAAGTTAGAATGATCAGGCATGTGTCGGGCAGTGATGATGAAGTAAATGATGAAGACTACGTGATGCTTCTCAGGACTTAACTTCTTTTTACTTGTCTATACAGCACTGAAAGGTCTAGGCCTAAATACATCTGATTACTGGTATGAAAGAGCAGACCCCTCAGATCATCTGGAACAGGTTATTCAGTATTCACAGGATCTGAACCAAGCAAGGTGACCAGCCTTACTTTCTATGCTCTCCCTTGTGGAACACTTCCAAAATACCTGAGATCAGCTTAACTATTAGCTTGATAAAAAACAGGGCTTAAACACTATTACCTACTACAGCTTACCAATGAAGTCAATATGAACCTTTTATTTATTTATGATATGCTGTTGCTTCGCTTATGTATGCTTTAAATGCCATACCCATAATGATTTAACAATATACTTGCTTGTCTTAATGAATTCAAAAGCAATTTTTTGATTTCTAAGATCTGTAAAGCACCTTTAATTGCCTTGAGTCTGGATGGTGCTATATAAATAAAGCTGCCTTTGTCTTGCCTCATGATGGCATGATCTCTTGAAGAGGAGCGCACTATATTGATGATGCCGACATGATTGACGCATAACACTGAATGCGTTGCACTTCCTGCAAGCCCCAAAACCTGGCATGAGACTGAATAAATATCTCTCTTATAGCGCAGGGTGCGATCGAAACTGGCAGAGGAGGGAGGCCGGTGGCAGCGACCACTGCCTTGAAGAAAACACTCCCGAAACTACGGATAGACCCGCATCCGTGAAACCCCCACCCCCCCCCCAAAAAGTAAGAATCAGAGGACTGCGCCAGCTCGTTAGAGGGAGCGCCAACCAGCGAACTAGCATGAAGACATCAGCAGTCGGAGCGCAGCCTTCGTCTAAGAGACAAACCGCAGATTGGCACGGAGGACGCCATATCCAGGAGCTAAATAAGGGCGACTCTGAAGATGACGCGCTGACGAAGATGAGAGGCTCATGGAGGGAGAGAACTGAACTTTTGATATGTATGACAGCGCAGGAGGAATTTGGAAATCATGACTGTAGTTCTCTAAAGGGAGGACTGGACTCACACTGATTGCACTTACCTATCAACATAATTCCCTGTATGGCTGCCGACTCTTGCACATATTATGTTACTAGGTTTTTTGTTTGTTTTTTTTTTTATCGTAACTATGCGCCGAGAACTACCAAACAAAATTTCGTTATGTGTAAGCATAAGGACAATAAAGACACTTGAACTTCATCTCACGGAGTTACAGG
The DNA here is from genome assembly GCF_056507025.1 of Lutjanus erythropterus. Classification (NCBI taxonomy): domain Eukaryota; kingdom Metazoa; phylum Chordata; class Actinopteri; order Lutjaniformes; family Lutjanidae; genus Lutjanus; species Lutjanus erythropterus. Next base: position 28,372,953 of record NC_139339.1, read on the forward strand.
TCTGCTTGGGCTGCAACAGCCGAGAAGACGCATGGCAAATATTGGAATCCCTGTGATGCCACAGATTCCACAGGATGAATGAATAGGCTGCTTGAACGCATCAGTGATACCTGCTTAGAAAGCTAGCACCTGAACCCATCAACTTATCATTTGATGGCATTATACATGGTGTAGGAGAGAGAAAGCTCAAATGTAAACGCTGGTCGCGCAAGAGACGGGGCCGGAGCGAGGTGCGGACGGCCGAATAATAATTATCCTTCCTTAAGTATCTTGTGCGCTATACTTTACTGAGAAGGCTTAATAAATAATGTTCCTTCCATACAGGCATAGAGATCGCTGATTAGGCCAAATAGCATAGTTCTGCCTGCTCTCCGTGTAGACTGACAGATACATGCGATATATGCAGCCCGAAAATAATAATGCTCAATAGATAATCTATGATCAGCCGGGATCAGCAGTTTTGAACACAGCAGTATGCTTCCTGTGGCCATGCTTAACGCACTCGGGGGATGCATGAAAAGGCTACCCGAGATATTGTCTACCTGGAGAACTGATCTCATGGGCTGGATATATTTGGTGCTTGAGTTGCATACGGCCTACCTAGGAGGGTCTGGAACGGCTGAAGCCGGGGAACCTGAGAGGTTCTCGTAGCGGAGGGTGACTGCAGCATGGGGCCTGGCGGCACAGAGACGCTGAGGAGCGGACGGGTTGAGGCGGTCTCCGGTGCTTGGAGGCGTGCGTCGATGCATGAGTAGAGTCGGTAGACTGCAGGAAGGAGGGCAAGGAGTTGTCCACGTCGCCTGGGATAGAGGAGAGGAGGGAGCGGAGATCGAGGTGCAGGGGAGGCCTCCTCTCAACGCTGAGGAAGCCTGGTTTCCTGGTTCTTAGCGGCCGTGAGCACACGGCGGGGGCCGACTGACGTTGAATCTTGCCCTGGGAGCAAACTCTGATGAACACGGCACTTGTTCGGCCAACTCACGATTTGGAAGCGTGCATGCCCGCTGCAGGAGAAACGCTGGTTCACGAATATGGGATAAGAAGCTCGTCCTCGTCTGGAGGCCATCAGAAGAGAGGGAGGAAGTCGGGGCTGGAGCCCTCGAGGGAATTGAGGTTGTAGTAGGACTCACTTGAGGCACACCAGGGAGCAAATGGTGAGTAAAACATGAGCCAGTCGCGCTACTGACTGAATGACAACTGATGGAGCAAAAACAGAGGCGATTTAAAGTTTGGCAGCAGCAAATTGACTGGCTATCGCGACCGTGGCAAAATCTGATTGGATAGTAAAGACGAAGGTGAACGCCCACAAACAGCTGATTAGAGGGAATAGAAGGGGAGAGCTGGAGTAAAGGAAATTTATGAATGAAGGCAGTGTAATAGAAGGTCTTCCTGATTGAACTTACGCTGAGCTTCATATCTATATTGCCCCGCCTTATTGCACACAGTTACTTTATAGGCACTTGATATGTCCATGCTATGAAATCACAGGGCTCCAAGTGCCTGTCCCTCACAAACAACAGCTCAGACACAGTGTTTGATAATCAAAATTTCTGCAAAAGTGAAATACACTGCACAAATTCTAAATCAACAGTTTTAGCTTATCTCAGCATTTCAAAGCAAGTGTTTTCAAATTAACTTAAATGGGTATCTTAAAACATAAAGAGAAGGCTTTGAGTCCACTTACAATAGAACTGATCAAGGGTCTGCCAAGATTCTGCTGACCAACAAAAATGAACATATACAAGAGCACTCCTGTCCTTGGACAAGTGAACAGGATCCCTTCTTGTTAACATAAATAGTAGTTCTGCAGCATAAATACGCAACTTTTTGAACATTGAACATTTTTTTGACATGTAGCAAATTTAGTAGACAGGAGAATAAGAAGACATAACTTAAGACAAACAGTGTGAAATAATCGTGGCTGCGTTGATGTGAAGTGCAGGGGTAGAAAGCTTTCACTGACCTATATGAAATTCCACTCAAAGTCTATGAGGTTCTTAAGAAGAGTGGACACACAAGGATTGACTGTGACAGACTTCTTCTGAACGACTCTCCCTGTCCTGTTGGAAACAATCTTGCTCCGGCTGGCCTTGGTTCCTCTCTCTGGGTTGATCCCAATGAAGCGCCTGAAAAACATAGCAGTCTGAGATCAGAGGTTGGACATAAAGTCTACTACAATATTAAGTAAGGCTGCGGTGATATGGACAAAATCAAATGTCAAAATATTTTTGCCCAAATATCTCAATATCAATGCTGTGATGCTCTTGTAGGGATGACTATTAGTGGTGGTGATATTTGTATCCATGATTTTTGATAGACAGTAATTTAGATATGATGACCAAAGGCTAGAGAGAAATATTAGAATGGCTGCAACAGTTTCAAAAGTTCAGAAAATTGCATCTCTTTACTGTAACGCGCCCTTTAAAACCAGGAAAAGGCAACAGTTACGCCAGAGCCAGACATAATGGAAAATAATGACCTTAGTTAGTGTCATCAGTTTTGCCTGTGTTTACCCCACAATTTCATGTCAAACTGACTGCTGTTAAAAAGATCTGTTGGACAACACAAGCTTTACCTCTGAATGAATTCAAGTGTACAGGCAGCCTCCTCTTGGTATTGTAGGTTAAAGATGTAGAATACTGAAAACAGAGCAGCAAGCCCTGTCACAAATGTTGGTTGGATGCCCTCAAATAGGACATGACCCTCGAGGCTGATCATCCAGCGTCCAGCAGTCACACGCTCTGTTCCACCTGAATGTGACATTAGAGTAACTTCAGAAAGCATTCTGTCTTGTATAAATGTCTGTGCTTGGAAGAATATTCATGCTTAATTGGAATACAGATAAATTTAAAAGCTCAACTGAATATGAAACATATAGTATGTCAATTCATGAAATACAAACCAAGCAGTATTAGACGAGGAGTCAGAGGTAGGGTGAGGGTCTTTTCAACATCAGCCACTGTGGCAGAACTCTGTAGTGCACAGACAATATAACTGTACTGAGAATATTAGTTTCATAATATGATTTTAAAGATGGCAACAATTCAATGCAATAAAAATGAAGACTTTCATTAAGGACTGTGAGAAGCTCAAAATGAGCATAGATGCACCTCTGATTGAAGAGGTAAGGCCATTTGCTTCTTATATCTTCAACGGCAGGGGCTGGAATTGCATTTATATGTCTACGCAGTAGACAGAATGTGGTTTCCATGAGACTACAGACCTCTGCTCTTCCAACCCCACCTGCACCTTCCTGTCTATAGATCTCCTCCAACCTTTGGCGTTTTTGCTCCACAGTATCATCAGTCTCACCTGGTGGGAGATCTGGCTGAAATCTAGTACATCCATATGTGTCAGTAGGCCCCCTCTTGCACACAGAGCTGGATCCAGAGCACCTTGGAACTCGGTGGCGTTCAAAGCTGCTGTCACGGTTAGAGTTCTCAATGCGAGTTTTCACCTGAATAAGGAGCGAAGTATGACCACCTGCCATAAGTGAGCCATCTGCAAAAACATCAGCAAAACTCTGGGGGTACTGCCTCACAATATTTCGACAAACTGTAAGACACTGGGAACGTGTTGGGCTAGCTTCATATTTCCTCATTTCGTCTACAAGCACTCTCACCATCTGCCGCCGCTCTGCAGGGGTTGGTCTTTTCCCATTGGCAATGGCTGAACGGATTGCCAGTGCATGTGATCCCATGGCACTTGGAATGTTTCTGGCCACGTTTTGGATATCTGGGATGGAAAACCTCTGCTGTTTGGGCTGCTCAATTCTGATAGGTTAGACGATGACGTGGATGGCAAAGACGATGGGCTGGATAGTGGTGAAGTGGTTTCTAGTACTGATGGGCTGGAGAGTGGTGTGGAGCTTTGCATCACCGTGAGATCTAAAGTGATTGTCTCTGTCTCTAAAACAAAGAAAAACAACACATTAGTGAATGATTGTTAAAACATGGCAAACTGACAAAGTGGCTTGTAGAATAAAAAAAAAACAAAACATCTGCACACAGCCAAAATTTTCCAGTGTTAGCTAGTGGCAAGGTTCATTTCAAGCCAAAATCACACTGAGTCACGTTTACATTACCTGATTTAAATGCATCCAAAAGCTTCCGGAGCTGAATAACAGGTAAGAGGTCAGCCATGTCTTCCTGTTGTACATATTTTAAGTCTTCCTTTGATTCTAAGCCAGAGCTTTGAAGCCTAGAAATTAGTTGCAATTGGGTCTCTTCAGAAAGGTTTGGCAATGCCCTGACGATGATGCCCTTGATTTCTTCACCTAAAGCAGACATTGACCTACAATGAGAGCAAAGAATGGTGGAGAACTATTTGTGACATGCCACCCACAATGTATTCAGGCAATGGATAGTAATCAAGCAGGTTCTCTTGGTTAACACAGCAATACTTCTTCTGACTTTGTGTAAGGCAATGAATGCCTATATCATGGAGACGCACAGCTAGATATTTCTCAGTAATAAAATGTACAGCTGAATCTCTATGGATGAGTATTACTTTGATTTTTCCCAGGACGAGCCCTTCCTCACCATTATCAATCACAATGACCATGTTCTTTTTGTATTTAGTACCCATCACAATCACTTCATGGGCTATAAGAGTGTTTTCTGGCTCAAAAGTGTGGCCTGCAACTGACTCTCTGATGTTGTGATTGTAGTCCCCTAAGAAAAACTCTGTACCCTTCTCTACTACAACAGCTGGTGGGAAGAAGTTGCCAGCACTCAAAAAAGCCTGAAGAAGTTGATGCCTCTCTGCGAGAGTTGAGGAAAGGTTCTTGAAGTTATGCAGTTTCCTTGCACACTGTTTAAAATATGTATGCTTACTCTCAAATCGTAGCGTCCACAGACGAATGAGTGGCCCAAAGTGCAAAATAAGCTCTGGATAATGAGAGATATAATGATGTTTGGGCTTCATTGGGTGATCAGGAAAAACATGATGTCTGAAATACAAATATTCATCAATAATAACTCTTAAATAGCCTATTTGGCCAGTTGAAATGGCTGGTGCACAGATCAACTCCACAATCTCTCGGAGTTGTAAAATCAGTTGCCATACTTCGTTATGATCTGGACTTCTTATTTTCTCTCCAATCAAGACCGGCAACATTCTGAGCAAACACCAGTTTTGCACAGCATGCCCACCAAGCTTGTCACTCTCTGCATTAACCTCACAGGGTTTATCGTTGGCATCATTCCCAAGATAATGGAACTGGTTTATTCGTTGATTCAACTCAAGGTAAGTAAACTGTTTGTCCACTCTGACAAGATGCTTAATGTACAATGCCAGATCAGATGACACAATGCCTTCAAACAGATCATGGCCAAGACAGGGGGGTAATCCTGGTTGACATACGTGAAAGTAAGTCAGCTCATTGAACACAGAGTCAAATTTGACACCTCCACTTACCCCATCATTGCTCTGAACATGATCTCTGTAAGACTGTGTGGTCCGGTTAGTACCTCTGGAAAGAGGATTTTTCTCAAATGTTTTTCTGTCAATTTCACAATATCTGCAAAAATGGTGACTCCTGCTGAAATTCTCAACAAAGCCTCCAATATTGTGTGAACCTAGGTTGTCACCAGCGATTGCACACAAGGTTCCTTTGCAGACTGTTCCATCAGGCAAGTCAATGCCACTGACCTCAAGATCTTTTAGGTCTTTGACAAGGGGGCCCATGACTAAATCTTGACCAAAATATTTGAAATCCTGTTCTTTACAAAGACGAACAAGTTGCATGTGATCAGTGCTTGACCTGTTCTGTGGCAAAATGTCTGCAAGAGTGAGATACACTGCGAGTATCTTGTGTTTTTTCTTGCCAGACCCAAGAGGATTTACTACTTCAAAGGAATCCTGATATAAAATCAAACCAAGTGATGACACTTCTGTCTTGAACAACAAATTCTCCCTCATATTATTGCCATCCCATACATCTCGAAGAACATCCTCACATGGGACACGGGAGTGTACTTGTTTGTATTGTGCTCTCACTGACTCACAGTGAAAGAGAGATTCTATTGTTTGTTTGATTGGGACATATTGAGCAAAACATTCTTTACCTGCCTCATTTTGTCCCAAGCAAATGGGCACTGGCTCAACATAATTAAAACTATTTTTGAACACGTTTTTTCTTCTTTGGTCAGTTTTCAGTGTCTCAGTATTGCAAGCCCTCAAGAGATCTTCAGTTTTTAGGACATCAGTGACTGTGCTAATGTCAGCTTCTGGGACCCCAAGTGCAACCAGTTTTTCTTTCAGTTTGAAAAGTAAGTGTGACTGGCTGATATCATGTATTTCTTGAAAATCTTCAAGAATAACCTGAATAACAGAGGATGGAAGCAACAACTTAGCTGGCAGTTTAAGATAAAACAGGGCTAAATTTTTCAAAAACTGCACCGCATCAGCATTTTCTGGATAGACATCTGATTGCTCACCACTTACATCACTGGAAGCACTGAGGTCCATATCAAACTGCTGCTCCCTTTCATTACTGTCATGTGAAGTACTTGGCTTTACAACTGAAGCCGTGACAACAGAGTCAACCAGGCCAGCCTCAGAACTGTTTCTGTGTTTTCTAGACATATGTGACGTGAATGTTGATACCACTCGAAACTGCTTCTCACATTGTCTAAATGGACAAGCAACAGTTTTCCCCTCTTTGATATGCATTTTCAGATGAGAGAAAAAACTTGTAAAATTCTCAGAAGTGACACTGCAAAAGTCAACATGACATGTTAGCTCAGTTGCACCACATAACCTTGTCCCAACAAGTTGACTGACTTTATGGTGTCTGTAAGCATGGGATTTAAATGCTGCAAAATTTTGGAATGTCCTTTTGCAGTCAGGCAAGGCTCACTTGAAAACTGAGTTTGGAATATTCCTATGAATTCTCATGTGCCTTACATATGCCAATACAGTGGCACATTCAGTAGCACAGACCTGGCATGGGAACATTTTGATAACACATCCAATGACAATAAAAATTGGTAATACAAAAATGTTTTAGCTCAGTATGTCATGTCATGACTCAACAGCATCAATGCTGAGAAAAAAAAATGGCTTCGGCAGGAGAGTATCAAGCAGACTGACTGCCTACTGCATTGTAAGCACTTACTGATACAGGCCCATAATACAAAAAGCATGTAGCCAAAGAGCCAAAGAGAAATTGTTGGTCACAAAATCAGTGTTAAGTTAGTCTTTTAATGTTACAACTAATATCACCCATTCATGTGGAAATGCACAGAAAAAAAGGAGAAATCCTTAAAAGAAAAGCAAAATAATGCTTCTAGTCACAAACCAACTGAACAAACAAAAACCAATATGACTAACTTATTAGAACTATTCAGAAATAAGTCTCACCTACAAAATAATAATATAAAGTACTGTCCAGTTACGGCATGGCAAGTTAAGATGACCGCATGAGAGTGCTGCACGCTAGTTTATGTTATCAGTCACACTTTGTGTAAGGATAGAAAGACAATAGTATGCAGGGATGAACTGGAACTAAAAAACAGCCCTGGACTCTGACCCAGCCCAGCCAGTTTAAGTAGAATACTCACTTAAAAATGGAGGACACTCCTTACAGATCTCTCTGGCTTTACAGAAGAAAACAGTAACCTGAAAGCACATAGAACATATTGCAAGTCAGGATTAGGGCTGGGCAATTTGGAGAAAATATCTAATTGCAATTTTTCTGACTAATATTGTGATTTGGTGTGTGATTTAATTTTGTTAAATCAAGCTTCAGTTCAAGGCTGTCAAGTTTTTGATCAAAGACTTAAAGTTTGAACTGCTGTGGTTAGACCGGACTCAAAAGTGGAGTACCACAGACCATACAGCAGTTTAATGTGAACACAAATCTGTTGTTGTGGCATAACACCATTTTTTTTCTCCAACCCATTTCAACATTGACATTCCTTTGGAATACTTGTTATTTATTGAGAGCATTTTACACAACATAAAATAAAATCCAAAATCCAAATCCAAATCTCTCTCTCAAACCGTTTCCACAGTGCTGCCAGACATCAGGGCAAACTCTGTTGATGTAAGGTTGGAAAAACGTGATATTCGTACTCTTATGTTGTTGTTACCACAACTGTACTTGCATACTGGAATAGTTCCCCATTATTAATCTGCAATTCACGAGTAGCCTAGTGATTTTACACTAAGGTTTCACACGTACTAATAAACCCTACACGTGTTAAAATATCATGTTGGCAGGAGTTTCAGCCACGGACTGAGTGTTTGTTAACACTAGTAAACTTGCTAAGCTAACCAAGTCAGTTATCACGGTAAAAAGCCCGATTATCTCCAATAACCTCTTATCCAGCGATCTAATTAATCACATGAAGATGTCGATGAAGTTGTCAACGACTCAGTTGAAGCTTCGCCGTACATTTAGTAGGGATTAATTTACACGGTTTATGTGCTGGCAGCAGACATGCTACCGTTACCTACAGCTGCTGCTGCGGAGGACGTTGATGGGTGCACTCATTATCTTTTAGCTAGTCTAGATAAACTGTATTTTCTGTTTGTTGCCTTCGCCGTGTTGACAGGAGCGAGTGCTGCCTGCGTCGAGTTTTGAAAAATTGCAACCGCTTTCGGCTCCGTGGTACTTACTCACTGCCCGCTCCGTGACAGAATTCAGCTACTAGCGTTAGCTCCAACACGTGTCGCTGTCTGTCACCGATATGCGCTCCTGCACGTCATGAGTTTGCCTTGGGTGACATGCGCTTAATGTTGCAACCTTCGCAGCTAGCTAACTAATTGCAACATTTCAAATCGCGATTTTGCCTTCCTTGAGTTCTATGCTTCGCCAGAAAAGTCCAAATGGCTAGCCAGTCCTCACCTGATAGTACAAGTAAATATCACCAGACAGATAAAATATATTTGAACTTACCGTGTGATTTGCTTAATACAGTGCAGCATTCAAATGGATGATCCTCAAAAAGAAAGTCCGTTGGCTTCGACTGTTCTGCCTGCCTCCTACAGAAATACAGTAGTGTTCTGTATTTGTGTGGCCTCTAACGTGAATTCTAGATCACTCTCAGAATGCAACGTTATTAACAGTATATTAACAGTATATAAATATTACCCAGAATGCATTGTTTTCTACAGTATAGTACTGTTTTAATGGAAAACAGTATGTTACTGTCAGAATTTGGCTGTTTTCTTACAGCAATTTGTTACAGTGCAGAAGTTGCTGTAGATCAGATGTATCAGATTAGATGAGGGGAACAGGAGATGGAGGGAGGCCAGTAGATGAGGGGAGGTCAGTATTTTATGATGGTGGTGCCCCTGGCTGTGGTCCGTTACGGTGTCTCCTCGGCAGCGGCACACAGTCAAGGTCAGAATCCTGCATTTTTGACACACTGAGAGACACACAGATGAGATTTTGTCTGTCCCCGCCTGTATTTTTCTGTCCCTCCTTTGTGCTTTTCCTTCCATAAACTAAATGCTCTCCAATCTGCTGTGAACTTACCGAACATAAGAAGGGCAACAGTATCTTTTTTTTCCTTTCTCATGCAATTCCTCAGTTTGTTCAACTGTCTTATACTGAAACTTTCTGTGCTCAGAAAATTACATTCAGTCAGCTGATTTTCCCCCCCTTTTCTACTTTTCTAAAAGTCAATTAAATCAATTTTCAGATTCTCACCAATCAGAATTGTTGAATTGCAGCGCTGAGTGAGTCTGGTTTTGGTCTCAGGCCCTCCTTCTCACTCGTCTTTGTGGGGAGGTTGAGGCTGAAGGGAATATCTCCTCAGGGTGTGCACTACCACCGTTGACCACGAGTCCAGAAACCCTCAGACAAGCAATCCCACTTCTGACACCAAATTGTGGTGGAAAATCTGAAAATGAAGACAGACACCATGACCAAGATTGTCTGGTGTTTGATGTGGTGTTTCAATAGAGCTTTGCAAAGGATCAGTACACAGTCACACAGAAAGTGTAAAAGGAACTGATAATGAGTCAAGAATGTAAATCTGTCTTAGAGATGAAGGAGGTTGGGTCAGGATGGACCTGAAGTGCTTATTGTCAGGATGTGATTGTGTTATCAGAAGTTGTTGTTCTAAAGGGAGAACAGCTGTGTGTTCAAGGACAAGTAACCAGTTAGTGCCTGACAATACATGAGAAGTAACTATGAGGAACCAGTTCAGCATATAATTTTCCCACTATAGCATACACCACATTTGTGACCTGCAGTGAGATTAAATCTCCAATTGGATGGCCCTTTCCTGAGGCTCCGTTAAAAATAAAAGTTAAATGGTTGAGCAGCCACGGGTCGTCACCTTGGGTCTAGGGTTCCCTTCTAGACACGACCCTCTCTGTCTCTCTGTCAAACTAATGACAGCAGACTGTCTGTAAAAAGCACGATGTTAAACTCTGCAGTGTTTCACAGAAAGACTTTATTTGTGTGGACACCCAGGTTTGGTTTGTCACCAATTTTGTTTTATTTTTTAATCAGTCCGAGAGGACGACGGTATCAGTGATTGATTAGTGATCAATGTGCCCTCCTCTCCTCCCTCACCTGTTCACTCTGCTGTGAGAAGGTCTGAAAGTTTCTCACAGAGAAACACACACTCTCCTGTTTTACGTATAGGCCTCCTTATACAGTTGTTTAATTTTATAAGTGCATCTGGTTGGTGTCGATGTCATTAACCATCACGTTAGTTTCTGTTGTAATAAACTCTGTCATTAACAACAGTCTCCTCCACACGCAGCTCTCTGCAATTGGTCTGTGCGTTTCCTGATCAGCTAAACCAGCGCCAGAAAGACTAGAATAGTTGCGCCAATTAAAATAGAAGAAGGACAGGAGAGGAAACTTTAGCGCCATGTCTGGAAATCAGCAGTTTTCAGAGTCATGGTGTAACACTACAGTGTTTATGACAGGTGAAGGTCAGGTGTATTCGTCGTAGCCTCTCAGTGTGGCTTAGCTGTGCAAAGAACGGTCAAATGTTGCTGGAGTCCTCCTTGCAACATAAAAAAAGGATATGACAGTTGGCATATACCATAACAGACTGTGGTTTTGCTCATGTACATCACAGAAATCTCTGTTTAACACTTGAGTGTCAGAGCAAAACAGAAGGAGCAGTGACTGAACCTTTAAATGTTTTCACATCATAACTATTGGTCATACTAATGGTATGCACAATCTATGAACTGTTAAGTTGACTTACAGCATGTTTGACTCCAGCTCAAGATGACTGCTGATGTTGCTTGTTGCTTCATTGACGTGTGTCCAACTTCACATCTTGTCAGAGCCTTGTGAGAGGAAGAGAAAAATGTTACACCATTGATGCATATAAAAAAAGCACAATACAGACAGTGTACATTACATGCTTATATACCACTAATACACCATAAAAAAGAGACACATATCATGCATGGGAGGAGGCTGTTCTTATTTACCTGGCACAGGTCGATTTATAGAGCAGATAGTAGTGGTGTGTTCCTGTGAGTTTTGTCTCTCCATCTCTGGAACATGTTTGTTTCCTGTTAAGAACAAGTGCACAAACACAGATCAACACTCATTTACATGTTTACCTCAAAATGCAAATGAAAATAATAAAAAAAAAGATGTTGTAAATTATGTATGTTAATTATTTCATGTTTATAGATCAGTTAGTTAGTTACCCACCAGGTCCAGGTCGTGCTCCAGGTCAAATAATGGTGAAGCAGTGGCCTCTTGGTGTGCCGACTCCCACTCCCAGGTACATGGATGCTTTAGGTTAGCAGTGAGGACAGCAGTGGCGGGTTGCTGGACTCCATCTCCTCCTGCACTGTGCTAAGACCAGGGTTGTATTCTAGGTTTAGTGAAAAATCTGAGTTAGTTAATCTTGACATAAGTAAAACTCTGGATTACCAGTGGGTCATTTACAATGGAAAATAATTATTTTCTAGGTGGACCTTGTTCAGGTGGCTAAAATATGTTTTGTTACTGACCTTGTCCACAGTAGTACGCAGCTTAGCTTCCCTAATGGTGCTCCTCTCTGCTTGTCCCAATTGGTGGTGTGCTGACTCAAATTCACTGTAGTTGATACACTGACTATAGATAAGGTCCTCACATAACCACACTTCAAATAAGCTGAATGATCCCTTTAAAAGCTATTAAAATTGTTGTATTAATTGTATTAAAAGGCACTTGGCTTTTTTGTTTACCAACAAATAGTATATCAACATGTTTTGTGAGAAAATGCAGTTTAAGCCTCCCGACCTAAACATGGCATTAGACTAACTTATGCAACTTCAAGAAAGCAGACTGACATAAAAGAAACATTTACAGTGGGATGAACTTATTACTGTAAAAGAATTAAATTTCTTAAAGGGATGCTTCAGCATCATGTTCACTGTAATTGCTGTAGTGTAAGTGTCATTCAGTGTGCCTGATGTACAATTCACATAGGCATCACTAACTATAGCCAGAAAATTTTGCACAAAACTTTGAGTGTGCCTTATGCTCACTGCCAACTAGTATTTCCACCATACTGCCAGCAGTAATAATAGCACTAAATGTATCATTGAAGTCGTGTGTGTGTGTGTGTGTGTGTGTGTGTGTGTGCACGTGTGTCCGTGCACGTGTGTGTGCGTGCATGCACTATTGTGCATGTTTGTATGTGTATGGGTGAGTGTGTGCGTGTCTGTGTGTCTTGCTTACACATTGGATGCATGTTCACTCATAGCTGCTGGCCATAGCAGCCATTGAATATCTAGCTCTAAGGCTAATATCCATCACTGCCTATTGCCATTTTTATTGTCAGCCATTTTGTTCTTCTCTCACTTACATCCCTTCTCAGTTTCAGACTTCAGTGTTCTCTCAAAATACACAAATTGCACATCAGATTGTAGGAAAAGCTGTGCCGGTAGCAACATGTGACCACAGAAACAAAAGGACTTATAGTTTTGGCTCAGCAAGGTCAAAAAGGACAAGTTTTCCAACCAACTGCCCCATTCACTCCCATATTAACTCAGATTAAGACCTTCTTGAGAAAAGCAGATGACCCCAATTCTTTAAATCGTTGGTGTGGCCACATATTTGGCACCACAAGAATAAAATTTACATGGCTGTGTTCACAGTCTTCTCTTCTTGCTCAACATGTGTTTGGTTTGGCTGTGGGACTTGGGGTCTGTCACTCAGAGGCAGTAGTTCGAGAGGCAGATTTATATCAAATGCATGTTTTGCCTACACAGTGGATACATGTCCAGCCACAGTTGCTGGGCAGAAATTTTCAAAGCTGATTGTGATTGGTTTAACTGAATGTCTGGCTCTAAGTCTAATATACATGGCTGCCTGCTACCATTTTTAATGTCAGCCATATTGTTCTTCTGTCCCATTTAAGGGAGCTAAGCACAGTCAAATAATGTACTCTGTTGTCACTTTCAGTTCAGATTTTACTTCACTCACCAATCAAGCACAGCCTCCAAATGTACTTCTCTTTGCCTAGAAGAGGAAACAATATATTAGTCTCATCTTATGTATCTCACTTTGTCTGTGTGTATGTCTGCTCAAACTAAGCAGCACCAGTTATGACTGTTTTTATCCATAGGTTTGCAAGAAAGTACATTCATAATAAATATTCAAATTCTAGGCACTTCTACACACACTACATTAAGCAAACGTTCACACATAACCAACAATCTTCACGTAATAAAGCTATCAGCTAATAATTGTCAAATAAAAACATCTTCACATGAGACATAATTAATTAAACATAGGCACATATGTGACTGGTTACACCAGAAAGACAATTAGCCTATATATACCTTAGCTGACTTAATGCTTAAGTATCCTGAATATAAGATTCAGTCTTTCCCTCAAGATGCCCTTTGCTTTATTTATTTATTGTCACACTGTCTCTCCTCTCTCTCACCTGTGCTCTGTGTTTACTGAAGCTAGGGCTACATTCATACACACAGAGGAATGTGGGGAGACAGGCGCTTGTTACTGCAGATATGTTAATGCAGCTAACAGAGGCGCCGAGCGGACGCGGAGGAGCTCAGGTATACATCATCAACAAGTGCGAGCTATTCACTGTTGCTAGGCAACACCAAACGCTACTTGTCACTCCGGAAAGAAAAAGGACGAGGAGGAAAAAGCAGACTCACCTTCTGCGAAAACTAACCACAGCTCTGTGTAACAACATGATAGGATTTACTGTTGCTGAGCTAAAGGACAGTTTATATAGCTACGAAGCACTGATCCTGTCACTGTGTCTGCCTGGAATAGACTAGCGAACGTACACAAACAGCTAAACTAACGTTAGCATTGTATTTAGCTTAACGGTAGCTCGTAAACTGCCTAATCACAAGCCTGGTAGCCCGATCTGACTACTGACATTTCACCAAGCAATACTCTTCCTGCCGAGATCGTGGTATGATTTTAATGAGTTATACAGTTTGGGGAACTCGGAAACACAGAGAATGGGTTTTCCTTCCATTTTCTCTCCCTCCTCTGTTTGTATGTGTCGCTTTTGGCTACGTCACATTCAGCTGTAATTTCATTGGTTGCGCTTTGAAAGGTCAGCGGCAAACGAGGTCAAAGTAATTTGAACTTTGGGCGCGGTGGTGAGCGGCAGATCCATTAGGCCGGGCGCCACCGCTCTCTCCATAGGAAAATATGGGACAGCCAGCGCAAAGCGTTTTTACCGTTGATCATGTGTAGGGGTTTTTAAACCGCCGGATTTCGACGCACCTCCCTCTCCCGCCCCTCCCCCTGACCGCCTATCGACCGAGGCTTCATTTCCTGTTCGTATTTATTGATTATCATGCCAATTTACTGTCAGTTTACATATTTCTGACTATTTAACTGCTTTTTTTTTTACATTAAAAAGACAGGAACGGAGACAAACAGCCACTCACCTCAACAGACGCGGGAGAGGTTAATGGTCCGACGACGTCACTCAGAAATTCCACTGTTAGACACTGAAAACTTACAAAATGCCACTAAAATGTGTGTGGGTTTATTTTTTTGAATGTATTGCATTATGCACATTACACAGCTACATTAATAGTACCATTTGTATGATGTAGTTTATATGGCAAACAGATTAATGGCTACAGGTGTAGCTCAGAATACCATATGTATTCTGTTATGCAGAAATCCATACATTGTGTGTGTGTGTTTAAGTTTGTGTGTGCGCACGCATGTGTGCTTGAATGCTTGGACAGGCATACAGGCCTGTACAGACAGGCATGTCTGCTAAAGTGTATTTATATAAGAATTTAATGGTTTAAAGGTTTGTGATGATTTCGGCCGTTGCATTTCCTCCTAAATTGAATGCACAGTCACAGCACTGATCAAGCTGTCTTGGGCCAGTTGATTTAATAGAGATTACTCAGAGGCTGAGAGGCATCAATCGAACTGGATTTGAAATGAGAATGACAATGAAGTGAAATATTGAAGTGTTTTCTGAAGGGTTTTGTACAACTGAATAGCTGCCTTTATAATTTAAGAGTGTTTGAAGTATGTGGAATTTTTTAATCTTTGTGGAAAGGTTGAAGCCACACTGAATGGCTGCCATAATGTAATAATATTTGAATGATGTGGAATATATGAGTATCTTTTAGAAAACTGATGCCAGACTGAATAACTGGCTTTTTAATGTAATGACCTGGTGTCAATGCAATAAATCCAGGTTAAAATAATTTTTATTAAATGAAAATATCAAGGCATTAATAAACATAAACAAATAAAGAATAATAATAAACATAAGTGTTTTTGGGTTTATGGAAGAAAAAACTTTATCCTCTTAAAAAACCAAATAAATCCCTAAAATATGAATGCAAAAAAAAAAAAAGAAAAGAAAAAGAAATTATTACTGATAAAAATTAGAATAAATGTGTAAAAAAAAAAAAAACCCAAAAATTAAATAATGAAGACTAATTACTAATTGAAAAAGCCTAAATTTTAAAAGAAGGAAAAGGGGGTAGAAAAGCACTTCCTACTGTGTCAGGGCAGCTGTTTGCTGAAAGGGAGAAAGAGGAGTCAAATAACTGGTCACTGATAGCTTGGCTCCATCTGCTGGACAAAAAGAGTCACTGCATGGCCTATCAAGTGAACCATCAAACAATTCAGCAGCAGATGTAGAGTCAGTTTACAGCCTCCGCAAAGCCTCTAAAGCAATAGTAAAATAAAATATCATAATTATTTTCTAAAAGAGAGTCACAAAAGATGAAATTAGTCCAGAGAAGTTGATTTTTGGAGCCATATGGTTCACAGAATAAAGAAAAAATGTCTTTATAACTTCTGCTATTGTGTTGTTTCACCTGGTTTGTGGCAGTCCTTTCACCTTGCTGGGGGACGCAGCTTGCACCGGCTCAGGTTTTCACTTGCACCATATAATATAGAGATATATCTGAAATATAGAGAAAAGGCCTGGTGTCAATGTAATAACCCAAATAATATCGAAAGGAATACATTCAGACCAGAAATGAGAGCAAAACTGTCCTCAAAATCACTGTTCGTAATAATAAAAATAATAATATTGACGGCGAAATACACCTCAAGTCACGGGCTCTCAGGAAAGGTCAGAAGGTCGCTCAGAACACATTGCTTCAAAAACTGCTCATTCTTACAAAAGAGGATGGATCCCTGAAGAAATTTAGGGTCGAGTTAAATAGGATGTAAACAGACAAATCAGTTGTAGCCATTGTTATATTCCCACAGCCTGAATCGAATATGGAAAACACCAGTGACGTGCGGTCAGGGGAGGCAGAGAATCGCTGAATTTTTGCATTTCCCGTTCAAATACAGGGAAGAGTTGCGCGGTGTGGCACCAGCGAGCTGAGCCTCACCTTGGATTGCGCAAACCCTCACAAACTGTGCTGGCGTGCCATGCAATTAGAGCGTGTTGCTGTCTCTCTGTATGTTGCCAATAAAATGTTTTCAACACTTTTATCATACGCCCTGACCTTCCATAGTCTAGCTGATGTATATATATAATGTATGTGTGTAACGAGTTTAGTCTCGCTGATCAATCATGAACTGCAGTAAAAGGGCACGATGTGAGGCAGGCAATACTCTTGCCTCATGGAAGGGGACGCTCGTGAGCTTAGAGAGTCTTCTTGCTACTGTGCAGCTGAAGAGTAAGTATCTTTTGAAGTATTTCCACAGAGTTGGTGGCAGACATCGTGTTGTGTGTCTCATTCAGATGGTAGAGCACAAGGTTAACTGCATGAATAATCGGAGGTGCTTGAATTCATGGCTCTTTGCGCTAGCTAACTAATTAATTAAAGCGCTCGTCATATCATTATCGTTATTATTATTATTATTATTATTATTATTATTATTAATGACAACAGTCTCAAATTCGTTTTTTCATGAATCTGTTCCTTTTTGTACCAGCAAGTGTGTTACACAAGTTTTTTTTTTTTCTTCTTTCTAATCCATAGATCAGGAATGAAATTGTTATTGTTATTAAGTAAAACATTTGCCACCTGAGGTCTAGAATGCTGTACTTATCTTCGAATTCTGTCCACAATTTGGTATTCCTCAATAAGAATCATTTTATCATTAATCAAACCACTTTATACATTTTGTTTTCCATAACTGGATGGCAATAACTGTGCATTTTTATGCCACAAATTGTGTTAAATCAATTTATCCTACCTAATTGGTCTGGAATCAAATTATTATTATCATTAAATAAAAACACTGGCCACCTGAGGCCTAGAATGCCAATTTTTTTAGACAGAATTTGAGCGTAATTCCTCAAATTCTGTCTAAAAAAATGGTATTAGGACACCCTCTAGCAGACAGAATTGGGAACAACATGTACTATTTTCTTTTTGCCTCAGCTCCGCTGTGCTAATTTTAGCAACAGGCCTATTGTCTTGCAAAAGCTGCTTTTTCGCAGTCAAAAAAGACACTTGATGGTCCGTGACAAAATAAGCTTTATTAAAAAGCTAATGTGCGCAACATCTCAGCCTTGAAAGACCTTCTTCAGGCAAAAAATGTGTATATTTCCCTCTGTCTCACCAGCTGTCGCGGCGGCCGAGTCCAGAAGTCAGGCCTCAATTGGCCAGGTGAAATCAGGACTACAATGTGGCGTCAGGCTGTAGTCCGAGGCTCCTTCAAAATAAGAGTCCTTCAAATAAATGTCAAATGTCGCGATTTTTACATCTTTTCTACCATGAATTCATTTTAATTTCATAAACTGTGTGTCCCTTATTTATCTTTTATTCAACATATGAACTGTGTATGTTTTAACCTCTTACTGTTCATATATGAATTTTACATTTCATGCTGTACATTCATGAATTGGTTGTTTTTAAATCCTTGTGTACATAAATTTATATTAAACCGTTTTGGATACAACTACATTATTTTGCCCTGTATTTATTTATTTATTTATTTATTTGTATTGCTCTTTTAGCATTTATCAATTATTTAAAGAATCTCACACCAGACTTAACATCAATTTAAAATCCATAATCATCCAAATGCTTGTGGTTAGGATCCAGAATGGTTGTGGTTAGGATTCAAATCCCTTGGTAAGGATATTATCAACCTCTGTCTACCCCAATTGGGGTTAGGCAAGGAAATTACTATGGTTAGGATTAGCAGCTTGCTCTGCTGTTAGGGTATAACCCTACCACCATGTCATTATCATACCTCGACAGGTTTTCGGGGGATAACTTTTGAAGGGAAGATGGTAGAGACTTGAAACCAAGCTCTGCACCCCCATTTGCAGGCATTGTGGATCCAGCGGTACCACCATCGAGTCCCTACAAGGTCAGGAAGTGGGTCAACCAGAACCTTGAGGACTCTGGTGCATACCTTGATGGGTTTTCGGCGTATAACTTTTGAAGGGATGGTGTTAGAGACGTGAAACCAAGCTCTGCACCCCCGTTTTCAGACATTCCGGATCCAACGGTATCACCATCGAGTCCCTACAACGTCGGGAAGTGGGTCAACCAGAACCTCGACGACTCTGGTGCATACCTCGATGGGTTTTTGTGGAATAATGTTTGTAGGGAAGCTGGTAGAGACATGAAACCAAGCTCGGCACCCCCATTTTCAGACATTCCGGATCCAACGGTACCACCATCGAGTCTTTAGAAGGTCGGGAAGTGGGTCAACCAGAACCTTGATGACTTTGGTGCATACCTCGACTGGTTTCCGGGGGATAACTTTTGAAGGGAAGGTGGTACAGACTTGAAAGCAGGCTCTGCACCCCAATAACTTTGTCTGCACACGCACACACACACACACACACACACACACACACACACACACACACACACACACAAGTGAACACATCAGAATGTTAGGTGGCTGTGATGTCATCAAAGGGAATGTGATGACGTCACAGACCCTGTGCTTTGATCTACACTGTAAATAATTACCAGAATTTCACAATAGTCAATTGTAAAATTTCACACTAAATTGCATTATTATCACTTTACAGGATTTAACTTTAATGTTCACAGTATGACACTGTAATTTAGAAGTTTACTATAAAAACAGTGCCATCACAGTAAACTACTGTATTATTTGTTGTTTTAATTATTACTGGGATTTCACAGCATTTTATTGTGTTATTTCACCGCAAAATACTGTATTAAGACTCTCCACGCAAAAACACAGCAAATTACATGAACCGCACTGACTTGTGGGACCTGCCGCGGATTTTTTCAAATATTATTAACAGTTGGTGCATGGACTTGATGCCACCGGCCCGGAGAACAAGAGAAGGTAATTTAGCCTCTTTTTCTACCTTTGCGTTCACTATATTGACATTTTAAACGAGTGTGTTGTTCGTCGTATTAATTACTCTTTATTCTCTGACGCTTCTATTTCTACACAGTCAAACCGAGTGACACCCACCTCACCGAAGGCTGCGAGTAGCAACCACACGGAGAATTAACACGGTTAGTTGGTTTGATTAAGTGTTTGTGTGAGCTAAAGGGACGTTTTGTGTCACGGTAGAGTGAATCTTTGCTCCACATTTTGATTTGAGGCTGTGGCTGCGTTAACATTAGCAAGTTAGATAGTTGGTTTGATACGGTGCAAAACACCCACGCTAACGTTAGCTGACGTTTCTCTTTCATCTTGCATGTGAAATTCTCAGTAGAGCAGCACGTAGGCTAATATAACGTGCTTTTTTTTCTTTTTTCCAAGCATTTCTTGATCCATCAACGGCTTGTTACCAGGGTGTTTGTCTTTTAGGCCTAAACAACTTTTTTTTTTTTTTTTTTTTTACAGCCATCAAATGATGGAATAAAAAGTTGATATTGTAGCTAGATCATTGACCTG
Source organism: Lutjanus erythropterus (assembly GCF_056507025.1). Lineage (NCBI taxonomy): Eukaryota > Metazoa > Chordata > Actinopteri > Lutjaniformes > Lutjanidae > Lutjanus > Lutjanus erythropterus. The sequence goes on from NC_139339.1 coordinate 28,393,210, forward strand.
CTGCATATGCTCTAGTTTATAGTTTGATTTGCATCGATTGTTTTGGTTTTTTGTAACTCAGTTAAAGAGATTTTGCTTCGGCAGGGGTCCATTTTCCTCTTCACATAACGAGTTGTTATTATTTCTGTATTTTCCTCTTCTAGTTTATTAATTTTTTTGTTTTGGTGAATAATGTTCCACTGTAAATTTAGTGGGTGCATTTATGTGTCTGATAACGTTAGTCACTTTATTAAGCACGTAAAGCTGCACAGTAACACTCCCAATTATCACTATCAGTGTGGTGTGCCTGACTGCACACGGATGTATCTCAAAGCTACTGTTCTATAAAGGCACATATATAGAGAGCACAAATCAGCAGGATTGCATTGCAAGCAAGTGGACACAGCCTTAAAGTGTGTGGCTCAGTCTTGTGCATTCAAGTGTGATACTGTAACCTCTCTTATAAAGCATTTGAAGACACACACAAAAGATGGATTGGAAATCAAATGTCCATTCAGAGGCTGTGACTGCAGCTTCACAGTTCCATCCAGTTTTGACTCGCACATTTTCAGGAAGCATAGAGGTAGGCGTGTAGATGATCTAATTGATTTGGTTCTACACAAGTCTCTTCCTACAGAGCCTTTGAGTGAGCCTGAACCGGGGCCCTCATGTTCAGACGTTTCTGATGAACAACATGAACCAGAAGTTCCATTTGCTGTGGATGAAGCCCTATTCCTAGACAACCTAACGCTTCTCTACTTGAAACTACAGGCTAAGTTATTGTTACCAGTAAGTACTATTCAAACTATCATTGAGGACTTTCAAAATGCCCATGAAATTGGCCTGTCACACATGTTTAACATTCTGAGTGAAAAACTGAAGGTTCTTGGAATTCCTGAGACCACAATAAGCAACATTATTGACGAAATTAACAGAGAGGATCTACTGAAGATCTATAACAAAGGAGTTGTGAGCACAGATTTTAAGAGGACGAATGCTTTTAAAAAGAGTTTCCACTATGTTGAGCCTGTGCCTGTATTCTTGGGAAATGATGAAAATGGTAAAGAACGTTTTGCTACATATGTACCTGTACAGGAGACATTGGGTGCCCTGTTCAAAAATGAGTCTGTGCGAGAACAGCATGCCGCAACGCGCATTCAACCCTCCACAGTTAATGTCTACCAGGATGTTAGGGATGGAGAGGTAGTTAAAAGTAATCTTCTGTTGAAAACTGAGCCATCCTCAGTCGGTGTGATACTGTACCAAGATGCATTTGAAGTTGTCAATCTGCTTGGCTCGGGGAAAAAAAAACACAAAGTGTTGGCTGTGTACTCAACTCTGACTGACATTTTGCCTCACAACAGATCCAGTTTAAATCAAATGCAACTCGTCCTCCTATGTAGGGAGCAGGACTTTAAGTACTTTGGGATGAACAAAGTTTTGGAACCACTTATCAAGGACCTTAAAGTCCTGGAGGAGAGAGGTATTGTGACAAGCGACGGTAGTGTTGTAAAAGGTACATTGGTTGCCATTTCAGGAGATAACTTGGGATCCCATTCTATTGGTGGCTTTTTAGAAAATTTCAGCCGGGCTGATCATTTCTGTCGCTACTGTGAGGTAGACAGAGCCACATTTTTGAACGAACCCCTGTTGTGCGGTACCCCCAGAACAGAACAATCCTACCAAAGTCACTTGCAACATCTAACAACTACTGTCACTGACTCAGTATGTGGCATAAAGTGTGACTCTCCTTTTAACCAGCTGGCTCATTTCCATGTCTGTCAACCTGGCCTTCCACCATGCTTAGGCCATGACTTGTTTGAGGGTATTGTCTCTTATTACCTTGCATTGTTCATCAGCAAATTAGTCAAGGAGAAGCATTTTACTTACCTGCAATTAAATCGGTGCAAGAACCAATTCAAATACCAAGGAAATGATGGCTTTGACAAACCAGCAGATGTCCTCCCTGGAAGTGAGAGATTAAGTGGGCACGCAGTTCAAAACTGGTGCCTGCTAAGACTACTACCTCTCTTGGTGGGAGACAGGATCAAGGATCCTTGTAACAATGAGGTTTGGCAGCTTATTTTGCAGTTGAGGGAGATAGTGGAACTTGTCTGTGCACCAGCCATTACAGCAGGCCAAGTAGCCTATCTGAAAGTCATCATTGAAGAATACATATTCCACAGGAAAAAGCACTTCCCTGGTCATTCCCTGAAGCCTAAGCACCATTATTTGTGCCACTATCCAGAGCTGATCATACACTTTGGCCCACCCTTTCGCCTGTGGACTCTTAGGTTTGAAAGCAAACACACATTTTTCAAGCAATGTGCTAGAAAATTACAAAACTTCAAAAGTATTTGCCAAACTCTGGCCGAGAGACACCAACTTCTGCAAGCCTATTTGAGTGCAGGCAACCTTTTTCCTGCACCTATACAAGTAGAGAAGGGTACAGAGTTTTTTGAAAATGATTACAATGACAAGATCAGGTCATCTGTTGCCAGTTACGAGTTCGAATCACAGTCTGCCATGGCCTGTAACAGTGTCACAGTTAAAGGCACTCTTTACAAAAAAGGAATGTTCGTTTTGCTTGGGAGCAGTGATGAAGAACTTTATGCTGGGGAAATAAACCTAGTCATTATTTGCCATGACTGTGTGCACTTTGTGACAGAGAAACACACCTATGTAAAGTTGAGAGACATGGGAATCTACTCTGAGTTAGGCAAAGCCCAAGAGCATTATGTTTGCATCAAGCATGATGATTTGCTTGACTACTATCCTCTTCCAGCTTACAAAGTGTTTGACCTGTCACTAATTGCTCTTCACCATTCTTTTTCAGAGGCAGTATAAACAGGCAGGTGACGAAAGCAGACAGGACACCTCAATACTGGAGCAGGCTGTTGAGGTAAAAAATAACTTTAAGTTGCGAGAAGAAAAAGGTGTATGGTGTATAATTTAATGAGGCATTTGGTGGAGTATCAAGCTACATTATTCTGTTATATTCCTAACTTACCACAAAGTTGCCGTTCATTTAATATGACTTGTACCTCAACATTTTTGGAATGCACTTAGCCGCCATCCAAATAGAAATATAAAGTATATTTTGTTGAGCTGTAGTTCAAAATGTCTGTCTTACAATTGGAGCCAAAGCCAGCGTGACACACAGTGTGTTTAGAGTCTAAAAGTTATGGGAGTGGAACAAATGTTTGATGGTTTGATTGAAATGGTTTAATTTCTATTTTCATAGTACAGTTGAAACTCCTTAATTGGCATATTTATTTTTAATTTATTGAGATGACTCTTACCCTTGATTAATGAACAGAGGTATTGCAACTGGAAACAAACTAAGATGGGAATTGTTCCTCTTAGCGGTGGCACTCTTAGGGCCCCCACTGTTATATTAAATAAAGCTCCATTAATTGAAGACTGTACATTGCTGTAATCAATTTGTCTGTCACTCTCTCCTGTCTTAAAGAACATGAATCGTGAAGACATAGAGGAAGCAATCTCAACACATCTACCTGGCCTTTCTGCTCAAACTCTTACATCCCTGCTGGAGGTGTTGGAAGAGCTTGGTGTTGAGAGTAGAGCAGACCTTGTTTTACTTCAAGAGAATGATCTGGTGAGATGCCTTCGACCAATCCAGTTCCGTAAGATGCTGAATGGCCTTAAGACTGAAGGTAAATACACATTTAGACACTGCTCTAAGAAAGTTGACCTAATGCACCACCAATTTCAAATAACAGTGTGAAGCTTTTGAAAATGTTCTATTTTCATTAGAGCATGAGTGGGTCATAATGAATATTTGGCCTATGATATCAGTAAAATAGCAAAAATTGCAGAATGTAACTATTTTAATTCATTTACACTCTTTTCAGCAATATATTTATCTCATGCCTCCCATTTACTTATTGATATTTTCTTGTCCTCTCACTTCTAGCACTTCCAATAGTTGAAATCGAATATGCTGCTGTCCCCTCCTCACCTCTCATAAGTACTCCTGATCCCGCATCCTCGAGTTCGGCAAGACGTTCAAGCCCCTCTCTGCCTTCATCTCCACTGGCTGGCAGGCCATGGTATATAGACTTTCAGGTCAGATGGGACAGGATGCCAGCAGCAATTCAAAAAGCATTGTCAAATCAAGCAAGACCATCACCAGGGGACAGAAAGGACATGGTGAGGGCAATTGTTGACCAGATGTTTGAGCATGATCGCAACCCAACAAGAGCAATATGTCACAGCATCGCCCGGAGCATTGTACGGGAATACCCTAAATGTTTTGCTGATGTCGGGAAGAAAGGTGATATTGTTGGAGATGGCAGTCACTCTCTTCTCCAACAAATTAAAGCAAGAGTGGAATACAAAAACAGAAAAAATACCCTTGCGCGGCATCGCCGAGAAAAACAACTGGGCACTGCAGTGGTAGAGGGGGGCAGACTGATGGCAAGAGGCCCTGTGGATCAGTACGGCTGTGTGAGGTGGAGTCCCACAGAACTCCCATCTGGAGAAACTATGGAGAGCTTGAATGAAATCAAAAACCAACTGTCTAACATCTACTCGGAGAAAGGAATGGGCGCGGAAGAGACAGCAGAAGCTCTGATGGAGAAGACATATGTTATCCAACGCCAGTACCTTAACAGTGTCCCTGCACCAGCGGTTGCAGACATTCAGAAGGAGTGGCCTTTTCTGTTTTCGCAGAGAGGCCTTTACACTTTGGCCTACTGACAGATGTCCCCATCCTTGTTAAAATGCACGAGGCCATGAACAACAAAGGCAGTACCATCATTCGGTTCTGCCAGGAACTCAGCCGTCATCCCAAAATTGAAGAAATCCTGGCTGATTATGAGCCAGAGACATCAGACAAAGCTGTTAGTGTCCTTCTACTCCTGATGGCATACTTCACAGAGCCCAAAACCTCCATCATGCTTGAGACTGATGTAAGTTGTTAAAAAGATAAATAAGCATGTAGTGATTGCATAAGTAAGCACAAATTTTGCTGCAACAGATGTATGACACAGTGATCTTATTTTACAGCCATGTGCCACTGCCGCTGATGTACAAAGGACACAGGAGCTGCCAAGCACCCCCTGCTTGATTGTACAAGGTACTGTTATTTTGATTTTAACTTTATATTTGTAGGAAAAATGTGAAAACCGTGAATATTTTATAAATTATTATAAATTCATTACATATGTTTCCTTATTGTAACTGGCTGACTGGTGTTTTGAACATTTTTTTGCTAAATTTTGTATCTTATCGCCATCTCTTCTGATTCTGATCTTTTCTGATAATTTTTTCTTTGAGCATTAAATGTTGCTGATCATCTCAATGACACATTCAGCATTCCACATCTTTATGACAGCACACATCTGCTTATTTCAGGTGACCTGATGAAGCCAAGGGCGTGGATGTTGTCGATTGAGGGACGAGTGGTGATGGGACCACACAGCAACATCGTGAGCGGGTTGGCTGCGCTTTTTGCCAGCTTCTACAATCTTAATCTTCAGTACCCTGAAGACAGTTCCTGCACTTTGGAGTTTATTCAGAGGTACAGTATAGCAATTTCAAAATTAGCATTTTATTGGATCCTTAGTTGACACCCTTTTTCACTCAAAAATGAAAATCTAACGCGTACACACACACACACACACACACACACAAAAGCAGACATGGTGCTCATAGCATTCCCACTAATTATTATTATTACGTCCCTTTTTTAACACGTTTCAACTCCTTCATACTTTATGCTATTAAAACCGTTCAACTATCAAAACGTTCAGCTCTTTTAGGACATTGCCGCTATGACTTTTCAGCTTTCTAACTTTTATAGTTTTTACACTGTAAAACATTTTTTAACCAATTTTTACAATAGAAGTCTATGGGAGAAATCTTCAAACCTACTTCTACTGCTTTTATTACTACTATTGCTATTTCTACTCCTACTATTACTATTACTGCTGTTACTATTACTTTTACTGCTATTACTACTACTTTTACTACTATTTCTTCTACTACTATTACTTTTACTATTACTATTACTACTATTACTTCTACTACTATTAATATTACTTTTACTACTACTACCATTACTACTATTACTACTACCATTACTACTATTACTACTACTACTACTACTATTACTATTACTACTACTACTACTACTGTTTCTACTATTACTTTTACTACTATTACTGTTACTTTTATTACTACTAGTAGTACTTCGACTACTATTACTTTTACTACTACTACCATTGCTATTACAACTATTACTTCTATTACTACTATTACTCTTAGGCATTTAATGTAAGATTTATGCATTTTCAGCTAATACTACTACTATTACTACTACTGCTATTACTAAATTCTTTCAGGCATTTTATGTGAGATATATGCATTTTCAGCAGAGTTTTTCTTTTCAGCAATGAGCATTCCCACTGCATTTTCGCTAGGAAATGCAATTTTTCTAGTTTAACATAAAAGATCATCTGATATACTTTATTGTTGATTTACAGATGCTTCCTGGGTATCAACGCACATGTAAGCACTCTAATGCGCAAACTGGTAGATTTCGAGTGGCAGGCAATGTAGAACGTTGTAGAAGGTAGAATGTTTATTTTTTTCTTTTTTAACAACTTGGGAGTGTCCCTTTTTTGACCTGTGGATTCCATTTTGGCAAATTGGCCCATTGCCATAATCCCTACAGTCATAGTAGTAGGTTTGTTACCTTTAATTGTCGGTACAAGCTATTTTTAGATCAGTGGAGCAGAGCTGTGAGAACAACTCCGTCTCGTAACGTGCCATAGCTTGTTGTTGGATTGTGTATTTAATGAGTTTGATGAGGGAAACCCAGAAATCCCATTAGCCTCTGTAGCGTAGCTCCGCTTATATAAAATTAGCTTGTACCGACAATTAAAGGTAACAGACCTACTACTATGACTATAGGGGTTATGGCAATGGGCCAGTTTGCCAAAATGTTGAACTATCCCTTTAAAACATGCCTGAATTGTAGTGGTTGTACTGTTGTACAGTTTTGCTGTTGCACATTTTAAATTGTTAACTTTTAAAGCTGTTTGTGAACACATCAGAATGTTAGGTGGCTGTGATGTCATCAAAGGGAATGTGATGACGTCATAGACCCTGTGCTTTGATCTAGCATGGGCTCTGTGATGCCATCAGTGTTAGGTTATAACCATAGCACCATGTCATTAACATATCTCCACTGGTTTTTGGGGGATAACTTTTGTAAGGATGGTGGTAGAGACTTGAAAGCAAGCTCTGCACCCCCATTTTTGGACATTCCGGATCCAACGGTGCCACCCTCGAGTCTCTACGAGGTCGGGAAGGGGGTCAACCAGAACCTTGAGGACTCTGGTGCATACCTCGATGGGTTTTCGGAGGATAACGTTTGAAGGAAAGGTGGTAGAGACGTGAAAATAAGCTCTGCACCCCCATTTTCAGACATTCCGGATCCAAGGGTACCACCATCGAGTCTCTACAAGGTTGCGAAGTGGGTCAACTAGAACCTCGAGGACTCTGGTGCATACCTCGACGGGTTTTTTGTGGAATAACTTTTGAAGTGAATGTGGTACAGACTTGAAAGCAGGCTCTGCACCCCCATAACTTTGTCTGTACACACACAACCAACCACCCACCCACACACACACACCCACACACACACACACACACACACACAAGTGAACACATCAGAATGTTACACTGCAAAAATTAATAGTCTTAATATTAGAAATAAATACTTGGTTTGAGCAGATATAGACTAAAATTAAGTGAAATAATCTGCCAGTGCAGTGAGATAATCACACTTGGTAAGATTTCTTGAAATAAGAAAAAATATATACATATTAGGCAAGTGAGAAATATCTTAAAAAAAAGTGGTGAAACACTCATTCCAAGTGCTGTATGCAAGTCAAATAATCTCAAAACTAGTTTTTCAATTCTTATTTCCCTTTTGTTTCTTCCTCAAATTGAGTGAAAAAAACATAAATCCAGAGCAACTTAACAAGATGATTCTTCTTAATTCAAGAGTTATGATTAGCTTTCATCTTAAATCAATACACAGTATATACACTAAATTAAAATCATACACAGAATATTGCCAACATTTATTTGAGTTGCTTGCAGAAGATTCCTTACAATGTTTACAATCATTATAACATAATGTTTGCAAAATTAAACATTCCCCCAAAAAAAGTACCTCTGAAACAGGTAACAGGTAACAGAGGCTATAACCTCTTTGATAACATTTAAAGTATGAGGCAGAACATGGCAGTCAAGGAAAAAACTACTTTGCATGAACAAAAATAGACAGCAAGTCTTCAGTATTTGTGTAAAACCTCAAAAAACACAAGGACTTGAGTTTTGTACCCCCTGCCAAGCCTGAACAACTCTATTTCTTGATGAAAGTGTTCCACTCTGCCATGGCTCTTTTGTATGAGCCTGTGGTGTCTCGCTCGTGGATACTGTCCTGTAAGACTTCTGTCTGAATGACAGAGAGAAGGGTCGCCACACACTTAGGATAGGTGAGATGCAGGGTGTAGTAATAACCCATCAGATACAGCAAACCTTCACCAAGTTCTTCTTTGCCAAATGTAGTGACAGGAGTGTTTCCAATTGCCAGAAGACAGCGGGAACCATCAAAGACCAAAACAGGGCTGAAGAGAGTTCTCCTCTGGAGGTAGATGGCTGGCTCTTCTGTTGGCTAAAGAAGAACACACAGGGTATACTAAGAAACTGAAAAACTACTTGGGCAAGTGAACTGAGATTTTTGAACACCATTATGTACACCTACAGCTCTGGAAAAAATGAAGAGACCACTGCAAAATGATCAGTTTTTCTGGTTTTTCGATTTATAGGTATGCGTTTAAGTAGAATGAACATTTTTGTTTTATTCTATAAACTGCTGACAACATTTCTCTCAAATTTGAAGTTAAAATATCACCATTTAGAGCATTTTCTAGCAGAAAATGACAACTGGTCAAAATAACAAAAAAGATGGTGTTTTCAAACCTTGAATAATGCAAATAAAACATGTTCATATTCATTTTTAAACAACACTAATATTCTAACTTGTTTAGAAAGTGATTTTAGTTTAGAAATCAATATTGGTGGGATAATCTCAATGTTTAATCACAGCAGTGGTTTTTATAAAATTCCTCATAAAATAAGATTTGGTTCAGGTGATCACCTGATCAGTGTCTCTTTAAGTAGAATGAGGAGGCTTGTGTTGGAATCCAACAAACACTGGAATGGACTGGCTGCCATACATGTAGAGATGCTGATTTAAGAAATATTTGTGAGGGTTGTCTCTTAATTTTTTCCAGAGCTGTATATATCTATGAACACAACCATACTGACATGTGGTATATGAAAACGGATCATTTTCTGCTCTAAAGATAGGATCATGGGTCAAGACATACCAGGCAAAGACATCATGAAAATAACTTGTGCCTTAGTTACTGTTTAAAGACTGTCTGCCACTAAATACCTGGGAAATGTTAGAGGATTAATTCTTAAAATATGAACAAACTCACCTGAAGGACATGAAGCAATGCCTCACTGGCCTGTCCCATCTTCTTAGACTGTGAGACTGTGAGGGGAAGAGTGTGGGGAGTGCCCTGACCAAGGCAATGTTGGATTCCACTAGAACAGAATAAATCAAGTTTTAGTTCAAAGTTAGCCAGCATCTGATGAGCTTTATGGTCAGGTAGAAGAAAATGCTTTGCAATGAACAGCACTGTCATTTTGTTATCATTTAATCAGTGCTATGCATTGACAACAGTTCTATTAATCGTGTCTGTTGAAACAGCTACATGTATTAAAGACAGCAAAATGACTTACCTGTACCCAGGTTCATGGGAAAGGTTATGGGCTGTTTCCCAGAGTTGGGACAACCTTAAGGGAGACCTTAAAATACAACTTACGACGCACATAGCGCTACGAAGGCTCTGGGAAACGGGGCCCAGATAAGTCAGTCAGTTGTTGAATTCTCTTGCTGCTGCTCTATTCCCATGTTCTTCTGCGTGACTGATAGCCTTGAGTTTGAACTCTGCGTCGTAAGCGTGTCTCTTGAAAGGTGCCATGTTGGGGTCTTTATACACACACAAGTGGTGTGGGACTGGAATTCCCCTTTACCGTTTTTACCGCTGTTACTTCAGCGACGCCCCCTGACTACGGTAGCCATAATTAACCAATATTGATCCATATATAAGGCGCATCGGATTATAAGGCGCACTGTCGGTTTTTGAGAAAATTAAAGGCTTTTAGGTGCGCCTTATAATGCGGAAAATACGGTAGGCAAAAACTTACCTCTTGGCTAATAAGAGCCCACAGTTGTTTCCTCCTGAGAAAGTTCTCTGGCCCAGGAAAAAGGTCTCTTAAATCATCCCGACTGAGGGTGTGGAGTAAGGCCTCATCTATGCTGGCAGCTGTAAACAAAGTCAAATCATTAACAAACCTTTTAGCTGCATGCTTTGTATGAAAGGTGCTATATAAATAAAGCTTATTATTATTATTATTTTAGAATTAAAAACCATATACCATTTTTTACCTATATAATTTAGCACTAATCAACTTAACAAGGTAAATAAAGTCCAATTGCGGTGTCTGTGTTATTCCATCTCTTATCTAAGAATAAATCTAAATAAAGAAAATAGACACTTGGAGTTTTGAGATAGCAAAATAGCTGAAATACATTTTGTTTCTGAGCTCAGTATCAGCATGCATAATCAATAATTCAGTTAAATGGTAATACACATCAATATTAAGTAGCATATGTAGCAACACCTAACATACCATTTAGAACTGACACAGTAACATCATCCAGTTCCTCCATGATGTTAAAGTCCTTTTAGTTACTCCTGGAAGGCACGAAAAAAACATCTGAGCAAAGGCTAAATTCAATATGTGGAAATGACAAACAATCAGGCAGACAGTAACTTAAATGTCATTATTCAACCATTTACCACAATGAAGCTACTCCAGCTTAGCTAGCCTTGGCTATGATGATGAGATATTTTTAAAATATACTTTCTCGTATCCTCTTCGTTAACAGATTCAAAACATGACAGCAGATAAATACTTCAGGCGGAACACTGTACGTCTCTATTTTCTTTTTTTTACCAAGTGTGCACAGCAGAGCAAGCCATGTCTATAGTAAATAATCCGCACTGTCTTTCACTGCTTGTTCACCAGGTATATCTGCTCTGTGGCATCATGCAGGCCTCCCTCTCATCAACACACAGACATGCAGTCATAGACTATGGCTGCGGTGGCCTGGTCGCTTCTTCTTGTGCTTCTTTTTAGTGGCACGTGGCAAAATTTGTTCAATGTGTATTAGCGCCCCTCCCAGCACTGTACTGTTGCTTTTAATATATGCACATTGATAGAGCACATGATAAAAAAATTATCGCGGAAAACTTTATCAACAACGTTTTCAATTAGTTGCAGGAGAAAATGCATAAGAAAACACTTCTAACCATGTTGTAGCACCAAACCTGCAAAGTCATCTAGCTAACATTTGCTAAGTTAGCTAGCTGGATTTTAGACTGAAGAGGCCAATTTATTCATTGATATGGCCGCAGTTTTCGCGATGAGTGGAGTAAATGCGAAGAGTAAAACTGTAATGTAATTGTAAAATTTGTAATTTTATAATTTGAATATAACGTTCTTTTCTCCTTACCTTGACAGAATCCAGTGCAGACAGCCTGTCATTCTCCCAACCATCACAGGGCAGACGTGACCACATGAGGGTGGGGGGGGGGGTTGGTGCAGACCATGTCAGTCTGTGTAAAACATGTAAAAACTAATAATAATGACATACAAACATACATAATTGGCGAATACTAGAACTATAAATGACATTTTAATTTCTAAGCCGGTTGTTGATCCTTGTATAATCACATCACTGTGCAAATTAAATAATCTTGCTATGATCCATCCCCCTCCCGTCCAGATTTGGTATTGACCTCTTCGCTAGTCAGTATGTGCCCGCCAAAATAAAGTTCTGTACAAAGATCAAATACCTGGACTACTCCCTTTTGCTATTTGTGTTTTTCAAGTGTAGACAAATTATTGTGTTCATCACTGTTTTAGCAAGACTGGATTTTCAGATTAGTGGAGATTTTTCTGTCAGCATTCATCTGCCCAGCGGATTTCTTTTTCGACGGAACATGGCCTGTTGGAGGTGTGTAACACTGAAGTCCCTCTTGAGCCATATTCACACAGCACATAGTCGCAGTCCCGATTTCCATGTTATATGCGGGATTGATGGCTGTACTGCTGAATACAGAGTCTTCAACTCCTTTTACTACCATATTAGACGCACACATGCTCTATACTTTGCCACTGGACACCCACCCACGGGATGGATAACATCAGCTACATCTGACCTATCTCGGGTTGGAAGTGAGCATTTTGACATCTCAGTTTTTTTCTGACTGTGCCACTGAAACACGGGGAATGCAAAGGACCAACTGTGAAGTCAACACGCCTGTCATCTCAAATGAAATGTTGAGCCCAGAGGCCACAGATCTTCAGATTCCACACCTTGATAATCAGGTAAGGTCCAATATTGTCAATTTTGTATGATAATATTATCTAACATTTGATGTGAACCAGTCTTATATGTGCATAGTATATTAATGTATATTAACACAACATATCTACAGGAAGGAGTTGGTGCATCAAGTGCAAATGTTAGACGTGCGGCTGCATTTGCCATCAATGTGAGGGAGAGATGTCACCTTTCTCAGGTATTGCACAGAACCCAGTGTTAATATTATCATCATTATTATAATGTTAACATTATGGTAACATGTTTATGGTTAAATAATATTAAAAGTGCTGTAGGAAAATTGTTTTTATAAAGTAAGTGTTAAAAAATGCTCTATATTCCAAAAATATTCGCTATGGAGTGTTTGGTCAGTAAACGGCTTAGTAGGAGACCATTTTTATAAATGTATACACATAATTGCATCAGTAGCAGTATTGTGAAGAGGTGCAATGTGAAAAATATTCTGATAAACATGGTTTATAGTTTGGGTAAGTGAAACTGGTGTCCATAGATACCAAATGTTTGTACACATTTGTAAATCCCGCAGATCATGTAATGCACATATGTAACCATTTTGAGTCTATGATTATGCAGTTCTGCTTTTGTAGCTACAGTTAAGGCACATACCTTACTGTTAGTCATGTTGGTACCACAAATGAGATCAATCACTTTCAAACTGACAACACAGCACAGCTGATTGACTGATGTAATTTTCAGGATCTTACTGACAGTTACATTGAGAATATAGACTTTGTGTTTATGATACATTTTATTTAATATGTTGAAGCCAAATAATAATTTTGAATATATATGTATGTTTATTAAAATATGTAATTTCCCACAGTGGAAAGGTGCATGAAAGGCTTGAAATGCACCTTGAAAATTTTTGAACAGTGTTTTTTGAACAGACTCTGGAAGAAGTGTGAGAACCCTTAGAGGGTGTAACCTGACATTTCTATATCTGGATAATTTCATAGTCCTACTGTCAGAGCAACAACAGCCCCATATTCTCAATTTCAATATTTTTCTAAACTTAATGTTAGCTTTAATTGTTGTAATGTTGGTGCTATTAGGATGCAATTATTATCAGTGTTAGCATCTTTCAGTAACTACAAGCAGCAGGGGAGACATATTTTGATGTAATTTTGAATATGCAAATGTTCCACATTGTTCAAGGACAGTGACCATTTTGGTATGAAATCTCCAACTGAGTCTTAAGAATGGTTATGCTAGTTGTATTGGACAAACATCATGTATCTTACACTTCATTCTTGACTGTGTTTCAGAGGAGTGTCAGCAGCATTGTTTCTGAAGTCCAGCAGTATCAAACTATTCTTCTGAGCACCTTGAGGGACACAATGAAGAGGATCTTTGAAAGACATTCAGACAGCGTGGAGCAGCTACAACAGGAAGTACTGGCAACATTAGACAATTTTCAAGATCCTTTCTCCTTGATGGCCACCACATACATGCAAGACAGCACCATCCAGAGGCTTTTTAACCCAGTTAAACCAGAGGAGGTAGTTATGTCTCAGAGGGTTTGTCGAGTTAAGAAAGGACAATCAAGCGTTCTTGGAATTAAAAACATAAGTTTTTACTATATATCCCTAGTTAAGAGTCTTGAACAGCTGTTGTCCAATTCTAGGATTTTTGATATGATCTGCACCACACCACAGAGTTGCCACAAAGATGGTTTTTTGTATGATATTGTTGATGGGAGCCTTTTCAAATCCCACCCACTGTTTTCAGTGAAGCCTTCTGCTTTACAGATCATTTTATACACTGACAAAATAGAGATCTGCAATCCCCTTGGGTCACATGCTTCAGTAAATAAATTGCTGATGGTTTATTATACTTTAGGAAACATAAACCCCAAGTTTAGGTCAAAGCTGGCTGCAATCAGACTCCTTACTATAGCAAAAGCTGATGATATTGACAAGTGTGGTGTTGATTTTGTATTACAAAGAATTGATGAAGACTTAAAGTTGCTGTATAATGGTGTCACAATCCAAACACAGAGTGGTGGTTTTGAGTTATTTGGTGCTGTAGTTTCAGTTTGTGGTGACACACTTGCACAGCATGAGCTTGCTGGTTTCAAGGAAGGAGTTGGTTTTGCATACAGTAAGTGTAGGCATTGTGAATGTGCCTTTGAGGAAATGCAAATTCATTTTAATGAAGAGAGCTTTACAAAAAGGACAATGGAAAAACATATTCAACAGTGCCGTGAAATAGAAAAGGCCAGCACAGACTTCTTGAAATCAGCCCTCAAAACCACCTATGGTATAAACAGAAGAAGCAAGCTGGTTGATTTTCCAGCCTTTGACCTCATTCGGCAAACACCACAGGACATAATGCACATCATTCTTGAGGGTGTTGCACCAATGGAAATTAAGTGTGTGTTAAAATACCTTGTTCTCTCTGGAAAGATGGAGTTGGATGTGTTCAATTCAGCTATGCAGAGTTTTCCTTTGTCACCAGTAGATGTACGTGATAAACCCTGCCCTCTAAGTGTCAGTACCTTGGCATCAAATGATAACAAACTTAAGCAGTCCTCAGGGCAAATGCTGATATTGCTGAAGATCATGCCTTTTCTGCTGAATACTATAGAGAAAAATGAGTATGTTCAGTTTGTTTTGGACTTAATTGAGATAGTTCAGATACTTTTTGCTCCAGTTTTATCTGTGCAGACTGTATTAAGCCCTATGATAAGACACGTGCATGAGATTTGAGTCAAAGCACTGTTTTTTCAAACAGTGGTCATCTAAAATGAACTTCAAAAATGTCGGTAAGTCACTTTTGAAACATAATCAGCTTTTTGAATGCTGTCAAAATGAAATGGGTACGGAGCATGCAATTTTTTTGCATGAGAAAGAATTGGGTCCTGTCTCAGAAATAGCAAACATGGAGTATGTTAATACAAAGATGAGAGATTTTTTGGGGATTTATGGCATACAACACACAGTCAAAGTAAAGTGGCTTATTCTCAATGGGAACAAGTACATAAGTGACAGGTCTCTAATAATCACCAATACAAATGAGACAGTGCCTGTCTTCGGATTTATAAAAAACATTTATGTGGTATACAGTTCATTGTATTGTTTTGAGTACCAGCTTTATGCGACAGTGGGCTGGAATAGAGATCTTTTAGCCTATGAAGTCGCAGTGCCTAATCTTGCTCAAGCAACAGAGTTGATCAATGCTGAAAAGCTAGTAGATCATACATCATATTACCCTGTCAGTTTCAAAAACATCACGTATGTTCTGACAAAATATTATCTTGGTGATGTTGCTGCACTTAAACATTGAAATGAATGTGAATAAACATGCTGTTGGTACAACTGTGGCCAGAGTGTGTGTGAATGCTTACTGGGAGGTCTTGAAACAAGTTTTCTAAGCTAAGAAGTGGTCATGAAAGATACCCTGAACAGTATCTGACATAATTTGGCTTACTTTCTGTGAAAAATATATAGTTTTAGGATCTACTTACTAAGAAATAAAAAGACAAATCTTCTCAAAACAAGAATAATAATCTTACACATTCTGTGCTTACATAGTATATTGCTCTCAAAACAAGATCAAAAAGACTTTTTGGCTAAATACAAGATTGGAAGACTTGGTTAGATTGTTAATTTTTGCAGTGTAGGTGGCTGTGATGTCTCTGGTGCATATCTCGACGGGTTTTTGTGGAATAACTTTTGAAGTTAATGTGGTACAGACTTGAAAGCAGGCTCTGCACCCCCATAACTTTGTCTGTACACACACACACCCACCCACACACACACACACACACACACACACACACACACACATCAGAATGTTAGGTGGCTGTGATGTCATCAAAGGGACAGTGATGATGTCACAGACCCTGTGCTTTGATCTAGCATGGGCTCTGTGATGCCATCAGTGTTAGGTTATAACCCTAGCACCATGTCATTATCATACCTCCACTGGTTTTCGGGGGATAACTTTTGAAAGGATGGTGGTAGAGACGTGAAACTAAGCTCTGCACCCCCATTTTCAGACATTCCGGATCCAAGGGTACCACCATCGAGTCTCTACAAGGTTGGGAAGTGGGTCAACTAGAACCTCGAGGACTCTGGTGCATACCTCGACTGGTTTCGGGGGATAACTTTTGAAGGGATGGTGGTAGAGACTTGAAAGCAGGCTCTGTACCCCCATAACTTTGTCTGTACACACACACCCACACACATACGTACTTTGGCCACCTTTGGGGTCATATGACAGAACTCCCCACCTTTGTGGACACCACTTTTCTGAATGGTTTAGAGGGAAGCTGCCACCATTTTCAGATGTGGAAGGATGCCCTCAATACCAAAATCACGTGATATTTTGGATTAAACCATGTTTTTTTTCCCAGTCTGACTTTTAACCTGGACTTTGGGGACAAATCTTATTTAAGAAATCTTTGGGGACTTGGGCTAAACACAGATTCTGATAGAAGTAATCCTTGGGGATTTATTTTTATCAAGCCAGAGTGTTGGAACTATTTATTTATTTATTATTAGTATTTGGTATTGTTTAGTTAGTATTTGGATTTGATTATTCTGCACTGATTTATTTGAATTCAATATAGTTACATTTTTGCAAGTATTCTGTTTATTATTTGTTATGTTGTTTTCATAAAACAAAAAACAACATTAAAAGGACAAATGGCCACTACACAGAGATTCTAAACCTTGAGATATGTCCCACGAGAGTCATTTGAATTGATGGTCAGAACTTCATTCAGACATTTTGCTAATATTCACTGAATCAACACAAAACATA
Organism: Lutjanus erythropterus; assembly: GCF_056507025.1. Classification (NCBI taxonomy): domain Eukaryota; kingdom Metazoa; phylum Chordata; class Actinopteri; order Lutjaniformes; family Lutjanidae; genus Lutjanus; species Lutjanus erythropterus. Next base: position 28,410,542 of record NC_139339.1, read on the forward strand.
TGAAGTCGGTTGAAATTATGATAAGTAAATGTTACAACCAATGACAAGGGGACCCACATGCAGTACAAAACACAGGCAATAAAATATGAAGAGAATGGCATTTGTTGCAGCCTCACTGATCTTTAATTAACAAAAAGGGCACTTACAAAATAAATTAAAAACCTGAGACAGACTCTCCAGCTCTGAAACTTGTACCAGTGTACAAACACACAGATCTTTTGATATTGAGGCTGAGGACCAGAACTGTTTCTAACAGTTTACCAGTTTAACACAGTTGTTTTTTAACATCTCTCTCTCTCTCTCTGTTTTTTTTTAATGTTCTTATGTTTAGTACATAAAAAAAAAAATGTTGGGTTAGTTAAATTGGTAGAAATGTGGCTAAATGAATGTATTTGGATAAAACATATATTATTAACCTTTTAACATTTTTTTTTTTTGTAATGAACAGTTTATTATTTTCAAACAAATACAAAACAAAACACAAACCACCACACTGACACCGCTCAAAAATCAATTACACATAAAGTGCAAATCACTGACATAATCACACCAGCAAGTTAACCATCAGTTCACAGTCAGCCAGTCCATAAAGGGGCTCCATATAAACATAAAGTGATCCAATCTATCTAATAGAGAATATGTCACCCTCTCATAAGCGGCAAGCTGTGCCATTGTTATAGTCCATTCTTCATAAGGGGGTGGATGTTTTTTCCTCCAGTGTCTTAGTAATATCCATTTAGCTGTTGTAAGAGCCAAAATAATCCACCTTGACTCAAAATATGAAAAATCATTGTCCTGAAGCTCCATGGTCGATCCCAAGATAGACAGTTTTGCAGAGATTTGAAACTTTTTGTGTAGGACCTCAAATATAATCTGATGAATGTTGTTCCACCAGTCTTTAAGTGCTGGACATGTCCAAAGTATATGTAGTATAGAGGCACCATTTCCTCCACATCTCCAACAAGAGTCTACTGGTATTAAGTTCCATTTATAAAGTTGTTCTGGCGTCCGATGCCATCTATGTATTATTTTCAGTTGAATGAACCTATTACCCATTTCTTTGTACATTGTATTGATGTTCTTTAAACATGATTCCCAATCTTCAGGAGATATCTCTACCTTCATATCCCGTGCCCAATGTTTCTTAACCCTGAGTAAAGGGTCACATAGTTGTTTCTGTAATAAACCATTAATCTTAAGGGTAATGCCTCTACCTGAGCTTGATCTAATCAGCAGATCTTCAATTGGGCAGGTAAGCGGGCCTCCTAACCATTTAGACAGAGCACTTTGTATTTGGACATACCTCCAGTATTGATTATGTGGTAATTTGTATCTATCCATTATTTGGTTAAAGCTTAAAAAGTGCTTGGTATTGCCATCAAATAAATGAAAAATATATATTATCCCTGCTTTTTGCCAAATAGTCCAGTTAACTGTTTTTTCCCCAATTAAAATTCGCTTATTATTCCATAGAGGTGCATGGGGGGATTTGAAAAAGTCCCAACGGCCTGCTCTATGAAGTTTATGCCACATTAATTTAGTGTTAGCAATAATAGGGTTATCATTCTGTAGTGGCAGTTTTGTGCCAAATAAGTCAGACCAAGGGGATAGCCCTCCACTTACTTCAGCCTCAATTTGGAACCAAATTGGCTTATCCCCTGTCTTGTCAGTAGGTAACCATGTTCTTATATGCTTTATATTAAAAGCCCAGCAGTACCATCTAAAGTTGGGAAGAGAAAATCCCCCTCTCTTTGTGTGGGCCTGTAGTTTCCTTATTCCTAAACGGTGATGTGAATTGCCCCAGAGAAAGTCTAAAATAAGAGTGTCAAGATCTCTAAAGTAGGACTCTGGGATATTCAGAGGAAGGTGAGATAGTATGTAATAAATCACAGGTGCAGTCATCATTTTAATAGAGTGTATTTTCCCCCAAAGTGAAAGATGGATTTTAGTCCATCTACTAAAATCTGAATTGATTTTCTGAAGCAGTGGGTTAATGTTCTCTCGGACCATATCTTTATAATCAGGAGTTATTTGAATGCCTAAATATTTGATGCCTTTCGAAGCCCAGCGAAATTTCCACCGATGGTAAAGAGTAGATGGGCAATAACCTGATATAGGCATTGCCTCAGATTTGTCCCAATTAATGCGATATCCAGATAACAGCGTGAATTCTTCAATACAGTTTAATAATGTGGGTATGGATTTTTCTGGTTGCGTTAATAGCACCAACATATCATCTGCGTACAGTAAAAGTTTGTGATGGACACTGCCCATTGTGATCCCGTGTATATCTAAATTATTCCTCAGTTCCTGTGCTAAAGGCTCCAAGGCAAGCACAAACAAGCCCGGACTTAAGGGACAACCCTGTCTTGTAGACCTATACAGCTGGAATGGACTAGATATGAGACCATTTGTTAAAACACAGGCATAGGGGGCATCATATAAAGTTTTGATCCATGTAATAAAATTTTGCCCAAAGCCAAATCTTCCAAGTGTTTCAAAAAGATAACTCCACTCGACACAATCAAAAGCCTTAGCAGCATCTAGTGACAAAGCGATTGTTGGATGAGTGGAGTCGTATACTAAATGTTGTAGATTGATTAACCATCTAATATTATCAGAGCTGTAACGATTTGGGATGAAGCCTGATTGGTCCATGTGAATTATACTCCCAATGACTTTTGACAGGCGAGTTGCTAATATCTTAGCTAAAATCTTTTGATCACAGTTGAGTAGTGAAATGGGTCGATAGCCACTAGGGTCTAAATCGTCTTTCCCTTTTTTTTGAATGAAAGATATAACTGCAGTGTGCATAGATTGTGGTAAGGTACCAGCTTTAAATGCATCGGAGTAAACTTCGAGTAATATAGGGCTTATAGTATCTTCAAATGCTCTATAAAAATCAACAGGCAGTCCATCCAGTCCAGGAGATTTATTTAATGGCATACTTCTGATTGCCCGAGAGATCTCCTCTATTTTTATCGGTGCTTCTAAAAGGTCTCTGTCTCTGTCAGTTAATTGAGGGAGATTGAGATCAGCAAAAAAATTATCAAACTTTTGTTTATCCAGATCACCCTGTGATGAATAAAGAGTATTATAAAAGGATCTAAATCTTTCATTTATCTGCTTAGAGGAGGTAGAAATATGTCCATCTGGCTGTCGCGTGCCAGCTATATGGTTCATACTGTCCTGTTGCTTCAAGCGATAGGCAAGTAAGCGACCAGGTCTTTCCCCCATTTCCCAGTATGTCTGCTTGGTTCGAAACAAGGCATATTCGGCTTTTTTATGGTACAATTTATTTAATTGAAATTTAGTGGCAATTATCTTATTTAGTGTGGTCCTATCACTGGTCCAAGAATATGAGACTTCAAGCATTTTAAGTTCAGTCTCTAATTTGTTGGATTCCTCATTAGCCAATCTCTTTCTGAAAGAGGCATAGGAAATAATTCTCCCCCTCAAATAAGCTTTCAAAGTATCCCACCAAATAGAAATGGTGCTGTCCTGCTTATTATTTGTTTCCTTAAAAAAGGTTATTTCATTCCGTATCATCTCAAGGAATGAATTATCTTTCAGCAGGGATACGTTTAGGCGCCATCTCCGGCTTTTAGGTGTCTGTGAAAATTTTGTTAAGCAGAGGAAGACCGAGGCATGATCTGAGATGATTATATTACCTATATCCGAACCAAGACAATAATCAACTAATGATTGAGAAATTAGAAAATAGTCAATCCTTGTGTAGACATTATGGGGAGAAGAAAAAAAAGAGTAATCTCGTCCATCTGGATGTATTAACCTCCAAATATCTTTTAGACCCAAATCAGTGGCAAGTTGTCTGATGGCAGCTGCCGATTTGCTTTCTGTACTGCGTCTAGGTAATGATCTATCGAGATCCTGATCTAGTATTTGGTTAAAATCTCCACCTAGTATTATCTGAATATCACCGAGGTCCAGGAGAAGCTGTGATAAGTTGTGAAAAAATTCTGGTTTATCAAAATTGGGTGCGTAGATATTACAAAGAACAATTGGTGTATCCAATACTTGACCGCACACTATCACATATCGACCATCTGAATCTATTAGCACATTTGTTTCATTAAAGTTAACTGCCTTATTAATCAAGATGGAGACCCCTCTGCTTTTGCCAGTTCCTGGGCTTGAGAAAACCTTCCCCACCCACGAACACCTCAGTTTCAAAGATTCCTTCATGTTTAGATGTGTTTCTTGAACAAAGGCTATGTCAACTTTGGATGATTTCAGATATGTCAGAATTTTCTTTTTCTTAATTACATTATTGAGCCCCTTAAGGTTCCAACTGGCAATTTTCAAATCAGTTGTGTTAGTCATAGGGTAGTAAAGCGTACATAGATCTTGTGTGCATAATTACTACCAAAGTTATACAGTGTGGTGGCAAACAAACATTACACACACAAAAGGACAAACTATATAAACACCCAGCCAGACTCAATGGACTGGAACCTAAAACTAACCCTAGGAAACCTGGAAAAGTCACCCGAACTCGACTTACCGCAAACCCAACACTTACATAGGATTAATCCCGTACCAGCTGTATTAAATAAAAAGTATCAAAACTTGTATAAAGTTCTGCTGCCTAGGTCATGTATACATATATGGAATACAACAGAACAGCGGAGAATGTTGCCAAAATTAAAGAGGAAGAGAGAGAGAGAAAAAAAAAAAAAAAAGTAAATAAAATAAAATCGACAGGCTCTATTGAAATATATCAACGCATAACAATCATTAAAACAATTAGGAGCCTGTCAGTGTTTGTCTATTTACCCCGAGTCTGTCTTTAGTTCAGCTCTCCTTCATAATCTTCCTCTTGACAAACTCCAATGCCTCCTCAGGTGAAATAAAACAGTGACGCGCTCCACCATGCTTAACCTCCGAGGTGGCGGGGAAACGGAGCATATACTCGACTCCCTTATTCCTCAGATCGGACTTAACTTGTTTGAAGGACGCCCTCCGCTCCATAGTTTTCTTCGAAAAATCGGGGGAAGAACATGAGCTTAGATCCCTGCCACATGATCTGATCTTTTTCTCTGGCCGCTCGAAGTATCTCCTCCTTAACCTGATAGCGGAGAAAGTTAACCATCACGGGCCGTGATCGGCCCCCCTCTCTCTGCTCACGTCTTGGCGGACCAGTCGGGAGTCTGTGTGCGCGCTGTATCTCCAGTGTCGGGAATTGACGCTCCAGCATGATTGGAATTTCCCATTGTAAAAACTGAATCATGTCATTCCCTTCTTTTAGCTCCAGTATGCCCAGAATTTTTACATTGCAGCGTCGTCCTCTATTATCCAAATCCTCAACGTGTTCCTGCAGCCACTGTACCATCTCTTGGAGGGCATTGACTTGTTGCTTGGATGTATCATTGGCGCCCTCTAGCTCCGCCACGCGCTCCTCCACCTCATCCATGTGGGAGCTAAGTGAGCTAATTTTCCCTTCAATAACCTCCACAGTAGCCTTAATATCTTTAATGTCCTTTGTATCTTGCTCGATGATCTGTGTAGACACACGGATTGCTCTTATTTCTGTGGCGAGGAGGCTTAACGAGGGCTCGTCCTGATCAGCTGCACTTGAAGTATCCAGCCTGTTGTCTGAAGACTTGCTAACAAAAGCATCCATGTTCTTGCTAGCTCTCACAGTCTGTTGTAGGGATGTATCTTTGAGGGGCTTCAGTTTCCGGCGTTCTCGACCAGACATTTGTAACTTGCTCTCAGAGAGAGAGGAATATGTCTCCGTTACTGAGCCACTGCGTTCCATGTAAAATAATGGGATTAATTATCAACAGTTTTGTCTTTTTGTGTCGGGTTTTACAGAGCAACTCAGCTACGCCGCCATCTCCGTCGAGAACCCACGTGATCCCCCCTTTTAACATTTTTTTAAGCATATTTTGATTACATTTAATCTTTTTTCTACCTACTTTTAAACATTTCACAACTTAACCTGTTGATGCTGAACTGAACATTTTTTAACTTACCTTTTAGATGCTCACTTTCTGAACACGGCAGATAGAAGACAGATAAGTATTTAAGTACTTGTCTGCCTCTTCAGTGCAGTGATTCTGTTTCTCACATAGTTCTTTACATCAATCCATGTTCGTTCCTTCAATGTCTCCGTTTCATTTTGCAGACAAAGCATGCAGTCGTGCTTGGCAGGAACTGTGAATGTTCTGATGAATTTCATCAGGTGTTTCTCCACAGAACGAACTTCTCCTGCTTCCCATTTGCATCTGCTTCGTTGTACGGCTGGTTCTGTGAAGAAAAGAACAAATGCAATGTAATAATACTGGAAAACATGCAAATGAAGCCATCATCATGAAGATTTTTTTCCCCAGTAGTAGCCTTAACGAAAGGGGGGTAAAAAAGCCTTGTGAAGTCCAACAACAGGTGGCTTTGTAACACAGGGGGTTGTGATCAGTATATTTTATTACTGGAAGAAGGTCAAAGCTATCATTATGCTGTTTGGCTCTCTAGCATCTTAAGTCTAAGATATGTTTTTCAGAGTGGTCTTCCAGTTTGAATGCTGCTTTCGCTGCATGTAAATGGTTTAGAAATTGTAGTACCAAAAAATAAATATGTCCATTCTATATAAATGTGAACTTCTGTATAGAGAGAGATTAGCTTCATGGCAACATTCATCATCTTGTCATAAGAACAAGGACACAATGATCATCATTCTCTTTGCACTGCAGGTTTTAACCTTGTATAGGAGGACTAGCACCACGTGCTGGTGCTGATGATGCTGATGGTGCTGATGGTGCTGATGATGCAGATGTATCCATTATGTGTTCCATTTCACTGCTGGTACACTCATCTTCTGAAGTGTCACTGGAATCTCCTTCATTGGATTGTGGCAGTTTCTCTGGAAGTAGAAAATGATCTAAATTAAATCAACAGCACTCTTAATCTCACAGGCAGAATCTAGTACAGCATTTATAAAAACACAGAAATATGAAAGCGAGTATCCATACCAGTGTTAAATAGATCAAAAATTAAGAACACGCCCAAACCTTCATGGTCAATTTCGATATCATCCGGTGTCATCCCTTTGTACTGCGACACAGTCCCCCTCTCCATGGCCAGGAGCACTTTGCTCATTCTAGCAAGCTGCAGAGTTGCTTGGGGCAACCAATAGTACTGTCGGTGGATGCCAATATCATGGCCTAAGAAGTCGGCCAGTTGGTCAGACTCATTTTCCTCAAGGTTCAAGACCTGTGACATTGTTGCAATATGTTTTCGAAGCTTTGTTGAAGTCAGTGCTTCAGGGTGTTTGGCACCACAGAGTTTGGTATATTTTTGAAGGCACTCTCCCCCTCTGTAGGCTGACAAGGCTTCTGGTCTTCCAAACATGAATAAATTATCATTCGGTACACTGCAGCTTTCACGCATCTCAGCTAGCAGCTCCATAGCAGTCACCATAGATGGTTTTAACAAGACAGGGACCATCCTCCCCCTTTTCCCTCGGATCTCCACTCTTGCAAAGTACTCGCACATCTTCCTTTCGAATGGAGTCAAGCAGATAGCCACGTCATCATGCAACGCTGACTTGTTCCAGGACCTAAAGGCAGTCAGTAACATCCTCGACACCTCTCCTGCTCTTCGTCTGTTGAAAGTAATGGCTAAAGCAAGTGTTACCTTAGCCAGGGCAGCATAGTTTTCTCGAGTGGGGGAGATTCTTAGCAGTCTCTCTGAAATATGTTGCTGGTTTTCCATGTAAAAGTTCAAGAGCTTCACATCATGGGTAAATGGTAACACCTGTGGCATATTCCACTTGGCCTCCTTAAGAGTGTTTAGTGCTCCAGAGGGGACGAACTCTTCCCATCTGCTGTCATGTATAGCTCTGTACCTTTTGGCATATTCTGCTGTGATATCATCACCAAACATCATAGCATTGCTCTCAACAATGCTGGATATTTTTTTAGACTGTGGCCCAGCTTGAGCGCTAAAGACGCGGTTTGATATGTGTTGGTTTCAGGATCATATCCTGCTGCCTTCTTCACTGCAGATATAACATGTGGGAAGTTTTTGGGAATGAAGAACTCCTCCACTTTCTTCAGTGGTGTAACATTTTGAGCTACGAGGACCATTCTTCCAACTTCTCTCATCTTCTGTCGTATGTAATCGTCATTATTGTTCTCTTTAGTTTTTTAGTTTATTGAACATATATTGTCCAAGCTGCAGAATGCATTTATCATTCTGAACAACATTTGACACTTCATCATAGTTCATGTGTGTTAGTATTTTCTGTAGGCCTTCACTTATCTCAGAACTGACAGGCGTAGTCAGAGCACAGAGGGATCTAACTCTTTTTCGTCCCACTCCGGGTTCATCCTCTCTTGGCTTCTCTTCACACATTTTGATGTGTTTCCACAATGTTTTTTTTGAGTACAAACCTTGACAATGGATACAGTGAATAAAGTCTTTCCCATTTCTAATGTTTTTTGTTCTGTAACATGCAACAAGTTCTCCTCTTCCTTTCCTCACCACATCCGTATTGTGAGAAAAGTTTCCTCTATTCCTTAAAACGGCCAGACGAACTCGCCGTTCTTTGGAATTTTGTGGGTAAAAGAGTGCTTTTGCAACATCTGGTTTATTGCGATGAACAGTTTGAAGGTGTCGTGAAATTTTTGCTGTTGGCTTGGAGCAATAAAGGCAATAGTTCCTCTTGTCATACACTCGATGCTCCTGAGTATTTGTGGTACACGGTACTTCAACTGAACGTTTGCCTTTCTCTGGGCTGACGATTGAACTACTGTCTTTCTCAGGGTGGCGTGGTGTGTTCTTCTTTTTCTGTGGGCTGACTGTCCATTTCTTCTTTTTTCCTGGGATGAATGATGATTGCATCTTCTTCCTTACTGCATTGTTCTTTGCGCTACTTTCTTTGTCTGTGCTGTCTGTTGAGCTGCTTTCTTTGTCTGGGTTATTCGACATCACTGTTAACAATTGGGGAAGTTGTACCCTCTGTCGTTTTTTTTTCAGGGGTCAAAGACATGTTGACATCAGAGTCACCTCCATCAGTGTCAGGTATGTAATCAACATCACTGTAGTCAGAAGGACTGCTCTCATCCATTGATTCATCTGTGGTATCTTCTTTGCTCTAATAAAAGAAAATGATGGTGTTTATGGATTATTTGCAACCTTTATTTGTGCAACCTCTAATATGACTTACTCTAACGCTATGTCCACATGCTATTGCAGGAATATCAGCATTTTTCAAGCAGTGAAATAACAGTAAAGTTCAAACAAAATAAAAATGAAAATAAATTGTTCTCATGCAAAGGAGAATCAAGAATGATGTCATAAAGGGAGAATCACTTTCAAGAAATCCAAGGTGATTTTCTTTTTTGTATGCCATTTGAACTGAGCATAATCAGTTTGATGCATATGCTCCCTTCATAAATGAGGGCCAATAGATATTTTTCCAGAAATATTTTTTTTTTTACATTGAGTATGATTAGAGAAGAAGAGGTCACCTGTCTTTTTCCTGACTTCAGTTTTGGGTTACACTCATACTTCACTGGATGATTCAAGGGAATTTTCATTTCTGAGAATTTGGTAGTAGATGGTGGAGGAGCAGACACAGAGACACAAACACCCCCCAAAAATAGTCATAATTCAGATACCCCAATTGAGAAGTAAATAAAAGGAACATATAATTTATATGATTGGCATTCATTAAAACTATGTATATAATTGAGTTTCCCCACTTCAAACCTAATCCACTTCATCTTAAAAAAAGGAAAAACCAATATTGTGACATAACTCTACCTTTATGGACCTATATTATACTTATATTATCCAACCGTGCTAGCTGTTGATCAAGAAGCTCACGCTGATGCAAAAGGAAGGTACGCTGTCTTTCAATTTCATTGCGTTCTTCCACTGAAGCCATGTAGCGTTCAGAGCACTTGTCATGGTGCTGTTTCAATTTAGTAATCCTGGACTGAAATGACTGGAATGAACAAGATTGAAAGACAATGGAATCAAATCAATATAGAAAATTTAATCTCATTTCAAGCAGTAGCTGATACTTAATCATGGTAAACTTCATTGATGTTAAACGACCACGGTGCAGAATCAGTTGAACTGCATGTCTTTGTCGTTGTGAAGTCTATGAAAAAAAGCTACATTATTACTAATAATAACACTACACATTGAGCATTCTTGTGCCAGACATTAATGGTGGTGACATGTTGCTCTGAGGTTAAATCTGCTGCGACTCCAATATCTACGTCTAACCTACAACTGGGGACAGTCAACACACATACACTTTCTATTTGAACCATATTGGGGACACTCATGTACTTGGACCTCTTCACCACCAATACACGAGCCTATCCTAAAACTGGGGACACTTCACACACAATGTATCTGCACCAAACTGGGGACGTTTGTGTGTTGAACCCCTTACTATCAATGTAAGTCTGTATAATAACAATGTGGCTATGAACAAACACCCACATGCTCCTATATCTGAGCCACACTCAGAGAGACAAGTCAACAGACTATCACTATTTGGGCAAAAGAAACACACTGGATTAAGCTGTGCTCTCATATATCCACCGATCAGGTGATGACCTCAGCATGAACAAAGGGACAAACGAAAATGCTCAAATATGATCAATATGTAACAATTCACATTAGCATGCAACTTGAACTTGGTAGCACTCATGCATTCAGACCTAGATCAGTGGCAGCTGCTGGCTAGAAGAGGCAACAAAAGTGCAGTGTAAGTACATTGATGAGTTTTCCATGGTGATTATTTCCCTGGTTAACTTAGGACACCTGTATTTCTGCTAATAATTAGTAGTTAGCTACAGAAAATAAACATAAATCCTATCTTTTGTCAATTGGCAGTGTCAATCAATTTGATTTTCATTTTGCATTGTTTGAGAGTCATAACTAAACCTTGACTGAGTCACCAGATTATCATTGTTGTAAAATTATGTGTGACATCACACCAATATACTGTTTGGACTGACTGGTCTCCACAAAGGCTGTGCATGTCATCTGAAAGATATCTTGCTGAAGCAATGGCATAATGTTTAATGTTGTTATGAGAAGTCTTAAAATATTTCTGGTTCATAATGAGACTATGGCAAGATAAATTAGACTGTGGGGGTTGCCACATTCTGGGTAATTAATGGAGAACACTGATATTAAAGTTAGAACCCTTTATGGGTTAATTTGAAGGACAATTCATTTGTTGGCAAACCAGTACTGCACAGACATAAAACTTCTTTGTAATATTTGGTTGCACTAGGGCTTATGATAATCAATTGCCCTGTCTTCTAATGTTATCATCTCAGCTTCTTAGTTGTGATCCATGCTGCCTAAAAATGTTAACGTTGTTCAGCCCTGTGAACAATGTCTGCTTTTCTTACTCCACTAGCCTTGCTTTGACCTTGTAATAATAACTCTGTCACAGAGCTGTTGTCTCCGTATCTAATGTATCTAGATACAAAGACATCTCGGTAACACTTTATTTGAATGTGGGTTCATAAGACTGTCATAAGACTATCATAATCATGACATGACACCTGTCATGAACATGAATGAATCCTTATGACAGATGTCATTAAGCGTCATTTAGTAAATTATGTCACTTTTGATGCAAAGTTGACATTGTTTCAAATGTCTTTGTCATGACAACTTGACATATAAATTATGTCACTTTTGATGCTAAGTTGACATTGTTTAAGATGTCTTTGTCATGACAACTTGACATAAACCAAGACAACATAACTTGTCATAAACATGACATAGCAGACCTAATTGTCAAATGTTAAAAAACTATTTATCTTTATATCTAAACATGACATTAAACTGTCATACATGGTTGGTTTTGACGTTGGCTGTCATGGGACCATTATTATTGTGTCATAAATGTAGTCCTTTTCATTAAGTGTAACTACACAGCCAAATGAGTTGAAAACTGTCATATTTTCCCTCCTACAGTGATACTTTTGAAATTTTCACTAAGATGTCATTAAATGTAATTACACCGTCAAATCAGTTTATAACAGTGTCATGACTGTTTTCCTTGAATTCAAATAAAGTGGAAAGATTTGAACCTTTCATTAAGATGTCATTAAATGTAATTACACCGTCAAATCAGTTTATAACAGTGTCATGACTGTTTTCCTTGAATTCAAATAAAGTGGAAAGATTTGAACCTTTCATTAAGATGTCATTAAATGTAATTACACCGTCAAATCAGTTTATAACAGTGTCATGACTGTTTTCCTTGAATTCAAATAAAGTGGAAAGGTTTGAACCTTTCATGAAGATGTCATTAAATGTAATTACACCGTCAAATCAGTTTATAACAGTGTCATGACTGTTTTCCTTGAATTCAAATAAAGTGGAAAGGTTTGAACCTTTCATGAAGATGTCATTAAATGTAATTACACCGTCAAATCAGTTTATAACAGTGTCATGACTGTTTTTCTTGAATTCAAATAAAGTGGAAAGATCTGAACCTTTCATGAAGATGTCATTAAATGTAATTACACCATCAAATCAGTTTATAACAGTGTCATGACTGTTTTCCTTGAATTCAAATAAAGTGGAAAGATTTGAACCTTTCATGAAGATGTCATTAAATGTAATTACACCGTCAAATCAGTTTATAACAGTGTCATGACTGTTTTCCTTGAATTCAAATAAAGTTGAAAGATTTGAACCTTTCATGAAGATGTCATTAAATGTAATTACACCGTCAAATGATTCAAATACCTTAACAAAGCAACAGACAAGGCAAGAGATAGTTTTTCCTTCATGTATTTGAACATGTATTTGGCCAATTAAAAAGAAAAGACCTAATATCCAGTCAACTCAACAGTGGTTCATTTCTTCACATTAAACAATGTAAACCAAGAGGGCACTCTAAGACAGAGTGAAAACACCTCGATCTTAATAAAACCAAACAACATCACTTTTGAGGCCACATCAAAGGAATTGATGACATCACAATTCCCTTCAATGACATCACCTGCTTCGAGGGACGAACACACGAACACAGACATAGCCAGTTATAAATGGCTCGGCCTGTCAGCCATGCTGAGAACACAACGTCCTTCCAAACATTTTAAGTGTACTTATACATTATTGGGAGGAGTTTTCTACTTTTCTTCTTTGCTGTGATTGTGTCAGCCATCTCCTCTGTTATGGCACCCCTGCACCGCTCTGCAAACGCGGACATCTTCTCACTGTCTTCATCTCCTGGGAGCAGGTCCTTGAAGGTGTCTGGAAATGTGATCGCTAACTCAGCAATTACAGCTGTTCTCGCGATTGTGTTGCGGTCAACATTAATTTTGGAGAAGGCCTTTTTCATGGATCCAGACTTGTTGAATATCCGCAGGACATGCTTGTAGCGGCGGATAACTCCATCCGTTGTGGTCACTTAACAAAAAAAAATGAAAAAACAAATAAACAAAAAAGTCAGCTTTTTTCAGGCATGCATTTGCATGGTTGATTTGGCACCCTATAGTACTAGGAGATGAGAAAGGATCCTACTTACTCTGCTTATTTACTGTGCATCCTCCTTCCAGACTGGTTATATTAGATGTAGCTCCTTTCCTATCTGCCTCTGTGGCTAGCAATATCTGCCATCACCAGGCAAGAAAATGATGCAAAGCAAGTAATGTCCTTTCTTACCTGTCTCAGAAGCTACAACTAACATAACTAGCTTGGGTAGAGGATGCACAGTGAACCAGCATGGTACATTAAGTATATTTTTTTTCTTATCTGCTTCAGAGGCTAAATATTTAACAAAACCAGAGAAGACAGCATAACATGAGGAGAGCGAGGAAGCTATACATGGCTGTAGAGATCTGAATTCTAGAGTGAAAACTCAAAATTAAAATTAGTGTGGGACATAGCAACTGTTAGGTCAGGAAACACTAGATGCATGTTCAGTGTCTCTGCGTCTCTCTTGCTGAGCTCCTGCATCTGGCAATCGTGTTATGACCACTGCATTTCTCCTGCGTTGCTGCAGCCCTCTCTTTACATCGAGTTTATCCTGTGATATTTCATAATAAAACCTGATTGTTAACAAATGAATGGATCCTGTCCACAGAAATGGCTAGAGGGTTTTTAATCTGCAACGGACAGGCTGCTGAGTTGAAAATAGATTGTTTAAATTTTTTCACATCTGTGACATATTCTATAGATATATAGACACTGAAACTGTAGTGAAATGTTGCTGATATGATATGATTGATTATAAAGACGATCAATGCCTGTGCTTACTTCTTGAACGGCTGTATGAATCAGGGTATTTCTTGGACTTCTTTTTTTTCTTCTTCTTCCTCTCCTCTTCTTCTGAGGATGATGAGAAGCTCGAGTCTGAGGTGGGACAGCGAGATGTTGAAGATGAAGAAGGATCCTGAGCAATCTTTCCAGAGCCTGGGAGAAGGGGAGGGTGGGGGTAGGTGGACAAGCACAGATAAGTAAACAAAGCTCAAAAACCGAAGAATATACTTTTTTCAAAGCAGGCTCACTCTTGGTGCTGCCTTGAGTTTTTGAAAACAGAGAACTGTACATGTCCCACAACAGGCTTTGTTTTTTTTACAGATAATCTTACTATAAAAATGAGACATTTCTGTGAGTCTAGTAGTCTAGTAGAAGTAGTATAATTCTATACTAGAGTATTTTCAATCAAATGGACATCCAAGGTGTGTTACAACAATCAAGGCTGGCCCCTATTAGTTAACCAGCCGTTGGTCAACCAGAAAGATATTAGTCAACCAAGATTTCATTGGTCAGCTGGTCGAGAAAAAAAAAAATCCATTTAGAACTTTGACTTTTCAAAATAAAGTTAAAGTCTATATGGCTGAACTGTGTATGAAAGGCTAGAGGGCTCATAAGACTGTCCTATGATACAAGGGTCGGCAGCTCGAATCCCACTTGCTGTTGTTGTTGTGTCAAGACACAACCCACCTTGCCTCGTGTGAATGGGTATGAATGTGAATGTGTGAATTAATGTTGGTGGTGGTCAGAGGGGCTGTTGTGCACGAATTGGCTGCCACTCCTCCGTCAGTCTTCCCCAGGGCAGCTGTGGCTACAACAACCATAGCTTACCATCACTGGTACGAATGGTACAAACGAATAATGACTTCTGTAAAGCGCTTTGGGTGTCTAGAAAAGTGCTATATAAATCCAAATCATTACTATAATTTAAGGGGGACTACAGACAATGGCCACGATATGGAGACACCTTACCACAGCTTTTACACGGCCATGTGTGGTGCAGGCTGATGAGAGCAAGGCTGCTGAGTGAGGGAGCGAGGGGAAGGGGGCAGAGCATGTGTGGCGAAGTAAAAAGATTAGTTGTCTTTGTTAGCTTAGCAAGACACTTTAGGCTAACACTATCAGAAATAACCTCTCATAATAGCGGTGCTACTGTTGTGGTCTTCTTGTCCACTATATATAACTGTGGGTTAACTGTGTTTAATCATTCAGAGACGAGGATGCGGTGTGACTCTGCAGCTCACACAACATACAACAAAGAATAGCAATCAATCACCTAACTAGTGATCTAAACAGTCTAACACAATTAAGCACAGAGTACTCGCTCTCAACAGTCTAACATAGTCGAGCATGGCTCGCTTGCTTGAATACACCACAGCTATAGTTAAGAAATGCTCCAACTGCCGTTTCTGGTGAAACAGCAAGTCCACCTGACAGCTGACAAACCAGTCTGTCATCGCCGCCTGCTGATGAGAATCATAATTTAATTCACAACGTTTATTTTTGTAAAGCTCATAATTGATTACCACCGATGAAAATCATAATTTATTCCACGTTTATTTTTATGAAGTGCATAATAGATTACCGATGATTACCAAACGTGGGTTTCCTGCAAGCACTTGTTTCACCGTCAGGAAATCCCACAGCATGCACTCCTTCTGCAGCAGGGGTGCCGCGGCTGCTGTCAAATTAATATTCAGTGTGACATTGGTCAACTAAGTGACAACCATTGGTCGACTAAGAAAATCTTTGGTCGGGGGCAGCCCTAACAACAATGCAATGATTATTATTGTTTATTATTATCTATCCTCACACGCTGTACTGTACTGTACTGCATGTTAATTGTAGTGCCATTGTACCTGATTTCCCAGTAGATGCGGGCATGCTGGGGGCTCTCTTAATTTGGGTAAGTAGGAAGTCCTTGTCATTTTTCAGATCCCTATTGGCCTCCTCCAGGAATTTAATGCGGTCCTCAAGGTGTTCAATCTTCTGTCGATCCATCTTGGTTTGTTCTCTCAGTTTGATCAACTCCAATGTCCCTGTTGGAGACACTGCACATTTTTGTTTTTTTAATCTACTATCCTGAGAACGAACACCGCTTGCTGCATTAGGTACAGGCAGATAACTATGAAGTAACGGGGTAAAAGGCTGTTATAAAGTGTAAGACAATAAATAAAATTGTATTTATATCGATCTGGACTTAACAAGTAAGCATAATTACAATGGCTGACTCAAACTACTCTGATCAAATATTCATTTGGTGGGCTGAAGTTTGGATAGCCTACCACTGTTGCTATTCAGAGGGCATCATTTATATTTTTAGGGCCACGAGATACTGTAATAAGCAAATTAATTATTTTTTCACTGCATAGACATTTAAACAATAGTCTGATAACTGTGTGGCCATCACCACAGTTCTTTATGACATTAACAATTCCTTTGATTCTTTTGAGACCCTCGTTGATTCCTTCGATGATCAATCAATCAAATCAAATTTTATTTATATAGCCCAAAATCACAAATCACAATTTGTCTCAGAGGGCTTTACAATCTGTACAGGAGGCAACATCCATTGCCCTAACACCCTCGAGTCGGATAAGGAAAACTCCCACAATAAACCCTTTTAACAGGGGGAAAAATATTTGGAAGAAACCTCATGGAGAGCAACAGAAGAGGAATCCCTCTCCTTACATCTTATCTTACATTTGCTCACATTCTAGAAGAGAAATATACTGTAAACATAGTAGAGTAGTTATATATTTAGCTATAAAGAATTTGTAGATCAGCTGTCTAATCTAGCAACAGCACTTTATGACCTAAACAGCTGATCAGCAGTGTAATACAATGTGTGAAAGATTTTTGTTTTGAAAACAAGTGAAAAAGCTTTAGCCAATTACTGACATGATAGTTTGGAAGATGTACATTGATGTAGGTTAATAAAGTGCATCTTATGAGGTTACTCACTACCTATTTTTTTATTTAAAAAAATAAAATAAAAAAGACTACTTACTTAGTTTCTTCGGGGAATATTTGACTAGCTTCTTTTTCTTTTGTTGAATGGGGACCTCTTCCACATCTTGTGTCTGGTCCTCGTTCACCTCTTCGACAGCTTCCTTGGCCTTCATTCCCCCATGCGTCCTTTTGCTGAAACGGGTTTCCATGGTTTCCATCTACCATAGCTTAAGTAGTGTAAAGCAAAGAACACGGCGCCATGTCATGTCAACTAATGTTACATTAGCTGAGGGAACTTATTCAAATTAAAATTAATTGTTAAGAATTAGCTAAATGAAAACTGGAGAGAATACTACTAACTTTACAGCCTGTTGGCTGCCCTTAAAATATTTCAGTAAAGGCCACGGAGTTAGCAGGCTAAAGCTAACTAGCATTAATTGCTGAACACTAACGTTACCTAAAACAGTAAAGACTGGTATCAATGTTAATATGTTCTCGCCAAATAAAATCCAAATTATATGTTTCGCTTTAGCTTACCTCAAATAGTAAACTTAGTGGGTACTTCGTTTCGTTGACTCTCCTGTTTCCCTGTAATGTTGCGGTGGACGGCGCCGTGTTGCACTCCTGTCCGTCTCTGAGGCGTGGGGATCTATAACTGTCATTGCGGTCAGGTAACCTTACGCGCGCACTCAGTCCAAATTCAAATTTCCTTGAAATGAATGTCACAACAACAATACTGCCAAAGCATCAAGAAAGTGCAATATTTGACACAATATTTTGGGAAAACCCAAGGATGACAAAAAACTAAAAGTAAATTTGGTTGTTGTGATGTTATGAGCATAGTAACATTAGAACTCCATTTCCCAGCATGCCGCAGTAAATAGGAGATGCGCAATAGCCCTGCCAGAGGATGTACGTAATGTTCGAGTTCACAGCTATATACATACAGTTCCTGGTCCTATTTGCCGCTCAAAAAGAGGCGCGACCGGATCACCGTGACATCCATACTACAGATCAGATCAGAGACAGGTGGACAGTTGTTGATGCAATGACACTGATGGAAGAACTTATAAAAAATATGAGGCGTTCAGATACAAAGAAAAACAGAAGAAGAATAGTTAGATGGATGCAGAAACGAGGTATTCTGAGGAGGACGATGAAGTGCGCAAAATGCAATGGTAGCATGCATCTGGTAAAATGCCAGGTGAAGGACGGGTTGCGGTGGTAAGTAGAAACTCTGCTCTATTTATCTTTTCTTATTTAAAAAAGTCATTATTATCTGGATCATGTCTTATGTTGTCTCATGTGTTATTGAATAGCCAGATGTCTGAAATTAGTATTAACTTACTGTAACATTATACAAACCTTTGGAAATCACTTGTTCTAGTTAGCCTGTATAATATGATATTTGATATTTTTATCTGTGATAGCCAGTGTTGGGTGTAACGCGTTACTGCAATCACATTACATTATTACTGTTCTGAATGTAGTAATCACAGAACAGTTCGCCAAGCCCGTTACTTACGTTACATTGCTAGGCATGCACGTGGGAACATATTTTTGCTTGGGGGTGCTGCACGGCTATGCGCGATAATTGTGCTGCTATACTGCATCAAGTTTTTTTTTTTTTTTTTTTTTTTTTTTAAGGTTATTTTTTTGGCATTTTTGCCTTTATTGACAGTGACAGCTGAAAGTATGATAGGAAAGGGGGGTGAAGAGACAGGGGATGACATGCAGCAAATGAGCCGCAGGCGGGATTCGAACCAGCGGCCGCTGCAGAGGACTAACAGCCTCAATACATGGTGCGCACGCCCTACCGACTGAGCTATAGGGGCGCCCATATACTGCATCAAGTTGGGAAGATTTAAATAAAATAAAGGGAGAAGAGGTTAATACTGTATTTTTAGCCTGGTGTTTGGCTGCACTATGTAGAAAAAGAATGGAGTTCAGAGTTTCTTGATTTAACCTGTCTCGCGGCGCTCTCATCACCGATTAGCTGAGCGGAGCGAGGTGGATGTGGAGCCGTGCTGCACACGGCTGCAACAGGTGTTTAAGTTTGAGAGAGAGGGAGACAGACAGAATTGTCCGATTTAAAGGAAGGAACTGATTTTTAAGAGCTTTACATACAGAAGGTTCGTTTATTGCTGCATCTCATCTTGTTGTTGAGCCGTGTACAGTGAAGGACCAAGGTGTACAAATTCACAAATCTAGGGTTCCCTTCTACACACTAGCACAGTTTGTCTATGTAAATTAGCCGACATATGTTAAAAAAAAAAACATAACCGCAATTGATTTGGCAATTTGGGTGTCGATTGCAATGGAAACGAACAAAGCTTTGAATCATTTAAGTGATACGTGTTGGTGTGATCGACCCTCTGCACGCCCTATACACTCTTAAATTATGGTAATATGAATAGGCATTTATTCCACCCCTCGTCAGCACGGGGTGCTGCAGCACCCTCAGCACCCACCTTCCCTGTCCCTGTTGCTAGGTTAATCAATTTTCAACAGGATAGTAGCAACTTCGTAAGACACGCATCACACACAACAGAGGAGTGCAAGAGTACATGGGCTGGGGGGGACCGTCACCGATTGTTGGTTGTTCAAGAAATGGCTTGTTGGCTTAATTGTAATAAGGAGCCCAAAGAACACTCCTTTGTATGTTCTCCTTCCATCTTATGCCTCTCAGGCAATTTTACAGAGTAAGTAGAAAAAATGTAACTAGTAATGTAGCTAATTACTTCCTCCAGGGAGTAATCAAGTAATGTAAGGCATTACTATTTTTTGAGAGTAATGTATAATGTGTAATATATGACTTTTTTGAGTAACGAGCCACAACACTGGTGACAGCCTACTTTTCAGCATTTTGCCTTCTTTTTCCTCAGGGTCTGTAAGCATCATAAAAGTTCCCCGCAGTCTGTACGCAATGGCTCAATATTCACCAAGTCTCACATCCCTTTGACAAAATGGCTTGAGTTCATGCACAGGTACAGTAGGCTATTCATATATTAAAGAAATCAAATATATTTTTTTGTTTCTTAAATATAATATTTAGCACTGTGATTTATAGATGTGTAGTTGATGTAGGACATTTGTTGTTATCATATGTTACCTAGAAGTTGCCTTTAGATTTTATGTAGGTGTTTTAAACAACAAATAAAAGGAAAGGTAGCCTGAATTTTCCTGCTTCTCTGGCCACAGGGTTTTGTGCTGCTATACAGTAAGGGAGCTTTAACTAAAGAGATAGGTTGAGCTGAGATTAGATCTTTATTTTGTTTAAAAAAAAAGCCACACTGAATACTAGTTAACCTTGTATTTCTTTTTTATGCATGACCATGTATACTAATGTCATGTCGTTGCACTATATTATGGACATGGCAGAGTGAATTCTGGAATAATTTACTGTATTTTTCAGTACCGACTATTATTTTGAAACAATACTTTTATTTTGAAAGACAGCACATGTTACACAGGCGGGGAGAGCATGTATAAAGAGCACATAGGAGACACACTGAATGTTTTGTTCTTCACAACTACAGTTGCTGTTGCCCTGGGTTAAGAAACTGCTCAGAGACATTCCTTTGAAGTGTGTTCTTGATTTCTACATACACAACACAACACAGAGTTAGACCCACTACACATGCAGTAATCAAATATCTCTGCATTGGATTGCACTACTGGTTCCATTTTACTGTTTGGAACAGCAGTGGTACTTAGTTCTGCCTTGTAATCTCCCTTTAAAGGACTGTCCTGACCATTGCAATACGTAGAATCCAATTTCAAAAGTATTGCTGGACTTTTCAACTTTGTTCCAGTTTTGCTTGTTTATTTTTTCTTTCTGTTGTGGCTGACATTGCACCAAAGGCAGCCAAATGTTGCTGAGCACAGAGTGGACCATTTGATGTACCAAAACAGTGGTAGAAAAATAATGCCTGTACATTAATGTCATATTATAGTATTGGAATGAAAAAGGTGAGGTGGCTAACTAGTTTTGTTTTGCATAGTACAGTTTATTTTTAGTTTCATGTCAGCCCGATTCAATGACAGGATATTATGCAGGCCATACCAATTAGGTTTCTTAATTACCTTGTCTTTTCTTTTCTTTTCTTTTCTTTTCTTTTCTTCAGGTTTGCACAAGGTTTGCAGTTGAAGCAACTTAACATGATCACTGATGGGATAGCAGCAAGCTCCACGACATTGACAAGAATGGCAAAAGTACTCAGAAATGTTGTCACATTACATACTAGTCTCCAACTACTTGTATAATTAATTAGGTAAAAAAATGCTTGATAAGTCACCACTGTAGATGTGACAAGTTAAAAGAGCAATATAAGCGATCTGTTATAAGTTTGAAAGAACAGTAAGTTCATGATCTGTGACATTATAAAACTGTGACATGGTTAAAAACATATGGTTATGAGAGACAATTTATAAGATGTTCACTGATAAGGTGTTTAAAAATGGTAAAAACACGTTAAAAAGTGTTAAAATTGCTAAAAAGTATTTAATTCATTTAGTTGGTTATTTCATAAATTCTTGCTTAAAGTTCAGCTTTAACAGTAACATCTGTGATCTACAGAGCAGGTCTTGATCAATTTCCATACTAAGGCATTGTTATAACTTGCGGATGTTTTATTTCTACATTTGAAGGTGTGCATTGCTGCACTCAAGCGACTGAGGAAAAGAGGAATGAGAATTGGTGGTCGTCATCGATTTGTTGTTATTGATGAGAGCAAATTTGCCCACAAACGGAAGGTAGGCTATATATTTGTATGCATCTGCACTATATTTAGATCATGCAGCACACCTCTGACAGGTTAATACTTTATCCTGCAGTGCATGTTGAAAGGACACATGTTAAAAATTTGATACAGCCCAAACCTTATTAAAGTTTCTAATTGCTTTTCTTTATTTATTTTCAGTAGCATCGTGGCCGATGTGGCAACACTTGGCGCCGTGAACGGCAATGGGTGTTTGGGATGCTGGAAGTTGACGGGAATTCCAGAAGACCCATTTTGAGGCTTGTCAGGGATCGCTCAAGGCAAACGCTTATAGGCCAAATTCGACGCCATATCAGACCCAGAACATCCATCCTCACTGATGAATGGCGCGCCTACAAGGGGAAACTTGCTCAGTATGGATATGCTCAGTATTCTGTCTGCCATAAAAAAAACTTTGTTGACCGAGAGACTGGTGCTCATACTCAGCATATTGAGCGTGCATGGCAGAACTACAAGCTGGAAGTATGGCACCATAGAGGTAATCGTACTCCTGAGTCACTGAAGCTTCATCTCAAGATGATAGAGTGGCACCACTGGTTAGGTGTACGTCATTACAATGGTGTCTTGGGCAGACTGATCCATGATGTAAAAAATCAACTCAAGTAAACATCAAATCTCACTCTGCATCCTGGGGCCTGTACCACAAAGCGGGATTTGCGCTTAGCGAGAAAACTTCAGGGTTAACCCTGGGTTTTCAGTACTTCGACGCTTTTGTGTTCAAATACATGAAGGAACCTGACCTGCAGGTTTTGTAGCCATGTTCTTAACTTAGTAGGTACAGTACTTTGAAAGGAATCAGTGATGGCCTCAAAAGATCAAAAGAATCAATGATGTCATAAACAACTATGATGGCCATGCCGTCAGACTATCAGTCTTGTTTTATGTTAAACAAGTTATCCTGTTTTTGGCGAGGTATTTCCCCCCCATAGTACAGAATATACATACTGAGTATATGTTGGAACCCACTGTTTGAAGAGAAGTAATGCAAGGTGCAATGTTTTTCCAAAATGTGATGTTCAAATACATGAAGGAAAATCTTTTGCCTTGTCTGTTGCTTTGTTAAGGTATTTGAATCATTTGATGGTGTAATTACATTTAATGACATCTTAATGAAAGGTTCAACTCTTTCCACTTTATTTGAATTCAAGGAAAACAATTATGACACTGTTATAAACGTCATGACACTGTTATAAACTGATTTGACGGTGTAATTACATTTAATGACATCTTAGTGAAAGGTTCAAATCTTTCCACTT
This sequence comes from Lutjanus erythropterus, assembly GCF_056507025.1. Lineage (NCBI taxonomy): Eukaryota > Metazoa > Chordata > Actinopteri > Lutjaniformes > Lutjanidae > Lutjanus > Lutjanus erythropterus. The sequence goes on from NC_139339.1 coordinate 28,433,805, forward strand.
TATTTGAATTCAAGGAAAACAGTCATGACACTGTTATAAACTGAATGGACGGTGTAATTACATTTAATGACATCTTAATGAAAGATTCAAATCTTTCCACTTTATTTGAATTCAAGGAAAACAGTCATGACACTGTTATAAACTGATTTGACGGTGTAATTACATTTAATGACATCTTAGTGAAAATTTCAAAAGTATCACTGTAGGAGGGAAAATATGACAGTTTTCAACTCATTTGGCTGTGTAGTTACACTTAATGAAAAGGACTACATTTATGACACAATAATAATGGTCCCATGACAGCCAATGTCAAAACCAACCATGTATGACAGTTTAATGTCATGTTTAGATATAAAGATAAATAGTTTTTTTAACATTTGACAATTAGGTCTGCTATGTCATGTTTATGACAAGTTATGTTGTCTTGGTTTATGTCAAGTTGTCATGACAAAGACATCTTAAACAATGTCAACTTAGCATCAAAAGTGACATAATTTATATGTCAAGTTGTCATGACAAAGACATTTGAAACAATGTCAACTTTGCATCAAAAGTGACATAATTTACTAAATGACGCTTAATGACATCTGTCATAAGGATTCATTCATGTTCATGACAGGTGTCATGTCATGATTATGACAGTCTTTTGACAGTCTTATGAACCCACATTCAAATAAAGTGTTACCGACATGGCTAGAGGAGCATTAGAAGCATCAGAATTCGTCAAATGTCATATTGTATTCTACAGTCACAGCACACAGTAAGTCACTAACCCACTATAAACATGTACTTTTCTAAGTTACAATATATCTGACGAGAAAAAAGCAATTACACTGACTTACCATATACTCCCGAATTAGAAGCCCATCATCATCACCAAGGTAGAGGCAAAGTGCCTTGAGAACTGCTTCCTTTTTGAGATTAACATCACTGTGTGAAGCCTGTGTGAAGAGATTCCACCGATTAAAACATTCATAAACACATAACTACAAAAAATATTTCCAATATCCAACCTGTGGTAACCTACAAATACTGACTTCCAATCAGTTTTGTCAAGTTTGATCTATATAGCTCAATATTATGTCAAACATACTGTAAAAGTGACTTTTTTAACTACAAAATAACTGTGAAGCATGGCCTAGTTTTTATTTTAAAAAAAGTGAGGTATGAACATGTTGTTTTAACTCCTGTTTATTCAGAGACATACAGTACAGCTGACAACAATGCTGTCTTCTTAACACATAGGTGCTTAGTACAACTATAGCCCAATCTTATTATCACCACCTGAGAAAACAGGATTGAACTGGCACCTGTCTGATCACATGACTGCATCTCTAGCCCATATGGTATTATTGCCTTAAAAAGACAATATATTTCCTTAGAAATTATTTTTGCATCTTGCAAATAATCCAGACTTACTGATGACGCAAACTGGGGCTTCATATGGACAATACAATTACACAGTGTATGAAGTATGTATGAAAAAAAATTCCATAACATCGTATACATAAATTTACAGGTAGTTTCTAGCCAGAAACATCTCCCTTCTTCTGGAAAACAGATGTCAGCTGGGGTAAAATATTGTCCAACTGTACCAAGAAGTTTGTCTCAAGTGGAAGTGTTGTAATCTTCTGGAATTCAGCATTTATCTGGTAGAAGTTAGAAGAGTAGCATGCCATCTTCTGCCCCCAAGTGGCCAAAATAAAGAACTACTTCCTCTATAGGAGATTTGTCTCTCTCCAGATGTTGGTCATCTTTTGTTTTACCTTATCAGACTTTACATTTTAACAGCTGCACACTGAAATTGCATAATAAGGAGAGGGGAAAAAGCAAGCATGTGTTTACCTCATCAGTATGAAAGAATGCAGGCCACCTGACTTTAAACTCCCTGACTGCTGGGGCAATTCCTCTTGATGGATAGGGACAAAATTTGACCCACACATTCAGTACATGACAGAAAGTAGGAAGTCAGTAGCAGTGGCTTGGCAGTCGGAAGGCATGGTGAGTCAATTTTTGATTTAAGTGCAAATTTTGCAAAACACTGTGACCCAACTTGCAGAAACTTATTTAGGTAAGTTTACATGTTTTATGGAGGGTCAAGAGTGCTGAAATACATTTGGAAGCATTAATTAAGAATTACAATGTAAATAGATGAAGATTTGGAGTCACACCCAGCTGAATAGATTAAAATTTGGAAGTGGAACTCTGAGCATTGAGGAGCATTTTGGGGCAATTCCACTTGATTCATAGGGACAAAATTTGACCCACACATTTAGTACGTGACAGGAAATAGGAAGTCAGTAGCAGTGGCTTGGCACATCCTCACGTGGTACATATACGAGTCAGGTGAACTAGGGCCACCATATACATTAATTTAACAAAAGCTACTGCAAGTCAGTACACTCATATTTGGCTGAACAGGCCTCGGTCATGTACTTGCACAGTCTGCTAGTCATATGTTGCAAAGACTGGCCAATGGCTTGTTCAACTTCGTAGGTCTTAGTCAGTGGGCTGATGGCCCAATTTCAAGTAGTCACTCGAGACCAGCTTCCCAATATGTAAAGGCTCATGAACCCAACATCTAGCCTCAAGAGCCTTTAATGCAGAAAAAACTCCGGTTCGATCTCCGAGTGGCATCGAACACTAACAGAGGACTCACAAAGACCCAACCGTCCGGCATTCTGAAGCCCAATTGTAGGCCGCCAGAAGCAACATTTCTGGCTGCCTACAATGAATTACAGTTGGTAGTTTTAATCCAACTGTACATTGCTTTGCAAGGATGAATTTCTGTTTCGTGGTCTTTGCCGCCATATTTACGCATAAGCAGTAAATACAACTGTGGTTTACCTCGTAGAGACTCCGTTGGATCCGGAATGTCCAAAAATGGGGGTGCAGAGCTTGGTTTAAAGTCTCTACCACCATCCCTTCAAAAGTTATCCCCCGAAACCAGTCGAGGTATGCACCAGAGTCCTCAAGGTTCTGGTTGACCCACTTACCGACCTCGTAGAGACTCGAGGGTGGCACCGTTGGATCCGGAATGTCCAAAAATGGGGGTTCAGAGCTTGGTTTCAAGTCTCTACCACCATCCTTTCAAAAGTTATCCCCCGAAAACCAGTGGAGGTATGATAATGACATGGTGCTAGGATTATAACCTAACACTGATGTCATCACAGAGCCCATGCTAGATCAAAGCACAGGGTCTGTGACGTCATCACATTCCCTTTGATGACATCACAGCCACCTAACATTCTGATGTGTTCACTTGTGTGTGTGTGTGTGTGTGTGTGGGTGGGTGGGTGAGTGTGTGTGTGGGTGTGTGTGTACAGACAAAGTTACGGGGGTGCAGAGCCTGCTTGCAAGTCTGTACCACATTCATTTCAAAAGTTATTCCACAAAAACCCATCGAGGTATGCACCAGAGTCCTCGAGGTTCTAGTTGACCCACTTCCCAACCTTGTACAGACTCGATGGTAGTACCCTTGGATCCGGAATGTCCGAAAATGGGGGTGCAGAGCTTATTTTCACGTCTCTACCACCTTTCCTTCAAACGTTATCCTCCGAAAACCCATCGAGGTATGCACCAGAGTCCTCAAGGTTCTGGTTCAGTCCCTTCCCGACCTCGTAGAGACTCGATGGTGGCACCGTTGGATCCGGAATGCTCAAAAATGGGGGTGCAGAGCCTGCTTTCAAGTCTCTACCACCATCCCTTCAAACGTTATCCTCCGAAAACCCATCGAGGTATGCACCAGAGTCCTCGAGGTTCTAGTTGACCCACTTCCCAACCTTGTAGAGACTCGATGGTGGCACCGTTGGATCCGGAATGCTCAAAAATGGGGGTGCAGAGCTTGGTTTAAAGTCTCAACCACCATCCCTTCAAACGTTATCCTCCGAAAACCCATCGAGGTATGCACCAGAGTCCTCAAGGTTCTGGTTCAGTCCCTTCCCGACCTCGTAGAGACTCGGTGGTGGCACCGTTGGATCCGGAATGTCCAAAAATGGGGGTGCAGAGCTTGGTTTCAAGTCTCTACCACCATCCCTTCAAAAGTTATCCCCCGAAACCAGTCGAGGTATGCACCAGAGTCCTCAAGGTTCTGGTTGACCCACTTATCGACCTCGTAGAGACTCGAGGTTGGCACCGTTGGATCCGGAATGTCCAAAAATGGGTGTGCAGAGCTTGGTTTAAAGTCTCTGCCACCATCCTTTCAAAAGTTATCCCCCGAAACCAGTCGAGGTATGCACCAGAGTCCTCAAGGTTCTGGTTGACCCACTTCCCGACCTCGTAGAGACTCGAGGGTGGCACCGTTGGATCCGGAATGCCCAAAAATGGGGGTTCCGAGCTTGGTTTCAAGTCTCTACCACCATCCTTTCAAAAGTTATCCCCCGAAAACCAGTGGAGGTATGATAATGACATGGTGCTAGGATTATAACCTAACACTGATGTCATCACAGAGCCCATGCTAGATCAAAGCACAGGGTCTGTGACGTCATCACATTCCCTTTGATGACATCACAGCCACCTAACATTCTGATGTGTTCACTTGTGTGTGTGTGTGTGTGTGTGTGTGTGTGTGTGTGTGTGTGGGTGGGTGAGTGGGTGAGTGTGTGTGTGGGTGTGTGTGTACAGACAAAGTTATGGGGGTGCAGAGCCTGCTTGCAAGTCTGTACCACATTCATTTCAAAAGTTATTCCACAAAAACCCATCGAGGTATGCACCAGAGTCCTCGAGGTTCTAGTTGACCCACTTCCCAACCTTGTAGAGACTCGATGGTGGTACCCTTGGATCCGGAATGTCCGAAAATGGGGGTGCAGAGCTTATTTTCACGTCTCTACCACCTTTCCTTCAAACGTTATCCTCCGAAAACCCATCGAGGTATGCACCAGAGTCCTCAAGGTTCTGGTTCAGTCCCTTCCCGACCTCGTAGAGACTCGATGGTGGCACCGTTGGATCCGGAATGCTCAAAAATGGGGGTGCAGAGCCTACTTTCAAGTCTCTACCACCATCCCTTCAAACGTTATCCTCCGAAAACCCATCGAGGTATGCACCAGAGTCCTCAAGGTTCTGGTTCAGTCCCTTCCCGACCTCGTAGAGACTCGATGGTGGCACCGTTGGATCCGGAATGTCCAAAAATGGGGGTGCAGAGCTTGGTTTAAAGTCTCTACCACCATCCCTTCAAAAGTTATCCCCCGAAACCAGTCGAGGTATGCACCAGAGTCCTCAAGGTTCTGGTTGACCCACTTCCCGACCTCGTAGAGACTCGATGGTGGCACCGTTGGATCCGGAATGTCCAAAAATGGGGGTTCAGAGCTTGGTTTCAAGTCTCTACCACCATCCTTTCAAAAGTTATCCCCCGAAACCAGTCGAGGTATGCACCAGAGTCCTCAAGGTTCTGGTTGACCCACTTCCCGACCTCGTAGAGACTCGAGGGTGGCACCGTTGGATCCGGAATGTCCAAAAATGGGGGTTCAGAGTTTGGTTTCAAGTCTTTACCACCATCCCTTCAAAAGTTATCCCCCAAACCAGTGGAGGTATGCACCAGAGTCCTCAAGGTTCTGGTTGACCCACTTACCAACCTCGTAGAGACTCGAGGTTTTCACCGTTGGATCTGGAATGTCCAAAAATGGGGGTGCAGGGCTTGGTTTAAAGTCTCTACCACCATCCTTTCAAAAGTTATCCCCCGAAACCTGTCGAGGTATGCACCAGAGTCCTCAAGGTTCTGGTTGACCAACTTCCCGACCTCGTAGAGACTCGAGGGTGGCACCGTTGGATCTGGAATGTCCAAAAATGGGGGTTCCGAGCTTGGTTTCAAGTCTCTACCACCATCCTTTCAAAAGTTATCCCCCGAAAACCAGTGGAGGTATGATAATGACATGGTGCTAGGATTATAACCTAACACTCATCACAGAGCCCATGCTAGATCAAAGCACAGGGTCTGTGACGTCATCACATTCCCTTTGATGACATCACAGCCACCTAACATTCTGATGTGTTCACTTGTGTGTGTGTGTGTGTGTGTGTGTGTGTGTGTGTGTATGTGTGTGGGTGGGTGGGTGAGTGTGTGTGTGGGTGTGTGTGTACAGACAAAGTTATGGGGGTGCAGAGCCTGCTTGCAAGTCTGTACCGAATTCATTTCAAAAGTTATTCCACAAAAACCCATCGAGGTATGCACCAGAGTCCTCGAGGTTCTAGTTGACCCACTTCCCAACCTTGTAGAGACTCGATGGTGGTACCCTTGGATCCGGAATGTCCGAAAATGGGGGTGCAGAGCTTATTTTCATGTCTCTACCACCTTTCCTTCAAACGTTATCCTCCGAAAACCCATCGAGGTATGCACCAGAGTCCTCAAGGTTCTGGTTCAGTCCCTTCCCGACCTCGTAGAGACTCGATGGCGGCACCGTTGGATCCGGAATGCTCAAAAATGGGGGTGCAGAGCCTACTTTCAAGTCTCTACCACCATCCCTTCAAACATTATCCTCCGAAAACCCATCGAGGTATGCACCAGAGTCCTCAAGGTTCTGGTTCAGTCCCTTCCCGACCTCGTAGAGACTCGATGGTGGTACCGTTGGATCCGGAATGTCCAAAAATGGGGGTGCAGAGCTTGGTTTAAAGTCTCTACCACCATCCCTTCAAAAGTTATCCCCCGAAACCAGTCGAGGTATGCACCAGAGTCCTCAAGGTTCTGGTTGACCCACTTCCCGACCTCGTAGAGACTCGAGGGTGGAACCGTTGGATCCGGAATGTCCAAAAATGGGGGTTCAGAGCTTGTTTTCAAGTCTCTACCACCATCCTTTCAAAAGTTATCCCCCGAAAACCAGTGGAGGTATGATAATGACATGGTGCTAGGATTATAACCTAACACTGATGTCATCACAGAGCCCATGCTAGATCAAAGCACAGGGTCTGTGACGTCATCACAATCCCTTTGATGACATCACAGCCACCTAACATTCTGATGTGTTCACTTGTGTGTGTGTGTGTGTGTGTGTGTGTGTGTGTGTGTGTGGGTGGGTGGGTGAGTGGGTGTGTGTGTACAGACAAAGTTATGGGGATGCAGAGCCTGCTTGCAAGTCTGTACCAAATTCATTTCAAAAGTTATTCCACAAAAACCCATCGAGGTATGCACCAGAGTCCTCTAGGTTCTAGTTGACCCACTTCCCAACCTTGTAGAGACTCGATGGTGGTACCCTTGGATCCGGAATGTCCGAAAATGGGGGTGCAGAGCTTATTTTCACGTCTCTACCACCATTTCTTCAAACGTTATCCTCCGAAAACCCATCGAGGTATGCACCAGAGTCCTCAAGGTTCTGGTTCAGTCCCTTCCCGACCTCGTAGAGACTCGATGGTGGCACCGTTGGATCCGGAATGCTCAAAAATGGGGGTGCAGAGCCTACTTTCAAGTCTCTACCACCATCCCTTCAAACGTTATCCTCCGAAAACCCATCGAGGTATGCACCAGAGTCCTCAAGGTTCTGGTTGACCCACTTACCGACCTCGTAGAGACTCGAGGTTGGCACCGTTGGATCCGGAATGTCCAAAAATGGGGGTGCAGAGCTTGGTTTAAAGTCTCTACCACCATCCTTTCAAAAGTTATCCCCCGAAACCAGTCGAGGTATGCACCAGAGTCCTCAAGGTTCTGGTTGACCCACTTCCCGACCTCGTAGAGACTCGAGGGTGGCACCGTTGGATCCGGAATGTCCAAAAATGGGGGTTCAGAGTTTGGTTTCAAGTCTTTACCACCATCCCTTCAAAAGTTATCCCCCCAAACCAGTGGAGGTATGCACCAGAGTCCTCAAGGTTCTGGTTGACCCACTTACCAACCTCGTAGAGACTCGTGGTTTTCACCGTTGGATCTGGAATGTCCAAAAATGGGGGTGCAGAGCTTGGTTTAAAGTCTCTACCACCATCCTTTCAAAAGTTATCCCCCGAAACCAGTCGAGGTATGCACCAGAGTCCTCAAGGTTCTGGTTGACCAACTTCCCGACCTCGTAGAGACTCGAGGGTGGCACCGTTGGATCTGGAATGTCCAAAAATGGGGGTTCCGAGCTTGGTTTCAAGTCTCTACCACCATCCTTTCAAAAGTTATCCCCCGAAAACCAGTGGAGGTATGATAATGACATGGTGCTAGGATTATAACCTAACACTGATGTCATCACAGAGCCCATGCTAGATCAAAGTACAGGGTCTGTGACGTCATCACATTCCCTTTGATGACATCACAGCCACCTAACATTCTGATGTGTTCACTTGTGTGTGTGTGTGTGTGTGTGTGTGTGTGTGTGTGTGTGTGTGTGTATGTGTGTGGGTGGGTGGGTGAGTGTGTGTGTGGGTGTGTGTGTACAGACAAAGTTATGGGGGTGCAGAGCCTGCTTGCAAGTCTGTACCGAATTCATTTCAAAAGTTATTCCACAAAAACCCATCGAGGTATGCACCAGAGTCCTCGAGGTTCTAGTTGACCCACTTCCCAACCTTGTAGAGACTCGATGGTGGTACCCTTGGATCCGGAATGTCCGAAAATGGGGGTGCAGAGCTCTTTTTCACGTCTCTCTCACCTTTCCTTCAAACGTTATCCTCCGAAAACCCATCGAGGTATGCACCAGAGTCCTCAAGGTTCTGGTTCAGTCCCTTCCCGACCTCGTAGAGACTCGATGGTGGCACCGTTGGATCCGGAATGCTCAAAAATGGGGGTGCAGAGCTTGGTTTAAAGTCTCAACCACCATCCCTTCAAAAGTTATCCCCCGAAACCAGTCGAGGTATGCACCAGAGTCCTCGAGGTTCTAGTTGACCCACTTCCCAACCTTGTAGAGACTCGATGGTGGTACCCTTGGATCCGGAATGTCCGAAAATGGGGGTGCAGAGCTTATTTTCACGTCTCTACCACCTTTCCTTCAAACGTTATCCTCCAAAAACCCATCGAGGTATGCACCAGAGTCCTCAAGGTTCTGGTTCAGTCCCTTCCCCACCTCGTAGAGACTCGGTGGTGGCACCGTTGGATCCGGAATGTCCAAAAATGGGGGTGCAGAGCTTGGTTTCAAGTCTCTACCACCATCCCTTCAAAAGTTATCCCCCGAAACCAGTCGAGGTATGCACCAGAGTCCTCAAGGTTCTGGTTGACCCACTTACCGACCTCGTAGAGACTCGAGGTTGGCACCGTTGGATCCAGAATGTCCAAAAATGGGGGTGCAGAGCTTGGTTTAAAGTCTCTACCACCATCCTTTCAAAAGTTATCCCCCGAAACCAGTCGAGGTATGCACCAGAGTCCTCAAGGTTCTGGTTGACCCACTTCCCGACCTTGTAGAGACTCGAGGGTGGCACCGTTGGATCCGGAATGTCCAAAAATGGGGGTTCAGAGCTTGGTTTCAAGTCTCTACCACCATCCTTTCAAAAGTTATCCCCCGAAAACCAGTGGAGGTATGATAATGACATGGTGCTAGGATTATAACCTAACACTGATGTCATCACAGAGCCCATGCTAGATCAAAGCACAGGGTCTGTGACGTCATCACATTCCCTTTGATGACATCACAGCCACCTAACATTCTGATGTGTTCACTTGTGTGTGTGTGTGTGTGTGTGTGTGTGTGGGTGGGTGGGTGAGTGTGTGTGTGGGTGTATGTACAGACAAAGTTATGGGGGTGCAGAGCCTGCTTGCAAGTCTGTACCAAATTCATTTCAAAAGTTATTCCACAAAAACCCATCGAGGTATGCACCAGAGTCCTCGAGGTTCTAGTTGACCGACTTCCCAACCTTGTAGAGACTCGATGGTGGTACCCTTGGATCCGGAATGTCCGAAAATGGAGGTGCAGAGCTTATTTTCACGTCTCTACCACCTTTCCTTCAAACGTTATCCTCCGAAAACCCATCGAGGTATGCACCAGAGTCCTCAAGGTTCTGGTTCAGTCCCTTCCCGACCTCGTAGAGACTCGATGGTGGCACCGTTGGATCCGGAATGCTCAAAAATGGGTGTGCAGAGCCTGCTTTCAAGTCTCTACCACCATCCCTTCAAACGTTATACTCCGAAAACCCATCGAGGTATGCACCAGAGTCCTCAACGTTCTGGTTCAGTCCCTTCCCGACCTCGTAGAGACTCGATGGGGGCACCGTTGGATCCGGAATGGTCAAAAATGGGGGTGCAGAGCTTATTTTCACGTCCCTACCACCTTTCCTTCAAACGTTATCCTCCGAAAACCCATCGAGGTATGCGCCAGAGTCCTCAAGGTTCTGGTTCAGTCCCTTCCCGACCTCGTAGAGACTCGATGGTGGCACCGTTGGATCCGGAATGCTCAAAAATGTGGGTGCAGAGCCTACTTTCAAGTCTCTACCACCATCCCTTCAAACATTATCCTCCGAAAACCCATCGAGGTATGCACCAGAGTCCTCAAGGTTCTGGTTCAGTCCCTTCCCGACCTCGTAGAGACTCGATGGTGGCACCGTTGGATCCGGAATGGTGAAAAACGGGGGTGCAGAGCTTATTTTCACGTCTCTACCACCTTTCCTTCAAACGTTATCCTCCGAAAACCCATCGAGGTGTGTACCAGAGTCCTCAAGGTTCTGGTTCAGTCCCTTCCCGACCTCGTAGAGACTCGATGGTGGCACCGTTGGATCCGGAATGCTCAAAAATGGGGGTGCATAGCCTGCTTTCAAGTCTCTACCACCATCCCTTCAAACGTTATCCTCCGAAAACCCATCGAGGTATGCACCAGAGTCCTCGAGGTTCTAGTTGACCCACTTCCCAACCTTGTAGAGACTCGATGGTGGTACCCTTGGATCCGGAATGTCCGAAAATGGGGGTGCAGAGCTTATTTTCACGTCTCTACCACCTTTCCTTCAAACGTTATCCTCCGAAAACCCATCGAGGTATGCACCAGAGTCCTCAAGGTTCTGGTTCAGTCCCTTCCCGACCTCGTAGAGACTCGATGGTGGCACCGTTGGATCCGGAATGCTCAAAAATGGGGGTGCAGAGCTTGGTTTAAAGTCTCAACCACTATCCCTTCAAACGTTATCCTCCGAAAACCCATCGAGGTATGCGCCAGAGTCCTCAAGGTTCTGGTTCAGTCCCTTCCCGACCTCATAGAGACTCAGTGGTGGCACCGTTGGATCCGGAATGTCCAAAAATGGGCGTGCCGAGCTTGGTTTCAAGTCTCTACCACCATCCCTTCAAAAGTTATCCCCCGAAACCAGTCGAGGTATGCACCAGAGTCCTCAAGGTTCTGGTTGACCCACTTACCGACCTCGTAGAGACTCGAGGTTGGCACCGTTGGATCCGGAATGTCCAAAAATGGGGGTGCAGAGCTTGGTTTAAAGTCTCTACCACCATCCTTTCAAAAGTTATCCCCCGAAACCAGTCGAGGTATGCACCAGAGTCCTCAAGGTTCTGGTTGACCCACTTCCCGACCTTGTAGAGACTCGAGGGTGGCACCGTTGGATCCGGAATGTCCAAAAATGGGGGTTCAGAGCTTGGTTTCAAGTCTCTACCACCATCCTTTCAAAAGTTATCCCCCGAAAACCAGTGGAGGTATGATAATGACATGGTGCTAGGATTATAACCTAACACTGATGTCATCACAGAGCCCATGCTAGATCAAAGCACAGGGTCTGTGACATCATCACATTCCCTTTGATGACATCACAGCCACCTAACATTCTGATGTGTTCACTTGTGTGTGTGTGTGTGTGTGTGTGTGTGTGTGTGTGTGTGTGGGTGGATGGGTGGGTGGTTGAGTGTGTGTGTGGGTGTGTGTGTACAGACAAAGTTATGGGGGTGCAGAGCCTGCTTGCAAGTCTGTACCACATTCATTTCAAAAGTTATTCCACAAAAACCCATCGAGGTATGCACCAGAGTCCTCGAGGTTCTAGTTGACCCACTTCCCAACCTTGTAGAGACTCGATGGTGGTACCCTTGGATCCGGAATGTCCAAAAATGGGGGTGCAGAGCTTATTTTCACGTCTCTACCACCTTTCCTTCAAACGTTATCCTCCGAAAACCCATCGAGGTATGCACCAGAGTCCTCAAGGTTCTGGTTCAGTCCCTTCCCGACCTCGTAGAGACTCGATGGTGGCACCGTTGGATCCGGAATGCTCAAAAATGGGGGTGCAGAGCCTACTTTCAAGTCTCTACCACCATCCCTTCAAACGTTATCCTCCGAAAACCCATCGAGGTATGCACCAGAGTCCTCAAGGTTCTGGTTCAGTCCCTTCCCGACCTCGTAGAGACTCGATGGTGGCACCGTTGGATCCGGAATGTCCAAAAATGGGGGTTCAGAGCTTGGTTTCAAGTCTCTACCACCATCCTTTCAAAAGTTATCCCCGGAAACCAGTCTAGGTATGCACCAGAGTCCTCAAGGTTCTGGTTGACCCACTTCCCGACCTCGTAGAGACTCGAGGGTGGCACCGTTGGATCCGGAATGTCCAACAATGGGGGTTCAGAGCTTGGTTTGAAGTCTTTACCACCATCCCTTCAAAAGTTATCCCCCCAAACCAGTCGAGGTATGCACCAGAGTCCTCAAGGTTCTGGTTGACCCACTTACCGACCTCGTAGAGACTCGAGGTTTTCACCGTTGGATCTGGAATGTCCAAAAATGGGGGTGCAGAGCTTGGTTTAAAGTCTCTACCACCATCCTTTCAAAAGTTATCCCCCGAAACCAGTCGAGGTATGCACCAGAGTCCTCAAGGTTCTGGTTGACCCACTTCCCGACCTCGTAGAGACTCGAGGGTGGCACCGTTGGATCCGGAATGGTCAAAAATGGGGGTGCAGAGCTTATTTTCACGTCTCTACCACCTTTCCTTCAAACGTTATCCTCCGAAAACCCATCGAGGTATGCACCAGAGTCCTCAAGGTTCTGGTTCAGTCCCTTCCCGACCTCGTAGAGACTCGATGGTGGCACCGTTGGATCCGGAATGCTCAAAAATGTGGGTGCAGAGCCTGCTTTCAAGTCTCTACCACCATCCCTTCAAACGTTATCCCCCGAAAACCAGTGGAGGTATGATAATGACATGGTGCTAGGATTATAACCTAACACTGATGTCATCACAGAGCCCATGCTAGATCAAAGCACAGGGTCTGTGACGTCATCACAATCCCTTTGATGACATCACAGCCACCTAACATTCTGATGTGTTCACTTGTGTGTGTGTGTGTGTGTGTGTGTGTGTGTGTGGGTGGGTGGGTGAGTGTGTGTGTGGGTGTATGTACAGACAAAGTTATGGGGTTGCAGAGCCTGCTTGCAAGTCTGTGCCAAATTCATTTCAAAAGTTATTCCACAAAAACCCATCGAGGTATGCACCAGAGTCCTCGAGGTTCTAGTTGACCCACTTCCCAACCTTGTAGAGACTCGATGGTGGTACCCTTGGATCCGGAATGTCCGAAAATGGGGGTGCAGAGCTTATTTTCACGTCTCTACCACCTTTCCTTCAAACGTTATCCTCCGAAAACCCATCGAGGTATGCACCAGAGTCCTCAAGGTTCTGGTTCAGTCCCTTCCCGACCTCGTAGAGACTCGATGGTGGTACCGTTGGATCCGGAATGTCCAAAAATGGGGGTGCAGAGCTTGGTTTAAAGTCTCTACCACCATCCCTTCAAAAGTTATCCCCCGAAACCAGTCGAGGTATGCACCAGAGTCCTCAAGGTTCTGGTTGACCCACTTCCCGACCTCGTAGAGACTCGAGGGTGGAACCGTTGGATCCGGAATGTCCAAAAATGGGGGTTCAGAGCTTGTTTTCAAGTCTCTACCACCATCCTTTCAAAAGTTATCCCCCGAAAACCAGTGGAGGTATGATAATGACATGGTCCTAGGATTATAACCTAACACTGATGTCATCACAGAGCCCATGCTAGATCAAAGCACAGGGTCTGTGACGTCATCACAATTCCTTTGATGACATCACAGCCACCTAACATTCTGATGTGTTCACTTGTGTGTGTGTGTGTGTGTGTGTGTGTGTGTGTGTGTGTGGGTGGGTGGGTGAGTGGGTGTGTGTGTACAGACAAAGTTATGGGGATGCAGAGCCTGCTTGCAAGTCTGTACCAAATTCATTTCAAAAGTTATTCCACAAAAACCCATCGAGGTATGCACCAGAGTCCTCTAGGTTCTAGTTGACCCACTTCCCAACCTTGTAGAGACTCGATGGTGGTACCCTTGGATCCGGAATGTCCGAAAATGGGGGTGCAGAGCTTATTTTCACGTCTCTACCACCATTTCTTCAAACGTTATCCTCCGAAAACCCATCGAGGTATGCACCAGAGTCCTCAAGGTTCTGGTTCAGTCCCTTCCCGACCTCGTAGAGACTCGATGGTGGCACCGTTGGATCCGGAATGGTCAATAATGGGGGTGCAGAGCTTATTTTCAAGTCTCTACCACAATACCTTCAAACGCTATCCTCCGAAAACCCATCGAGGTATGCACCAGAGTCCTCAAGGTTCTGGTTCAGTCCCTTCCCGACCTCGTAGAGACTCGATGGTGGCACCGTTGGATCCGGAATGCTCAAAAATGTGGGTGCAGAGCCTACTTTCAAGTCTCTACCACCATCCCTTCAAACATTATCCTCCGAAAACCCATCAAGGTATGCACCAGAGTCCTCAAGGTTCTGGTTCAGTCCCTTCCCGACCTCGTAGAGACTCGATGGTGGCACCGTTGGATCCGGAATGGTCAAAAACGGGGGTGCAGAGCTTATTTTCACGTCTCTACCACCTTTCCTTCAAACGTTATCCTCCGAAAACCCATCGTGGTATGTACCAGAGTCCTCAAGGTTCTGGTTCAGTCCCTTCCCGACCTCGTAGAGACTCGATGGTGGCACCGTTGGATCCGGAATGCTCAAAAATGGGGGTGCATAGCCTGCTTTCAAGTCTCTACCACCATCCCTTCAAACGTTATCCTCCGAAAACCCATCGAGGTATGCACCAGAGTCCTCGAGGTTCTAGTTGACCCACTTCCCAACCTTGTAGAGACTCGATGGTGGTACCCTTGGATCCGGAATGTCCGAAAATGGGGGTGCAGAGCTTATTTTCACGTCTCTACCACCTTTCCTTCAAACGTTATCCTCCGAAAACCCATCGAGGTATGCACCAGAGTCCTCAAGGTTCTGGTTCAGTCCCTTCCCGACCTCGTAGAGACTCGATGGTGGTACCGTTGGATCCGGAATGCTCAAAAATGGGGGTGCAGAGCTTGGTTTAAAGTCTCAACCACCATCCCTTCAAACGTTATCCTCCGAAAACCCATCGAGGTATGCACCAGAGTCCTCAAGGTTCTGGTTCAGTCCCTTCCCGACCTCGTAGAGACTCAGTGGTGGCACCGTTGGATCCGGAATGTCCAAAAATGGGGGTGCCGAGCTTGGTTTCAAGTCTCTACCACCATCCCTTCAAAAGTTATCCCCCGAAACCAGTCGAGGTATGCACCAGAGTCCTCAAGGTTCTGGTTGACCCACTTACCGACCTCGTAGACACTCGAGGTTGGCACCGTTGGATCCGGAATGTCCAAAAATGGGGGTGCAGAGCTTGGTTTAAAGTCTCTACCACCATCCTTTCAAAAGTTATCCCCCGAAACCAGTCGAGGTATGCACCAGAGTCCTCAAGGTTCTGGTTGACCCACTTCCCGATCTCGTAGAGACTCGAGGGTGGCACCGTTGGATCCGGAATGTCCAAAAATGGGGGTTCAGAGCTTGGTTTCAAGTCTCTACCACCATCCTTTCAAAAGTTATCCCCCGAAAACCAGTGGAGGTATGATAATGACATGGTGCTAGGATTATAACCTAACACTGATGTCATCACAGAGCCCATGCTAGATCAAAGCACAGGGTCTGTGACGTCATCACATTCCCTTTGATGACATCACAGCCACCTAACATTCTGATGTGTTCACTTGTGTGTGTGTGTGTGTGTGTGTGTGTGTGTGTGTGTGTGTGTGTGTGGGTGGGTGGGTGGGTGAGTGTGTGTGTGGGTGTGTGTGTACAGACAAAGTTATGGGGGTGCAGAGCCTGCTTGCAAGTCTGTACCACATTCATTTCAAAAGTTATTCCACAAAAACCCATCGAGGTATGCACCAGAGTCCTCGAGGTTCTAGTTGACCCACTTCCCAACCTTGTAGAGACTCGATGGTGGTACCCTTGGATCCGGAATGTCCGAAAATGGGGGTGCAGAGCTTATTTAATAATAATAATAATAATAATAATGCATTTTATTTATAGGCGCCTTTCTTGACACTCAAGGTCACCTTACATCATCAACATAAAAGCAAACACAATATTAAAAAGACAATAAAATACAAAATACAGTTTAAAATTAGACAATGCAAATGTGATTAGAGGGAGTAAGCCAGTTTAAACAGATGGGTTTTGAGTTTGGATTTGAAATGTGGTAGTGAGTCTGTGTTACGGAGGTCAGGTGGGAGTGAGTTCCAGAGCTGGGGAGCAGAGCGGCTGAATGCTCTGCTCCCCATGGTAACAAGACGGGCGGGGGGGACGATGAGATGGATGGAAGAAGAGGATCTGAGGGTGCGGGCAGGTGTAGCAATGTGGAGGAGGTCAGAGAGATATGTAGGGGCAAGGTTGTGGACAGCTTTGAAGGTAAGGAGGAGTATTTTATAGTTGATGCGATGTGTGATGGGGAGCCAATGTAGCTGTTGTAGAATAGGTGTGATGTGATGGATTAAAGGGGTGCGTGTAATGATACGGGCGGCTGAGTTTTGGACCAGTTGTAGTTTATGGAGGGTTTTATGCGGAAGGCCAAAGAGAAGAGAGTTACAATAATCTAAACGGGAGGTGACCAAACTGTGAACAAGAACAGCAGTTGAGTGAGGGGTAAGAGAAGGACGAAGCCGGTTGATGTTACGAAGATGGAAGTAGGCAGACCGAGTGATGTTATTGACATGGGAGGCGAAGGAGAGGGTGCTGTCGAGGATGACACCCAGACTCTTAACCTGAGGGGAGGGAGAGATGGAGGAGTTATCGAGGGGAATAGAAAAATTATGGAGTTTATTTAGCATAGTTTTTGTGCCTATTAAGAGAAGTTCTGTTTTATTGCAATTTAATTTAAGGAAGTTTGAGGTGAACCAGGATTGTATTTCAAGAAGGCAATTGGTGAGGGACGAGGGTGGGAATGTGGAGCTAGGTTTGGCTGAAAGGCAGAGCTGGGTGTCATCCGCGTAGCAATGAAAGTGAATATGATGTTTGCGGAAAATGTGACCAAGGGGGAGAAGGTAAATAATGAACAGCAGGGGCCCCAGGACAGAGCCCTGGGGGACACCTGAGGTGACGGGGACTGAATGGGAGGTGAATGATTTTAACTGGATGAACTGAGTGCGGCCTGAAAGATATGAATGAAACCAGTTAAGAGGTGTGTTTGTGATGCCAAGAGAGGAAAGTCTGTTCAGGAGGATGGTGTGTGAAACTGTGTCGAAGGCTGCGGTCAGATCAAGCAGAAGGAGAATGGATAGTGAACCGGAGTCAGCAGCAAGGAGGAGGTCATTAGTGACTTTAAGGAGTGCTGTTTCAGTGCTATGGAAGGGACGGAAACCAGATTGGAATTGTTCATATAAATTATTGCAGGAAAGATGGGTGTGGAGTTGAGCAGCAACTGTTTTTTCAAGAATTTTGGAAATGAATGGAAGATTTGAGATTGGGCGGAAGTTATTGAGGTTATTGGGATCTGAACCAAGTTTCTTGAGTATTGGGGTTACAGCAGCTGATTTGAGGGCAGAAGGAACAACACCAGTGATAAGGGAAGAGTGTATGATGTCAGTGATGAGAGGGGACAGAGAGGGGAGGGTGGCTTTTACAAGGACAGTGGGAAGAGGGTCTAATTGACAGGTTGACGATTTGGATTTCTTAATGAATTTGGAGACTTCATTAACTGAAGTGTAATACATATTTTCACGTCTCTACCACCTTTCCTTCAAATGTTATCCTCCGAAAACCCATCGAGGTATGCACCAGAGTCCTCAAGGTTCTGGTTCAGTCCCTTCCCGACCTCGTAGAGACTCGATGGTGGCACCGTTGGATCCGGAATGTCCAAAAATGGGGGTGCAGAGCTTGGTTTAAAGTCTCTACCACCATCCTTTCAAAAGTTATCCCCCGAAACCAGTCGAGGTATGCACCAGAGTCCTCAAGGTTCTGGTTGACCCACTTCCCGACGTCGTAGAGACTCGAGGGTGGCACCGTTGGATCCGGAATGTCCAGAAATGGGGGTTCAGAGCTTGGTTTCAAGTCTTTACCACCATCCCTTCAAAAGTTATCCCCCCAAACCAGTCGAGGTATGCACCAGAGTCCTCAAGGTTCTGGTTGACCCACTTACCGACCTCGTAGAGACTCGAGGTTTTCACCGTTGGATCTGGAATGTCCAAAAATGGGGGTGCAGAGCTTGGTTTAAAGTCTCTACCACCATCCTTTCAAAAGTTATCCCCCGAAACCAGTCGAGGTATGCACCAGAGTCCTCAGGGTTCTGGTTGACCCACTTCCCGACCTCGTAGAGACTCGAGGGTGGCACCGTTGGATCCGGAATGTCCAAAAATGGGGGTTCAGAGCTTGGTTTCAAGTCTCTACCACCATCCTTTCAAAAGTTATCCCCCGAAAACCAGTGGAGGTATGATAATGACATGGTGCTAGGATTATAACCTAACACTGATGTCATCACAGAGCCCATGCTAGATCAAAGCACAGGGTCTGTGACGTCATCACAATCCCTTTGATGACATCACAGCCACCTAACATTCTGATGTGTTCACTTGTGTGTGTGTGTGTGTGTGTGTGTGTGTGTGTGTGTGTGTGTGGGTGGGTGGGTGAGTGTGTGTGTGGGTGTGTGTGTACAGACAAAGTTATGGGGGTGCAGAGCCTGCTTGCAAGTCTGTACCACATTCATTTCAAAAGTTATTCCACAAAAACCCATCGAGGTATGCACCAGAGTCCTCGAGGTTCTAGTTGACCCACTTCCCAACCTTGTAGAGACTCGATGGTGGTACCCTTGGATTCGGAATGTCCGAAAATGGGGGTGCAGAGCTTATTTTCACGTCTCTACCACCTTTCCTTCAAACGTTATCCTCCGAAAACCCATCGAGGTATGCACCAGAGTCCTCAAGGTTCTGGTTCAGTCCCTTCCCGACCTCGTAGAGACTCGATGGTGGCACCGTTGGATCCGGAATGCTCAAAAATGGGGGTGCAGAGCCTACTTTCAAGTCTCTACCACCATCCCTTCAAACGTTATCCTCCGAAAACCCATCGAGGTATGCACCAGAGTCCTCAAGGTTCTGGTTCAGTCCCTTCCCGACCTCGTAGAGACTCGATGGTGGCACCGTTGGATCCGGAATGGTCAAAAATGGGGGTGCAGAGCTTATTTTCACGTCTCTACCACCTTTCCTTCAAACGTTATCCTCCGAAAACCCATCGAGGTATGCACCAGAGTCCTCAAGGTTCTGGTTCAGTCCCTTCCCGACCTCGTAGAGACTCGATGGTGGCACCGTTGGATCCGGAATGCTCAAAAATGGGGGTGCAGAGCCTACTTTCAAGTCTCTACCACCATCCCTTCAAACGTTATCCTCCGAAAACCCATCGAGGTATGCACCAGAGTCCTCAAGGTTCTGGTTCAGTCCCTTCCCGACCTCGTAGAGACTCGATGGTGGCACCGTTGGATCCGGAATGGTCAAAAATGGGGGTGCAGAGCTTGGTTTAAAGTCTCTACCACCATCCCTTCAAAAGTTATCCCCCGAAACCAGTCGAGGTATGCACCAGAGTCCCCAAGGTTCTGGTTGACCCAATTCCCGACCTCGTAGAGACTCGAGAGTGGCACCGTTGGATCCGGAATGTCCAAAAATGGGGGTTCAGAGCTTGGTTTCAAGTCTCTACCACCATCCTTTCAAAAGTTATCCCCCGAAAACCAGTGGAGGTATGATAATGACATGGTGCTATGATTATAACCTAACACTGATGTCATCACAGAGCCCATGCTAGATCAAAGCACAGGGTCTGTGACGTCATCACATTCCCTTTGATGACATCACAGCCACCTAACATTCTGATGTGTTCACTTGTGTGTGTGTGTGTGTGTGTGTGTGTGTGTGTGTGTGTGTGTGTGGGTGGGTGGGTGGGTGAGTGTGTGTGTGGGTGTGTGTGTACAGACAAAGTTATGGGGGTGCAGAGCCTGCTTGCAAGTCTGTACCACATTCATTTCAAAAGTTATTCCACAAAAACCCATCGAGGTATGCACCAGAGTCCTCGAGGTTCTAGTTGACCCACTTCCCAACCTTGTAGAGACTCGATGGTGGTACCCTTGGATCCGGAATGTCCGAAAATGGGGGTGCAGAGCTTATTTAATAATAATAATAATAATAATAATGCATTTTATTTATAGGCGCCTTTCTTGACACTCAAGGTCACCTTACATCATCAACATAAAAGCAAACACAATATTAAAAAGACAATAAAATACAAAATACAGTTTAAAATTAGACAATGCAAATGTGATTAGAGGGAGTAAGCCAGTTTAAACAGATGGGTTTTGAGTTTGGATTTGAAATGTGGTAGTGAGTCTGTGTTACGGAGGTCAGGTGGGAGTGAGTTCCAGAGCTGGGGAGCAGAGCGGCTGAATGCTCTGCTCCCCATGGTAACAAGACGGGCGGGGGGGACGATGAGATGGATGGAAGAAGAGGATCTGAGGGTGCGGGCAGGTGTAGCAATGTGGAGGAGGTCAGAGAGATATGTAGGGGCAAGGTTGTGGACAGCTTTGAAGGTAAGGAGGAGTATTTTATAGTTGATGCGATGTGTGATGGGGAGCCAATGTAGCTGTTGTAGAATAGGTGTGATGTGATGGATTAAAGGGGTGCGTGTAATGATACGGGCGGCTGAGTTTTGGACCAGTTGTAGTTTATGGAGGGTTTTATGCGGAAGGCCAAAGAGAAGAGAGTTACAATAATCTAAACGGGAGGTGACCAAACTGTGAACAAGAACAGCAGTTGAGTGAGGGGTAAGAGAAGGACGAAGCCGGTTGATGTTACGAAGATGGAAGTAGGCAGACCGAGTGATGTTATTGACATGGGAGGCGAAGGAGAGGGTGCTGTCGAGGATGACACCCAGACTCTTAACCTGAGGGGAGGGAGAGATGGAGGAGTTATCGAGGGGAATAGAAAAATTATGGAGTTTATTTAGCATAGTTTTTGTGCCTATTAAGAGAAGTTCTGTTTTATTGCAATTTAATTTAAGGAAGTTTGAGGTGAACCAGGATTGTATTTCAAGAAGGCAATTGGTGAGGGACGAGGGTGGGAATGTGGAGTTAGGTTTGGCTGAAAGGCAGAGCTGGGTGTCATCCGCGTAGCAATGAAAGTGAATATGATGTTTGCGGAAAATGTGACCAAGGGGGAGAAGGTAAATAATGAACAGCAGGGGCCCCAGGACAGAGCCCTGGGGGACACCTGAGGTGACGGGGACTGAATGGGAGGTGAATGATTTTAACTGGATGAACTGAGTGCGGCCTGAAAGATATGAATGAAACCAGTTAAGAGGTGTGTTTGTGATGCCAAGAGAGGAAAGTCTGTTCAGGAGGATGGTGTGTGAAACTGTGTCGAAGGCTGCGGTCAGATCAAGCAGAAGGAGAATGGATAGTGAACCGGAGTCAGCAGCAAGGAGGAGGTCATTAGTGACTTTAAGGAGTGCTGTTTCAGTGCTATGGAAGGGACGGAAACCAGATTGGAATTGTTCATATAAATTATTGCAGGAAAGATGGGTGTGGAGTTGAGCAGCAACTGTTTTTTCAAGAATTTTGGAAATGAATGGAAGATTTGAGATTGGGCGGAAGTTATTGAGGTTATTGGGATCTGAACCAAGTTTCTTGAGTATTGGGGTTACAGCAGCTGATTTGAGGGCAGAAGGAACAACACCAGTGATAAGGGAAGAGTGTATGATGTCAGTGATGAGAGGGGACAGAGAGGGGAGGGTGGCTTTTACAAGGACAGTGGGAAGAGGGTCTAATTGACAGGTTGACGATTTGGATTTCTTAATGAATTTGGAGACTTCATTAACTGAAGTGTAATACATATTTTCACGTCTCTACCACCTTTCCTTCAAATGTTATCCTCCGAAAACCCATCGAGGTATGCACCAGAGTCCTCAAGGTTCTGGTTCAGTCCCTTCCCGGCCTCGTAGAGACTCGATGGTGGCACCGTTGGATCCGGAATGTCCAAAAATGGGGGTGCAGAGCTTGGTTTAAAGTCTCTACCACCATCCTTTCAAAAGTTATCCCCCGAAACCAGTCGAGGTATGCACCAGAGTCCTCAAGGTTCTGGTTGACCCACTTCCCGACCTCGTAGAGACTCGATGGTGGCACCGTTGGATCCGGAATGTCTGAAAATGGGGGTTCAGAGCTTGGTTTCAAGTCTTTACCACCATCCCTTCAAAAGTTATCCCCCCAAACCAGTCGAGGTATGCACCAGAGTCCTCAAGGTTCTGGTTGACCCACTTACCGACCTCGTAGAGACTCGAGGTTTTCACCGTTGGATCTGGAATGTCCAAAAATGGGGGTGCAGAGCTTGGTTTAAAGTCTCTACCACCATCCTTTCAAAAGTTATCCCCCGAAACCAGTCGAGGTATGCACCAGAGTCCTCAAGGTTCTGGTTGACCCACTTCCCGACCTCGTAGAGACTCGAGGGTGGCACCGTTGGATCCGGAATGTCCAAAAATGGGGGTTCAGAGCTTGGTTTCAAGTCTCTACCACCATCCTTTCAAAAGTTATCCCCCGAAAACCAGTGGAGGTATGATAATGACATGGTGCTAGGATTATAACCTAACACTGATGTCATCACAGAGCCCATGCTAGATCAAAGCACAGGGTCTGTGACGTCATCACAATCCCTTTGATGACATCACAGCCACCTAACATTCTGATGTGTTCACTTGTGTGTGTGTGTGTGTGTGTGTGTGTGTGTGTGTGTGGGTGGGTGGGTGAGTGTGTGTGTGGGTGTGTGTGTACAGACAAAGTTATGGGGGTGCAGAGCCTGCTTGCAAGTCTGTACCACATTCATTTCAAAAGTTATTCCACAAAAACCCATCGAGGTATGCACCAGAGTCCTCGAGGTTCTAGTTGACCCACTTCCCAACCTTGTAGAGACTCGATGGTGGTACCCTTGGATTCGGAATGTCCGAAAATGGGGTGCAGAGCTTATTTTCACGTCTCTACCACCTTTCCTTCAAACGTTATCCTCCGAAAACCCATCGAGGTATGCACCAGAGTCCTCAAGGTTCTGGTTCAGTCCCTTCCCGACCTCGTAGAGACTCGATGGTGGCACCGTTGGATCCGGAATGCTCAAAAATGGGGCTGCAGAGCCTACTTTCAAGTCTCTACCACCATCCCTTCAAACGTTATCCTCCGAAAACCCATCGAGGTATGCACCAGAGTCCTCAAGGTTCTGGTTCAGTCCCTTCCCGACCTCGTAGAGACTCGATGGTGGCACCGTTGGATCCGGAATGGTCAAAAATGGGGGTGCAGAGCTTGGTTTAAAGTCTCTACCACCATCCCTTCAAAAGTTATCCCCCGAAACCAGTCGAGGTATGCACCAGAGTCCCCAAGGTTCTGGTTGACCCAATTCCCGACCTCGTAGAGACTCGAGAGTGGCACCGTTGGATCCGGAATGTCCAAAAATGGGGGTTCAGAGCTTGGTTTCAAGTCTCTACCACCATCCTTTCAAAAGTTATCCCCCGAAAACCAGTGGAGGTATGATAATGACATGGTGCTAGGATTATAACCTAACACTGATGTCATCACAGAGCCCATGCTAGATCAAAGCACAGGGTCTGTGACGTCATCACAATCCCTTTGATGACATCACAGCCACCTAACATTCTGATGTGTTCACTTGTGTGTGTGTGTGTGTGTGTGTGTGTGTGTGGGTGGGTGGGTGAGTGTGTGTGTGGGTGTATGTACAGAAAAAGTTATGGGGTTGCAGAGCCTGCTTGCAAGTCTGTGCCAAATTCATTTCAAAAGTTATTCCACAAAAACCCATCGAGGTATGCACCAGAGTCCTCGAGGTTCTAGTTGACCCACTTCCCAACCTTGTAGAGACTCGATGTTGGTACCCTTGGATCCGGAATGTCCGAAAATGGGGGTGCAGAGCTTATTTTCACGTCTCTACCACCTTTCCTTCAAACGTTATCCTCCGAAAACCCATCGAGGTATGCACCAGAGTCCTCAAGGTTCTGGTTCAGTCCCTTCCCGACCTCGTAGAGACTCGATGGTGGCACCGTTGGATCCGGAATGCTCAAAAATGGGTGTGCAGAGCCTGCTTTCAAGTCTCTACCACCATCCCTTCAAACGTTATCCTCCGAAAACCCATCGAGGTATGCACCAGAGTCCTCAACGTTCTGGTTCAGTCCCTTTCCGACCTCGTAGAGACTCAATGGTGGCACCGTTGGATCCGGAATGGTCAAAAATGGGGGTGCAGAGCTTATTTTCACGTCTCTACCACCTTTCCTTCAAACGCTATCCTCCGAAAACCCATCGAGGTATGCACCAGAGTCCTCAAGGTTCTGGTTCAGTCCCTTCCCGACCTCGTAGAGACTCAATGGTGGCACCGTTGGATCCGGAATGCTCAAAAATGTGGGTGCAGAGCCTACTTTCAAGTCTCTACCACCATCCCTTCAAACATTATCCTCCGAAAACCCATCGAGGTATGCACCAGAGTCCTCAAGGTTCTGGTTCAGTCCCTTCCCGACCTCGTAGAGACTCGATGGTGGCACCGTTGGATCCGGAATGGTCAAAAACGGGGGTGCAGAGCTTATTTTCACGTCTCTACCACCTTTCCTTCAAACGTTATCCTCCGAAAACCCATCGTGGTATGTACCAGAGTCCTCAAGGTTCTGGTTCAGTCCCTTCCCGACCTCGTAGAGACTCGATGGTGGCACCGTTGGATCCGGAATGCTCAAAAATGGGGGTGCATAGCCTGCTTTCAAGTCTCTACCACCATCCCTTCAAACTTTATCCTCCGAAAACCCATCGAGGTATGCACCAGAGTCCTCGAGGTTCTAGTTGACCCACTTCCCAACCTTGTAGAGACTCGATGGTGGTACCCTTGGATCCGGAATGTCCGAAAATGGGGGTGCAGAGCTTATTTTCACGTCTCTACCACCTTTCCTTCAAACGTTATCCTCCGAAAACCCATCGAGGTATGCACCAGAGTCCTCAAGGTTCTGGTTCAGTCCCTTCCCGACCTCGCAGAGACTCGATGGTGGCACCGTTGGATCCGGAATGCTCAAAAATGGGGGTGCAGAGCTTGGTTTAAAGTCTCAACCACCATCCCTTCAAACGTTATCCTCCGAAAACCCATCGAGGTATGCACCAGAGTCCTCAAGGTTCTGGTTCAGTCCCTTCCCGACCTCGTAGAGACTCAGTGGTGGCACCGTTGGATCCGGAATGTCCAAAAATGGGGGTGCCGAGCTTGGTTTCAAGTCTCTACCACCATCCCTTCAAAAGTTATCCCCCGAAACCAGTCGAGGTATGCACCAGAGTCCTCAAGGTTCTGGTTGACCCACTTACCGACCTCGTAGAGACTCGATGGTGGCACCGTTGGATCCGGAATGGTCAAAAATGGGGGTGCAGAGCTTGGTTTAAAGTCTCTACCACCATCCCTTCAAAAGTTATCCCCCGAAACCAGTCGAGGTATGCACCAGAGTCCCCAAGGTTCTGGTTGACCCAATTCCCGACCTCGTAGAGACTCGAGAGTGGCACCGTTGGATCCGGAATGTCCAAAAATGGGGGTTCAGAGCTTGGTTTCAAGTCTCTACCACCATCCTTTCAAAAGTTATCCCCCGAAAACCAGTGGAGGTATGATAATGACATGGTGCTAGGATTATAACCTAACACTGATGTCATCACAGAGCCCATGCTAGATCAAAGCACAGGGTCTGTGACGTCATCACATTCCCTTTGATGACATCACAGCCACCTAACATTCTGATGTGTTCACTTGTGTGTGTGTGTGTGTGTGTGTGTGTGTGTGTGTGTGTGTGGGTGGGTGGGTGGGTGAGTGTGTGTGTGGGTGTGTGTGTACAGACAAAGTTATGGGGGTGCAGAGCCTGCTTGCAAGTCTGTACCACATTCATTTCAAAAGTTATTCCACAAAAACCCATCGAGGTATGCACCAGAGTCCTCGAGGTTCTAGTTGACCCACTTCCCAACCTTGTAGAGACTCGATGGTGGTACCCTTGGATCCGGAATGTCCGAAAATGGGGGTGCAGAGCTTATTTAATAATAATAATAATAATAATAATGCATTTTATTTATAGGCGCCTTTCTTGACACTCAAGGTCACCTTACATCATCAACATAAAAGCAAACACAATATTAAAAAGACAATAAAATAAAAAAAATACAGTTTAAAATTAGACAATGCAAATGTGATTAGAGGGAGTAAGCCAGTTTAAACAGATGGGTTTTGAGTTTGGATTTGAAATGTGGTAGTGAGTCTGTGTTACGGAGGTCAGGTGGGAGTGAGTTCCAGAGCTGGGGAGCAGAGCGGCTGAATGCTCTGCTCCCCATGGTAACAAGACGGGCGGGGGGGACGATGAGATGGATGGAAGAAGAGGATCTGAGGGTGCGGGCAGGTGTAGCAATGTGGAGGAGGTCAGAGAGATATGTAGGGGCAAGGTTGTGGACAGCTTTGAAGGTAAGGAGGAGTATTTTATAGTTGATGCGATGTGTGATGGGGAGCCAATGTAGCTGTTGTAGAATAGGTGTGATGTGATGGATTAAAGGGGTGCGTGTAATGATACGGGCGGCTGAGTTTTGGACCAGTTGTAGTTTATGGAGGGTTTTATGCGGAAGGCCAAAGAGAAGAGAGTTACAATAATCTAAACGGGAGGTGACCAAACTGTGAACAAGAACAGCAGTTGAGTGAGGGGTAAGAGAAGGACGAAGCCGGTTGATGTTACGAAGATGGAAGTAGGCAGACCGAGTGATGTTATTGACATGGGAGGCGAAGGAGAGGGTGCTGTCGAGGATGACACCCAGACTCTTAACCTGAGGGGAGGGAGAGATGGAGGAGTTATCGAGGGGAATAGAAAAATTATGGAGTTTATTTAGCATAGTTTTTGTGCCTATTAAGAGAAGTTCTGTTTTATTGCAATTTAATTTAAGGAAGTTTGAGGTGAACCAGGATTGTATTTCAAGAAGGCAATTGGTGAGGGACGAGGGTGGGAATGTGGAGTTAGGTTTGGCTGAAAGGCAGAGCTGGGTGTCATCCGCGTAGCAATGAAAGTGAATATGATGTTTGCGGAAAATGTGACCAAGGGGGAGAAGGTAAATAATGAACAGCAGGGGCCCCAGGACAGAGCCCTGGGGGACACCTGAGGTGACGGGGACTGAATGGGAGGTGAATGATTTTAACTGGATGAACTGAGTGCGGCCTGAAAGATATGAATGAAACCAGTTAAGAGGTGTGTTTGTGATGCCAAGAGAGGAAAGTCTGTTCAGGAGGATGGTGTGTGAAACTGTGTCGAAGGCTGCGGTCAGATCAAGCAGAAGGAGAATGGATAGTGAACCGGAGTCAGCAGCAAGGAGGAGGTCATTAGTGACTTTAAGGAGTGCTGTTTCAGTGCTATGGAAGGGACGGAAACCAGATTGGAATTGTTCATATAAATTATTGCAGGAAAGATGGGTGTGGAGTTGAGCAGCAACTGTTTTTTCAAGAATTTTGGAAATGAATGGAAGATTTGAGATTGGGCGGAAGTTATTGAGGTTATTGGGATCTGAACCAAGTTTCTTGAGTATTGGGGTTACAGCAGCTGATTTGAGGGCAGAAGGAACAACACCAGTGATAAGGGAAGAGTGTATGATGTCAGTGATGAGAGGGGACAGAGAGGGGAGGGTGGCTTTTACAAGGACAGTGGGAAGAGGGTCTAATTGACAGGTTTACGATTTGGATTTCTTAATGAATTTGGAGACTTCATTAACTGAAGTGTAATACATATTTTCACGTCTCTACCACCTTTCCTTCAAATGTTATCCTCCGAAAACCCATCGAGGTATGCACCAGAGTCCTCAAGGTTCTGGTTCAGTCCCTTCCCGACCTCGTAGAGACTCGATGGTGGCACCGTTGGATCCGGAATGTCCAAAAATGGGGGTGCAGAGCTTGGTTTAAAGTCTCTACCACCATCCCTTCAAAAGTTATCCCCCGAAACCAGTCGAGGTATGCACCAGAGTCCTCAAGGTTCTGGTTGACCCACTTCCCGACCTCGTAGAGACTCGATGGTGGCACCGTTGGATCCGGAATGTCTGAAAATGGGGGTGCAGAGCTAAGTTTCACGTCTCTACCACCTTTCCTTCAAACGTTATGCTCCTAAAACCCATCGAGGTATGCACCAGAGTCCTCGAGGTTCTAGTTGACCCACTTCCCAACCTTGTAGAGACTCGATGGTGGTACCCTTGGATCCGGAATGTCCAAAAATGGGGGTGCAGAGCTTATTTTCACGTCTCTACCACCTTTCCTTCAAACGTTATCCTCCGAAAACCCATCGAGGTATGCACCAGAGTCCTCAAGGTTCTGGTTCAGTCCCTTCCCGACCTCGTAGAGACTCGATGGTGGCACCGTTGGATCCGGAATGCTCAAAAATGGGGATGCAGAGCCTACTTTCAAGTCTCTACCACGATCCCTTCAAACGTTATCCTCCGAAAACCCATCGAGGTATGCACCAGAGTCCTCGAGGTTCTGGTTCAGTCCCTTCCCGACCTCGTAGAGACTCGATGGTGGTACCGTTGGATCCCGAATGTCCAAAAATGGGGGTGCAGAGCTTGGTTTCAAGTCTCTACCACCATCCCTTCAAAAGTTATCCCCCGAAACCAGTCGAGGTATGCACCAGAGTCCTCAAGGTTCTGGTTGACCCACTTCCCGACCTCGTAGAGACTCGAGGGTGGGACCGTTGGATCCGGAATGTCCAAAAATGGGGGTGCCGACCTTGGTTTCAAGTCTCTACCACCATCCTTTCAAAAGTTATCCCCCGAAAACCAGTGGAGGTATGATAATGACATGGTGCTCGGATTATAACCTAACACTGATGTCATCACAGAGCCCATGCTAGATCAAAGCACAGGGTCTGTGACGTCATCACATTCCCTTTGATGACATCACAGCCACCTAACATTCTGATGTGTTCACTTGTGTGTGTGTGTGTGTGTGTGTGTGTGGGTGTGGGTGGGTGAGTGTGTGTGTGGGTGTGTGTGTACACACAAAGTTATGGGGGTGCAGAGCCTGCTTGCAAGTCTGTACCACATTCACTTCAAAAGTTATTCCACAAAAAGCCATCGAGGTATGCACCACAGTCCTCGAGGTTCTAGTTGACCCACATCCCAACCTTGTAGAGACTCGATGGTGGTACCCTTGGATCCGGAATGTCCGAAAATGGGGGTGCAGAGCTTAGTTTCACGTCTCTACCACCTTTCCTTCAAACGTTATCCTCCGAAAACCCATCGGGGTATGCACCAGAGTCCTCAAGGTTCTGGTTGACCCACTTCCCAACCTTGTAGAGACTCGATGGTGGTACCCTTGGATCCGGAATGTCCGAAAAAGGGGGTGCAGAGCTTAGTTTCACGTCTCTACCACCTTTCCTTCAAACGTTATGCTCCGAAACCCATCGAGGTATGCACCAGAGTCCTCAAGGTTCTGGTTCAGTCCCTTCCCGACCTCGTAGAGACTCCATGGTGGCACCGTTGGATCCGGAATGTCCAAAAATGGGGGTGCAGAGCTTTCTTTCAAATGTCTACCACCATCCCTTCAAAAGTTATCCACCGAAACCAGTCGAGGTATGCACCAGAGTTCTCAAGGTTCTGGTTGACCCACTTACCGACCTCGTAGAGACTCGAGGGTGGCACCGTCGGATCCGGAATGTCCAAAAATGGGGTTGCAGAGCTTGGTTTCAAGTCTCTACCATGATCCCTTCAAAAGTTATCCCCCGAAACCAGTCGAGGTATGCACCAGAGTCCTCAAGGTTCTGGTTGACCCCCTTCCCGACCTCGTAGAGACTCTAGGGTCGCACCGTTGGATCCGGAATGCTCAAAAATGGGGGTGCAGAGCTTGGTTTCAAATGTCTACCACCATCCCTTCAAAAGTTATCCCCCGAAACCAGTCGAGGTATGCACCAGAGTCCTCAAGGTTCTGGTTGACCCACTTCCCGACCTCGAAGAGACTCGAGGGTGGCACCGTTGGATCCGGAATGTCCAAAAATGGGGGTGCAGAGCTTGGTTTCAAGTCTGTACCACCATCACTTCAAAAGTTATCCCCCGAAACCAGTCGAGGTATGCACCAGAGTCCTCAAGGTTCTGGTTGACCCACTTCCCAACCTTGTAGAGACTCGATGGTGGTACACTTGGATCCGGAATGTCCGAAAATGGGGGTGCAGAGCTAAGTTTCACGTCTCTACCACCTTTCCTTCAAACGTTATGCTCCTAAAACCCATCGAGGCATGCACCAGAGTCCTCAAGGTTCTGGTTCAGTCCCTTCCCGACCTCGTAGAGACTCAATGGTGGCACCGTTGGATCCGGAATGTCCAAAAATGGGGGTGCAGAGCTTGGTGTCAAGTGTCTACCACCATCCCTTCAAAAGTTATCCCCCGAAACCAGTCGAGGTATGCACCAGAGTCCTCAAAGTTCTGGTTGACCCACTTCCCGACCTCGTAGAGACTTGAGGGTGGCACCGTTGGATCCGGAATGCTGAAAAATGGGGGTGCAGAGCTTGGTGTCAAGTCTCTACCACCATCCCTTCAAAAGTTATCCCCCGAAACCCGTCGAGGTATGCACCAGAGTCCTCAAGGTTCTGGTTGACCCACGTCCCGACCTCGTAGATACTCGAGGTTGGCACCGTTGGATCCGGAATGTCCAAAAATGGGTGTGCCGAGCTTGGTTTCAAGTCTCTACCACCATCCTTTCAAAAGTTATGCCCCAAAAACCAGTGGAGATATGATAATGACATGGTGCTAGGATTATAACCTAACACTGATGTCATCACAGAGCCCATGCTAGATCAAAGCACAGCGTCTGTGACGTGATCACATTCCCTTTGATGACATCACAGCCACCTAACATTCTGATGTGTTCACTTGTGTGTGTGTGTGTGTGTGTGTGTGTGTGTGTGTGTGTTTGTGTGTGGGTGGGTGAGTGTGTGTGTGGGTGTGTGTGTACAGCCAAAGTTATGGGGGTGCAGAGCCTGCTTGCAAGTCTGTACCACATTCACTTCAAAAGTTATTCCACAAAAACCCATCGAGGTATGCACCAGAGTCCTCGAGGTTCTAGTTGACCCACTTCCCAACCTTGTAGAGACTCGATGGTGGTACCCTTGGATCCGGAATGTCCGAAAATGGGGGTGCAGAGCTTAGTTTCACGTCTCTACCACCTTGCCTTCAAACGTTATCCTCCGAAAACCCATCGAGGTATGCACCAGAGTCCTCAAGGTTCTGGTTCAGTCCCTTCCCGACCTCGTAGAGACTCAGTGTTGGCACCGTTGGATCCGGAATGCTCAAAAATGGGGGTGCAGAGCTTGGTTTCAAGTCTCTACCACCATCCCTTCAAAAGTTATCCCCCGAAACCAGTCGAGGTATGCACCAGAGTCCTCAAGGTTCTGGTTGACCCACTTACCGACCTCGTAGAGACTCGAGGGTGGCACCGTCGGATCCGGAATGTCCAAAAATGGGGTTGCAGAGCTTGGTTTCAAGTCTCTACCATGATCCCTTCAAAAGTTATCCCCCGAAACCAGTCGAGGTATGCACCAGAGTCCTCAAGGTTCTGGTTGACCCCCTTCCCGACCTCGTAGAGACTCTAGGGTGGCACCGTTGGATCCGGAATGCTCAAAACTGGGGGTGCAGAGCTTGCTTTCAAATGTCTACCACCATCCCTTCAAAAGTTATCCCCCGAAACCAGTCGAGGTATGCACCAGAGTCCTCAAGGTTCTGGTTGACCCACTTCCCGACCTCGTAGAGACTCGAGGGTGGTACCGTTGGATCCGGAATGTCCAAAAATGGGGGTGCAGAGCTTGGTTTCAAGTCTCTACCATCAGCTCGGATTATAACCTAACACTGATGTCATCACAGAGCCCATGCTAGATCAAAGCACAGGGTCTGTGACGTCATCACATTCCCTTTGATGACATCACAGCCACCTAACATTCTGATGTGTTCACTTGTGTGTGTGTGTGTGTGCGTGTGTGTGTGGTGTGTGTGTGTGTGTGTGTACAGACAAGTTATGGGGGTGCAGAGCCTGCTTGCAAGTCTGTACCACATTCACTTCAAAAGTTATTCCACAAAAACCCATGGAGGTATGCACCAGAGTTCTGGTTGACCCACTTCCCGACCTCGTAGAGACTCGATGGTGGTACCGTCGGATCCGGAATGTCCGCAAATGGGGATGCAGAGCTTGATTTCAAGTCTCTACCGCCATCCCTTCAAAAGTTATCCCCAGAAAACCCGTCGAGGTATGCACCAGAGTCCTCGAGGTTCTGGTTGACCCACTTCCCGACCTCGTAGAGACTCGATGGTGGTACCCTTGGAACCGGAATGTCCGCAAATGGGGGTGCAGAGCTTGGTTTCAAGTCTCTATCACCATCCCTTGAAAAGTTATCCCCCGAAAACCTGATTGGCTAGTGAGCTAAATATGGTTAAAAAAAGACTAAAACAATAAATACGCGTAATAGTTTTTTTGTTTTGTTTTTTTTAAAAAGGTAATTGAGAAACATATGAATTAATAAATGTTTTAAATCTATTTCTACATTTTCATACACAAAGTCTGCACAGTGTGATTTCTCAGCACCTTTAAAATTTGTCTTTGTCCCTGTTTCCTTCGCTTACGGCCATACCACCCTGAACACGCCCGATCTCGTCCGATCTCGGAAGCTAAGCAGGGTAGGGCCTGGTTAGTACTTGAATGGGAGACCGCCTGGGAATACCAGGTGCTGTAAGCTTTTTCAAACAGCAGAGGGCGCTGCTGCCTCCTCAGTGGATGCAGATTTTTGTATGTCTCTGGACTCTCAATTACATCAGTTATCAGCCTCACAAAACTATTCCTTATTTCAAGGAGAGAAGAGAATAAGTTGACTGTTCAGAATAATTCTGCTCTCATTAACTCTGGATGATTAGCTCCAAAAACAATAGTCTCTCACTCCCCAAAGACTGTGTGCGCTCATGTAAATACATATAGCATGTAGCTTGAGAAGTATATATGATACAGTCCATCAACAGAAACTATTCCAAAATTAACTACAGTTGTAGATCATTTAATAAAATTTTCCAAATACCCATCATCGATTAGATTTTTCTCTGCAACATGCATGTTATGTGTATCATTTGGAGGTGTAACTGCTGTCCTCAACTCACAGAAACTTTAAACATAGTCAAAGACATGGCCTATGATCTGCAGATTTATTTTTAAATTGCAGCTTTTAGAATAATGTCTACGACATGTTGGACAGCAGGTTTAAGGGTGCAGCAGCTCACTTACCGTAGATGTGGTGAGTTTCTGGTTGACCCACTTCCCGACCTCGTAGAGACTCGAGGGTGGCACCGTTGGATCCGTAATGCTCAAAAATGGGGGTGCAGAGCTTACTTTCAAGTCTCTACCACCATCCCTTCAAAAGTTATCCCCCGAAACCAGTCGAGGTATGCACCAGAGTCCTCGAGGTTCTGGTTGACCCACTTCCCGACCTCGTAGAGACTTGAGGGTGGCACCGTTGGATCCGGAATGCTGAAAAATGGGGGTGCAGAGCTTGGTGTCAAGTCTCTACCACCATCCCTTCAAAAGTTATCCCCCGAAACCCGTCGAGGTATGCACCAGAGTCCTCAAGGTTCTGGTTGACCCACTTACCGACCTCGTAGAGGTTCGAGGGTGGCACCGTTGGATCCGGAATGTCCAAAAATGGGGGTGCCGAGCTTGGTTTCAAGTCTCTACCACCATCCTTTCAAAAGTTATCCCCCAAAAACCAGTGGAGATATGATAATGACATGGTGCTAGGATTATAACCTAACACTGATGTCATCACAGAGCCCATGCTAGATCAAAGCACAGCGTCTGTGACATGATCACATTCCCTTTGATGACATCACAGCCACCTAACATTCTGATGTGTTCACTTGTGTGTGTGTGTGTGTGCGTGTGTGTGTGGTGTGTGTGTGTGTGTGTGTACAGACAAGTTATGGGGGTGCAGAGCCTGCTTGCAAGTCTGTACCACATTCACTTCAAAAGTTATTCCACAAAAACCCATCGAGGTATGCACCAGAGTCCTCGAGGTTCTAGTTGACCCACTTCCCAACCTTGTAGAGACTCGATGGTGGTACCCTTGGATCCGGAATGTCCGAAAATGGGGGTGCAGAGCTTAGTTTCACGTCTCTACCACCTTTCCTTCAAACGTTATCCTCCGAAAACCCATCGAGCTATGCACCAGAGTCCTCAAGGTTCTGGTTCAGTCCCTTCCCGACCTCGTAGAGACTCAATGGTGGCACCGTTGGATCCGGAATGCTCAAAAATGGGGGTGCGGAGCTTACTTTCAAGTGTCTACCACCATCCCTTCAAAAGTTGTCCCCCGAAACCAGTCGAGGTATGCACCAGAGTCCTCAAGGTTCTGGTTGACCCACTTACCGACCTCGTAGAGACTTGAGGGTGGCACCGTTGGATCCGCAATGTCCAAAAATGGGGGTGCAGAGCTTGGTTTCAAGTCTCTACCACCATCCCTTCAAAAGTTATCCCCCGAAAACAGTCGAGGTATGCACCAGAGTCCTCAAGGTTCTGGTTGACCCACTTCCCGACCTCGTAGAGACTCGAGGGTGGCACCGTTGGATCTGGAATGGGGGTGGGGGAAATGGGGGTGCAGAGCTTGGTTTCCAGTCTGTACCACCATCCCTTCAAAAGTTATCCCCCGAAACCAGTCGAGGTATGCACCAGAGTCCTCAAGGTTCTGGTTGACCCACTTCCCAACCTTGTAGAGACTCGATGGTGGTACTCTTGGATCCGGAATGTCCGAAAATGGGGGTGCAGAGCTAAGTTTCACGTCTCTACCACCTTTCCTTCAAACGTTATCCTCCGAAAACCCATCGAGGTATGCACCAGAGTCCTCAAGGTTCTGGTTCAGTCCCTTCCCGACCTCGTAGAGATTCAATGGTGGCACCGTTGGATCCGGAATGTCCAAAAATGGGGGTGCAGAGCTTGGTGTCAAGTGTCTACCACCATCCCTTCAAAAGTTATCCCCCGAAACCAGTCGAGGTATGCACCAGAGTCCTCAAGGTTCTGGTTGACCCACTTACCGACCTCGTAGAGACTCGAGGGTGGCACCGTTGGATCCGGAATGTCCAAAAATGGGTGTGCCGAGCTTGGTTTCAAGTCTCTACCACCATCCTTTCAAAAGTTATCCCCCAAAAACCAGTGGAGATATGATAATGACATGGTGCTAGGATTATAACCTAACACTGATGTCATCACAGAACCCATGCTAGATCAAAGCACAGCGTCTGTGACGTGATCACATTCCCTTTGATGACATCACAGCCACCTAACATTCTGATGTGTTCACTTGTGTGTGTGTGTGTGTGTGTGTGTGTGTGTGTGTTTGTGTGTGGGTGGGTGAGTGTGTGTGTGGGTGTGTGTGTACAGCCAAAGTTATGGGGGTGCAGAGCCTGCTTGCAAGTCTGTACCACATTCACTTCAAAAGGTATTCCACAAAAACCCATCGAGGTATGCACCAGAGTCCTCGAGGTTCTAGTTGACCCACTTCCCAACCTTGTAGAGACTCGATGGTGGTACCCTTGGATCCGGAATGTCCGAAAATGGGGGTGCAGAGCTTAGTTTCACGTCTCTACCACCTTGCCTTCAAACGTTATCCTCCGAAAACCCATCGAGGTATGCACCAGAGTCCTCAAGGTTCTGGTTCAGTCCCTTCCCGACCTCGTAGAGACTCAATGGTGGCACCGTTGGATCCGGAATGCTCAAAAATGGGTGTGCAGAGCTTGGTTTCAAATGTCTACCACCA